>NW_020664413.1:37830627-38033127 GCF_002925995.2 Terrapene triunguis
CCCCTACCTAAGCCTCCCTGTTCCTTGTCCCCTAACTGCCCCCTCCTAAGACCCCCCCCAATGCCCCCCAGGACCCTACATCCTACCTGTACCCTGACTGCCCAAAACCTTATCCACACCCCCAGAAAGCCCCCCCCGAACTCCCGACCCCCCCGTCTCTTGACTGCCCCCTCCAAAACCTCCCTGCCCCTTCTCCGACCCCCTGGCCCCCTTGTTGTTGGCCTTTCTTCGCCTAATGTCTTGGTGAACTTGCTCAGGAACTGCCTGAGCCGCTGGGCAGCAGCGGGGGAGGAGCTCCAGACTGCCGGAGCCGATCTGCGATGCAGGGAGGGAGGGAGGGAGGAGGAGGAGCCCTCTCTGGCTGAGTGTCGGAGCCCCATGTAAGTAACACCGTCGGCGGCAGCACTGTTAACCCTGCGCGCTCTGCATGGGGGGGAAGTCCGGACATTTACAAATTCCCCCCGGATGCTATTTTTAGCTTAAAAAGCCGGACGTGTCCGGGGGAATCCGGATGAATGGTAACCCTAGGTGAGAGTGCAGAAGTAGCTTACTTGGAAGAAAACTAGTGTAAGCTATCAGTAATCTTTAGTGCCGAGAGCAGTGTAGAAGGCTGCAGGCACTTCTTGTAGAAGGCAAAAAGCTGTATACACCAAAAATAATGACAGGTGTTATGATGGACACTGCACCTTTTGGTGACTTCTTTTTTCAGACAATTTTTGTTAAGGAGTTTAACACGCTGTTTGGTTAGCCAGACCATTTTATAACATGGCATGGCCACCTAAAACGGAAAGAGCTAAGCAGTGTTTAAATGGAGGCCTTGTTTTTTACCTCTTGGTAACTTACGCTATTCTGAGGTAAAGACAAGACCAGGCACTTTCACTTTGTGGTGAGGTAAACTAGGCAAAGTCAACAGTGGTTGGGGGTGTAGGGCTGACTGTTCCTACTTTACCTCACAGTACAATGAAAGTGAGTGGTCTGCACTGTTCATTTTTTTACTTCAGGATAGCTCACATGTGTTAATTACCCTGAGGTAAAAACACACCTTGTGTAGCAGTGAAGACAAACCCTGAGTTTGGCAACTATGTCTAGCTGCAAGGCCTCATCCACACTGAGGAAACTGCCGTGTTAAGCTTTTAAGAAACCAAAAATGAAGCTACAGCAAACACACAAATACTACAGTATCGGTATTGTAGGATACTGGGCCAGACCGTCTGCTCTGGACAAGCTGTGCTCGGTGATACCAAATGTGGCTTTTAAGTTATCCTTGTAGTTCCCTGAAACTGGAGCCATCTGGCCACCGGGCTGATCCTGGCAAAAAGTTAGTGCAGTCTCAGAACTGCTGGGCTATGCTGCCTTTCCCTTGGACACATCCCCTATGTTGAGAGCTGGGGAAGTGAAGGGTGGTGCACTATGCCAGCTGCAATTAGCAGGATGATCCTTAAGCAGGGAAATCCTACACTGTCCAATTAAGCTGCTTCTAAGGCTGCTTTGTGACTCCAGGGAATCTGTCCGATAATATTCAGAGACAACACCCATGAGCTCCTTGGAAGGGGGTGGGGGTGTTGTGCTGTGCTCTCCTTTCTGGGACTGGCTGCTGTGGAAGAGGTAAGGTCATGGCTCCTACAGGCTCTCTCTCTTCCTTCCTCCCCTTTCTGTTTTTCTGCTAATTTCTGTTTGTGTTGTCCCCTCCCCGTCTCCCTCCCCCTCCCCCTCTCACCCTTGTGTCTGTTTTATCTAGCTGTTGCAGCCTATCTGACACCAAGTTCTCTGAGGCAGGGTTGTTACTTGTCTGTACAGTGCCTGGCATGATGAGGCCCCAATCCTAGGTGCTATTGTAACAACTGCCATCTTAGTCATGACCACGGACTTAAGAGGGGGCCTCTAGAGCTAAAAGTGTGAGCTGCTGCACTTGAGCTCAAGAACTAAATGCTATAGTGGGGGGCTGTAACATATTCAAATCCTCTGTGGATTGGGCACTGAGGGGACAACAGTGGGTTACACTATTATAATGCAAATAACAATAGTAATGGCACCCTAGAGGCTACTAACAGCTCGTCCAGGAAAGTGCAGAGACTGCAAATGTGCTTAGCCTCTGTGAGGAGAATGCAGCTCCTTACCTCCTCACCCTAGTGAATTGATGGCTAGGCCAGACCCAATCCATCTCTTTACCTAACTTAGAGTCTTAATGATTCTCAATTTGCTTTCCTTTAAGCCTCAGCTGATTTTTAAATCAACTGCAAGATTCAGGATGTGATAAGAAAACGTGTTAAAAGTTCACGGTGAGCTCAGATTTCCAGTTTATAGCAAGCTAGAAATAATATATTTAAGACAAAACATGGAAATCCTACAAATTGTCTGTGAATGCTCATGTTATATTTTTCAGGAAATATGCTTTGGCTTGCATATCCCTCCCAGTACAGAGCTCCCCCAGCAGCTTTGCTGAACAGTTAAAAGTGATTACCTTGGTAACGCCACTTCCCACGGTCAACAAAGCTTCAGGCAGCTTGTCTTATTAGTATTGCCTTTGTGCCCAGTCCTCCTAACAAATACAGTATAAACGCCTAATTATCCTGCTTCACAACGGTCTTTCTTCTTTCAAACACTTCAGCAGGGGAAGGGATAGTGGAGGGAGTAAAACAAGGATTTATATATCTTAAACATATTTAAAATAAAGTTCTAGGGACATACTTACTTGCAATACAAAAGAAATGTTTTTATCAGTTTCCAGCTGGTACATCCTCCTATTCAATACCAGCACACACAAGCTCTTCCTTTAGTTCCCAGATGGGAATATGGCTGTGATACTAATGAGCATAATTCTAAAATTAATAAAACAATAATATCTCAAGAATAGATGTGACTAAGTTGGGGCCAGAAACTTCTGTGTTCTATACTTGGCTCTGACTTCAATTCCATCCCTGGTATTGGACCAAGTCTCTTGTGGTCTGACTTTCAGAGGTATTGAGCTGCCACAGCTCAGGTTGAAATCAGTGGAGCTGTGTGCACTCAGCACCTCTGAAAATCAGCCTATTAAACTTCTCTGCTTCAGTTTTCTCATAACGCTGCTGACCTACCTACCTACCTCACAGGGGCTTTTAAATTTGAATATGGAAAAGCACTTTAGATTTTCCAAGTTATGGAGCATCCACTGTTAGTAGGCAATAGAAGTGCTAGTTATGTGATGCTTAGTAGCCAGGCAGGTAAACTTGAAGTCACTACAGTGTGACAAGGACAAGGTTCCATTTTCAGATAATCCGAAAGTAATTTTGGGGTGGCACAGGGATCTATGGAACTTTTGCTCAGGGACATTTTGTAGGAGAAGCCAGTATTCTCTCCTCCCAGCATTGTTTCCCCCTATTTGAACTGACTTGAACATTACACATTTCCTTTCCTTAGTTCACTTAGATTACAGACAGCTGTAATAATTGCTTTGCAGTAGAATTCAAGGACTTGCAATGTTAATACAAACAAAAAAGCACATTAAAGTAGCTCTTGCAACACAGGAAAATGCTTTTGGCCTAATAGCCCCTGATGTTTGCCTGCACTTCAGTGGTTGCAGGATGGTAGCAGAGCACAGATCTGTGTTTCAGCTCCACTGTGCTTACTGACTGTAGCTACTTGTCATGGAAATAAACCAGGGAACCTTTGTTAGCATTGTGGGGGAATGGGGATTGTTTGCATTGATAATCTCAAGCATAAAGGAAAAAACATTATTAGTGCCTCGATTATTAGGGGGCGTATCTGCCTCAATTTGAAAAGCAAAGTGTCTATTAAGCATTTCTTCTACTGTTCTCAGAAATTCCTTGTGTTCTGAACTCATATTGTAATGTACCATAATATAGATGTAAAAGATCTGCTGCTCCACAACAGCTGTCTACATCTTATCCCAACAATGGTGAAGTCAAATTAATCTGCGGCATGTCGGTCAATATTTGCAATTGTTTAGAGCGTTTCTTTGATGGACATTTATATAAATAGTGGTTCATTGTCCCTTAAGTGTTTGTCACCTCCTGAGAGACGTAATCTCCCAAGGGGGAAAAAAAAAAAAAAAACCAATCATGGCAAACCTATCATCAATCCATATCCTGTGGGACATTCATTTTCTTTTTGTTTCAATGTAAGTACCTATGCCATATGCCTGACACTGATTTTTCTCTTTCTCTAATGTTCAATTGCAAATGTCTATTTTGAGTAGGAATAGCACAACAGAATTTTGAATGGTCACATTTCACACATCAGATCCTTCACACAAAGCAGAAATAGAAGCACATATGTAATATTCTCATGATGTTCAATTGATAGAAGAAGGTGAGAGGAAATGAGTAATTCCCGTCTCCCTGTGAGATAGAAAATGGAAAGCAAATTTAAAATCAAAACTATGGTTACAAGCACAAAGTAATAAAATTCTGCAATGAGATTCACTGGAAAATCTACAGGCCACAAGATGGGCCAGGGCTAGTTTAGAAATGTGTTTTGCAAATCATATTTGCTGTGAATGTACCATCAGCTTTTCCTGTAAGATCAGAATAGCAATCTGCTCACCTTATTATAAGTTAGTAATATTTGAAAAAAATCCTTATATTTGTCATGATATATTTCTAGGCAACTGTTAAAGAAATGTCTGCTTTAATGGATAACAATTATTGAAGATATTGGACCTGATTCTGCACTGCGCTGCACCATGTATAGTTTTTTCATACTGTGCAAAGTGGGTATAAACCTCTGCTGTTTGGAGCTGGTAGCAGTGGCAGAACTAATGAGTGGGGGGGTGACCACCATCCTGGTGGCCTTTAGGTGTATGTGTGGCACCTTTTCAAGCAGGGCTGGAGAATGAGCTCATCCTGCTACAACCTGGCAGTGGTGGCTCCTGTCTCGCAGGATTGGGCCTGGCTCTCCACTCTGGACGTTGTGACATATCACATATGTGCAGTGTTATGATGCCACTCACAAGGATCTGAACTGTGCTGCGACCCTCTGTGCTGGGTCAACTCAACTAAAAAAAAATTAATCATGATTAATCGCAGTTTTAATCACACTGTTAAACAATAGAATACCAATTGATATGTATTAAATATTTTGGATGTTTTTCTACATTTTCATCTATATTATATTCTGTGTTGTAATTGCAATCACCGTGTATATTATATTTGATTACAAATATTTGCGCTGTAAAAATGATAAAAGAAATAGTATATTTCAATTCACCTCATACAAGTACTGTAGTGCAGGGGTCTCAAACTCAAATGACCACGAGGGCCACATGAGGACTAGTGCATTGAACGGAGGGCCGCATCACTGACACCCCCCCTCGCTGCCTCTGGCCCCGCCCCCACTCCACCCCTTCCATTAGGCCCTGCCCATGCCCCACCTCTTCCCACCCCTTCCCTGCCCCATTCCAACCCCTTCCCCAAAGTCCCCACCCCAACGCTGCCCCCAGGGGGTGCAGAAAGGGTGCAGGGTGGGGCGGGGGCTCAGGGCAGGGAGTTGAGGTGCAGGAGGTGTGCAGGGGGCTCAGGGCAGGGAGTTGGTGGGTGGGGTGCAAGAGGGTGAGGGGTGTGGCAGGTGGCTCAGGGCAGGGAGTGCAGGAGGGGTGCGGGATGTGGCAGGGGGCTCAGGGCAGGGAGTTGGGGTGTGGGATGTGGCAGGGGGTTGGGGTGCAGGAGGGGTGTGGGATGTGGCAGGGGGATCAGGGCAGGGGGATGTGGCAGGGGGATCAGGGCAGGGGGTTGGGCTGCAGGGGGGGGTTCAGGGTGCGAGCTCCAGCCCAGCGCCGCTTACCTGCCCTGGCCCCCGACCCCGCGCTGCTCCGTTCCTGGAAGCAGCTGGAACCGTGTCCCTGCAGCCCCTGGGGGGATGGGCTCAGGGTTCTGTGCGTGCGCTGCTCTTGTCGCTCCTCTAGGTACCTCCCACGAAGCTCCCATGGGCTGCGGTTCCCTGTTCCCGGCCAGTAGGAGCTGCGGGGGGGGTGGTGCCTGGAAGGAGGCAATGCAGGAGCCCTCTGCCTCCTTCCCCCTCCTCCCCCGGCCATAGGGGGTGTGCTGCCAGCTGCTTCAGAGAGCGGTGCGGGGCTTGCAACGCCACAGGGGGCAATCCCGCAGGTAGGCAGAGGGGCGGGGGGGCACGGGGAGCTTGGCGGGCCACACGCAAGAGCCCCGCGGGCCGCATGTTTGAGACCCCTGCTGTAGTGCAATCTCTTTACAATGAAAGTTGAACTTAGAAATGTAGAGTTATGTACAAAAAATGACTGCATTAAAAAAATAAAACAATTTAAAACTTTAGAGCCCACAAGTCCACTCAGTCCTACTTCAGCCAGTCGCTCAGACAAACAAGTTTGGTTACAATTTGCAGGAGATAATGCTGCCCATGACTAGTTTACAATGTCACCTGAATGTGAGAACAGGCATTTACATGGCACTTTTGTAGCCAGCATTGCAAGGTATTTCCGTGCCAGATATGTTAAACATTCATATGCCCCTTCATGCTGTGGCCACCATTCCAGAGGACATGCTTCCATGCTAATGATGCCAGTTAAAAAAAAAAAAAGGGTTAATTAAATTTGTGACTGAACTTCTTGGGGGAGAATTGTATGTCCGCTGCTCTGTTTTACACACATTCTGCCATATATTTCATGTTATAGCAGTCTCGGATGATGACCCAGCACATGTTCATTTTAAGAACACTTTCACTGTAGCTTTGACAAAATGCAAAGAAGGTACCAATGTGAGATTTCTAAAGATAGCTACAGCACTCAACCCAAGGTTTAATAATCTGAAGTGCCTTTCAATATCTGACAGGGACGAGGTATGGAGCATGCTTTCAGAAGTCTTAAAAGAGTAACACTCCGATGCGGAAACTACAGAACCCAAACCACCAAAAACTGCTTTGGATTGTTGTTGAGCAGAACCTGTCATCAGCATGGATGCATGTCCCCTGGATAGGTGGTTGAAGCATGAAGGGACATATGAATCTTTAGTTCATCTGGCACATAAATATCTGAAGACGCCAGCTATAACAGTGCCATGAGAATGCCCATTCTCACTTTCAGGTGACATTGTAAATAAGAAGCGGGCGGAGGGGGGGGGCATTATCTCCTGCAAATGTAAACAAACTTGTTTCTCTGAGTGATTGGGTGAATAAGAAGTAGGACTGAGTGGACTTGCAAGCTCTAAAATTTTACATTGTTTAATTTTTGAAGGCAGGTTTTTTTGTACATAATTCTACATTTGTAAGTTCAACTTTCATAATAAAGAGATTGCACTACAGTACTTGTATTAGGTGAATTGAAAAATACTATTTATTTTGTTTTTTTACAGCACAAGTACTTGTAATCAAAAATAAATATAAAGTGAGCACTGTACACTTTGTATTTTGTGTTGTAATTGAAATCAATCTATTTGAAAATGTAGAAAACATCCCAAAATATTTAAATAAATGGTATTCTATTATTAACAGTGTGATTAATCGCAGGAAGTAATTTTTTTAATTGCTTTACAGCCCTAATATATTAAAAATAAACATTAGTTACAATTAAGTTGTTCATTGACAAACACACCTATATTTATGACTGACTTTTGCAAAATTTGAACCACCACTGGGATAGACCCATGGGGGTTAAACCCTAATTCTACTATGGAAATAGTGTGGTACCAAAAAGAAAAATGTTTCACTATTAATATCTTTATTGTACACACCCGTGTGCAAAAATGTTGTTGTTGCAACAAAAACTTCCCAAAAGTGTGAACAATTATAATCTAGTCATGTGACACAAAACATATAACTAACAAACAAGTAAGTAATCCCAACATACCAACAAACCATACCACCAATGGATTAAACATTGTTGTTCAGAGCAGGTCCAGGAAACCTAAGGGTTGAAATCATTAATCGTCCTAGGTTTACACCTTGGTTTGCCTATAAAAGGAGTTTAATGATTTAGTTAGGAGCCAAAGATGTTTTCCTTGCATCTTTAGACCCTAGCTTAAAACACAAGGGGGTAAGAGAGAAAAATATTAACACATGCTTTATTTGTTTAGGCAATGTAAAGGGAAAATTGCAAGAGAAATTGAACATTTTCTTTTGGTGAATTAAGACCTGTAACAATAACTATGTTTCTTGTTGTGGGTAGCAAAGGCTGCTACATTTAGCATTGATACTTCCTGTGTAAAGCAGAAAGATTATACGTAGCTGGCTTCCTTTACCATATTGGGTATGTCCAAAATCGCAACTAACTTGATACCTATTTTTGGAATAATGATGCACAGCAACAGATTTAAACCCAGTAAGTTTTGTGACTGCAATTTGGCTAATACAAATATACAAGTAACAAAACAATATTAATGCTTGAATTTCACCTAAGGGTGTTACCCTTGCTTCTTTTCCTACTGCCTCCCATGCCATTTACAGGTTAGAGAGGTAGTAAGTAAGCAGAGTTTGCTTTACCTTGTACAGGTACATTAGACATAGCTCAATGGATCCAAAGGGATGCTGAATTAGATGTTTTATGGGTCTTTAATTTTATTATTCTGCCCACTGTTGGAAGACAGGATACTGAGCTAGATGGACCATTGGTCTGACTCAGTATGGCCGTTCTTATGTTACCTTCTGCCTTTAGTCAGAGACTTCCATGGAAGTTGAACCCACTTACCCAAGGCTGTATTTGGCTGAATATTATTCTCTGGGCCAAAGTCTGCCCTCGTTTATAGATAAGAGTATCACAATGGTGTCTTTTCCTGTAAACTTGAAAGAAGACTCACTGTATTCAGGGCTGGTGCTACCATTTAGGCCAACTAGGCAGTTGCCTAGGGTGCCAAGATTTGGGGGCACCAAAAAATGGTGCCCCCAATTTTTTTTTTACAGCGGCTGCTGCGCTGGGAGGGAGAGGGAGTCTGAGCCGCCGGCAGGCAGCCTAGGGGTTCCCCTGGGTCAGAGCTGCTGCATGTATCCCCGGGCTGGGGGCTGGGGAGCTGCCGTGGGGGGTGCCTCAGGGTGGGGGGGAGCTGCCGCACGGCTCCCCGGGCCGGGGGGGGGCTGCCAGGGGGGGGGGGGGGGGGGGGGGGGGGGGGGGGGGGGGGGGGGGGGGGCGCAAGGTGGAAGTTTCGCCTAGGGCGCGAAACTTCCTTGCACCGGCCCTGATTGTATTGCTAACAAAGTTGCAATTGCAAAGTTTTTCCTAAATTCGTAACAATTTTACAGATTGTCTACTAGCAGTTTTTAAAGCTGTGAGTTTAATAAAAGCTTTGATGTTCAATGTTAGCAATGTAGAGTGCTCACATCTGAGTCCACATGGAAAAAGGACTAGTCTCCCAAACGGAAAAATGACCAACAATTAAAGGGCACCTATGGACTCCACACAGTATGCACAGGGCTTCTATTGCCTCCACGTCTAATACCTGGCTTTGTAGATATGCCAACTTTGCTGTTAGGGGATTCCCTTAATGCAGTATCATGCACAGAGTACCTCCAAACTGGACATTGATGAAGAGAGAGAATGCAGTGTTTTTGCACATAATTCTACATTTGTAAGTTCAACTTTCATGATAAAGAGATCACACTACAGGTCTGTCACATCTTACGCTGGGGTTACGTTCCGCAGTCAGCGCATAAAGCGAAAATCGCTTATAGTCAAAATGACCCCTTGAAAATCCTTTAAATCACCCATAAAGTACAGTTTTGGGTATACAACCCTGTACAGTATTATGTATTGTATACAGAAATGTACAGTACAGTATATAATAAAGACTACATATGCAAAATATAATTTTACAGTATTTTTAATAACGTAACAGAGAGACGGAAGAATGAAAGAATAAAAAATGAAAACAGTACAGTACTGTCAAAGTACAGTACTGTAAACCTGAACAGTCATCCTGGATATTCTTGTTAGTCTTGTACTGTACACACTCCACTGATTAGTCTTCCTCTTCCCCTGACAACACTTTCATTGAGTCGTCAGGTCTTGATGTCGATCCAGGAGATGATGGGCCAGGCTTGTCATCTTAGCAGTTACTGGAGCACTTGATGCCACGGCGTGACAAATTTCTCTCTCTCGAATCTTGATGGCACGGATGCTATATTCGTTGCGGCCGTATTTACGCGCCATGTTGGCGATGGACATACTGTCTCTCAATAAGTCCAACACAGTCAGTTTTTCCTCCAGCGTTGGAACAGATCGCTGTTTCTTCGGTTGAACACCAGATGAAGTAGGTGGCTTGCGTTTAGGGGCCATGTTATACGAAAAATACGTACTGTATCTTTAAACAGTACAGGTACAGTAGAATCTCACTTAGCGCAGCGAGATGCGCATAATATGAGAGGCACAGGGGGACTGAGTACTGTAGTGGGAACAGCAGATTCGCTTCTCCCATCTCACACTCACTCCGGGGCATACGCACTATTTAAACTTTTTTTTTTTTTTTGCCAACTCTCCAGGGTTATTATAGGGGAGAACCTTATCACAGGCCTAAAGACATGTTGTTGCTGTCAAGTCCCCCCCACCCCAAATATTTTAGTGGGAACAGAAGATTCGCGTCTCACGCTGGTGGAATCGCCCGCACTTTCTCCCCCCCCCCAACCGCGTAAAGCTGAAATTGCGCATGTTAAATGCGTGTAAGATGCGACAGACCTGTATAGTACTTGTATTAGGTGAATTGAAAAATACTATTTCTTTTTGTTTTTTTACAGTGCAAATACTTGTAATCAAAATGAAATATAAAGTGAGCACTGTACAATTTTTTTATTCTCTGTTGTAATTGAAGTCAATATATTTGAAAATGTAGAAAACATCCAAAAATATTTAATTAAATGGTATTCTATTATTGTTTAAAAGTGCGATTAATTTTTTAAATCACTTGACAGCCCTAATTTTTAGTAAAAGTCATGGACAGGTCATGGACAGTAAACAAAAATTCATGGCTCCATGACCTATACTAAAAATACCTGTGATTAAATCTGGGAGGGGGCAGTGGAGGATGTGGGGCGCTGCTGCTGCTGAGGAAGATGGGGGGCTGCTGCTGGGGGGCACCCAGGGCCAATGGCACCAGCTGCCTGGGGCCGTGGACCGCGGCTGCTTTGGCCGCCCACCCGGAGACCGCTGCCCAGAGCCGTGGACCGCAGCTGCTCCAGCCGCTCTGGGACTGCTGCCGGGGGCCACCGGAGCAGCGGCTAGTGTAGCTGTCCCCCGGGCCACTCCAGCAGCGGCTGGTGTGGCTGTCCTTGGGGCCACCTGAGCAGCTGGCCCCAGAGCCAGCTGCTTGGGCGGCCCTGGGGTCAGCCACACTGGCCCCTGCAGAAGTCATGGAGGTCATGGAAAGTCACGGAATCTGTGACTTCCATGACCAGGGCCGGCTCCAGGCACCAACGCAGGAAGCAGGTGCTTGGGGCGGCCAATGGAAGGGGGCTTCGTGCGGGTCCTCGGCGGTAATTTGGCGGTGGCTCCCCCAATCCCTCTCGGAGGGAAGGCCTCGCCGCCGAATTGCCACTGAAGAATGAAGCGGTGCGGTAGAGCTGCCGCCAAAGGGTCGCCAATTGCGGCTTTATCTTTTTTTTTTTTTTTTTTGGCTTCGCCGCTTGGGGCGGCAAAAAAGCTGGAGCCGGCCCTCTCCACGACCTCCATGACAGACACAGAGCCCTAATGATGGGTAGACCTGGTCAAAAAATGAAAATCAATTTTTTGCACCAAAAAATAGATTTTTAAAATTTTAATCTGTTTTGCAATGGTATCATTTAAAAACTTTAATTTTCATGCAATTTTATTTTATTAGTTTTGATAAAAATTTTGAAAATAATTGGGGGGAAAGTAATGACACTTCTTATGAAAATGAAAAGCTTTGGCAATGTCAGTAGTTTTTTGTAGACAATTTTATGTTCTAAAAATTGCCATTGTTGTATGCAGTGTAGTTGTAGTTGTGTTAGTTCCAAGATATTAGAGAGAAAAGGTGGGTGCGGGAATATCTTTTATTGGATCAATTTCTGTTCGTGAGACAAGCTTTTGAGTCACACAGAACTCTGCTTCAGACACTGAGTTTACGGCTTATTACAGAAATCTGTGATCCACTAACCCCCTCTTTTTGTCCTATGACTGCATAGGTGTTAATGGGCCACTCTACCTTGAATAGTCCCTGACAATATGTGCTAACTGCTTATGCTAAACAATCTGTTCAACCTTGCGTTTTGCTGTGATGCTGGAAGTATCTTTCCCAGACCTGAAGAAGAGCTCTGTGTGGCTCAAAAGCTTCTCTCTCTCACCAAAAGTAGTCCAATAAAAGAGTCTCACCTACCTTCTCTCTCTAAGGTTGTAAAAAGATCATATTTTGACCAAAAAAGCCCTCTGTTTTTGCTTGGAAAATTTTGACCAGCTTGAATGATGAGTGACATCTGAATTACAGAGGTGGAGTAAACTGCCTGATTGGTTTACATCCGTATAGAACATTCATTGTGACAGTTTTAATAGGGTATACTAGCTATTCAAGTCCTTCCAGTATTTTAAGGTACAGGTGCAATGGGCCTGATTCTCTGCCCATAGAAATGTAAAACAGAAGCAACCACTGAAGTTACCCAAATTAAAGTAACGTAAGCAAGAAGAGAATGTTGACTACTTCCTAACCATTGACAAGTAATAAATTCGCACTGAACATCTTTTCCAGTTCCCTACTCCAGCTGGCAAATCCTCCCTCAGCTCAACAAAATTTATGTCCTGACCCTCTTACAGCTACTGAACCTTGCCTTACCAGCACCACCCCCAACAAGTGTTCAGAACTTCACCCAGCTGCTAAAACCTCTCCTTAACAAGCACTCCATCCCCAATTTTCAGATGCCAAACCCACCTGTAATACCCATAGCAAGAACAACAAGGAGTCCTTTTGGCACCTTAGAGACTAACAAATTTATTTGGGCATAAGCTTTCGTGGGCTAGAATCCACTTCATCAGATGCATGGAGTGGAAAATACAGGAGCCTGGCCAGTTCACACAAGAGGTCCACTTCCTAGATACTACAGTGCTAATAAGCGATGGTCACATAAACACCACCCTATACCGGAAACCTACTGACCACTATACTTACCTACATGCCTCCAGCTTTCATCCAGACCACATCACATCACATGATACATTGTCTACAGCCAAGCTTTAAGATACAACCGCATTGCTCCGATCCCTCAGACAGAGACAAACACCTATAGGATCTCTTTCAAGCGTTCTTAAAACTACAATGCCCACCTGGCGAAGTGAAGAAACAGATTGACAGAGCCAGAAGGGTACCCAGAAGTCACCTACTACAAGACAGGCCCAACAAAGAAAGTAACAGAGCGCCATTAGCCGTCACCTACGGCCCCCAACTACAACCTCTCCAGTGCATCAAGGATCTACAACCTATCCTGAAGGACGATCCCTCACTCTTACAGACCTTAGGAGACAGGCCAGTCCTCGCTTACAGACAGCCCCCAACCGGAAGCAAATACTCACCAGCAACTACACACCACACAACAAAAACACCAACCCAGGAACCAAACCCTGCAACAAACCTTGGTGCCAACTCTGTCCACATATCTATTCAAGGGACACCATCATAAGACCTAACCACATCAGCCACACCATTAGGGGCTCGTTCACCTGCACATCTACCAATGTGATATATGCCACCATGTGCCAGCAATGCCCCTCTGCCATGTACATTGGCCAAACCGGACAGTCTCAAAAGAATAAATGGACACAAATCTGACATCAGGAATCATAACATTCAAAAACCAGTAGGAGAACACTTCAATCTCTCTGGTCACTCTATAACAGACCTAAAAGTGGCAATTCTTCAACAAAAAAAGGTCAAACACAGACTCCAATGTGAAACTGCAGAACTAGAATTAATTTGCAAACTGGACACCATCAGATTAGGCCTCAATAAAGACTGGGGCTAGGTCTACACTACAGCGGGGTTCCGACCTAAGATACGCAACTTCAGCTACGTGAATACCGTAGCTGAAGTTGCGTATTTTAGGTCGGCTTACCTGGCGGTGAAGATGGGGGAAAGCCGACCGCTGCCGCGCTGCCGCCGACTCCGCTGCCGCCTCTTGTCGAGGTGGATTTCCGGAGTCGACGGCAGAGCGATCAGGGATCGATTTTACCGCGTCCTCACGAGACGCGGTAAGTCAATCCCTGATAAATCGATTGCTACCCGCCGGATCGGCGGGTAGTGAAGACGTAGCCTGAGAGTGATTGGGTCATTACAAAACCTAAACCTAATTTCCCCAATACTAATTTCCCCCTACTGTTACTCACACCTTCTTGTCAACAGTCTGAAATGGGCCACTCTCATTACCACTTTAAAAGTTATTTTTCCTCCCTTGGTATCCTGCTGTTAATTGAATTGTCTTGTTAGACTGACCTCACACTTGGTAAGGCAACTCCCATCCTTTCATGTATTTATACCTGCTCCTATATTTTCCACTCCATGCATCTGATGAAGTGGGTTCTAGCCCATGAAAGCTTATGCCCAAATAAATTTGTTAGTCTCTAAGGTGCCACAAGGACTCCTCGTTGTTTTTGCTGTTACAGACTAACACGGCTACCCCTCTGAAACCTGTCATCCATAACAAGAGCACCGAGTCAGCTTCCAGCTGCTAAACTTCTCTACAGCTTCTCCCCTGAGTACCCCAATGCTAGAGTTGGATGAATTTTTTTTTTTGTCAAATAGTACATTTGCTGACAAAATGCATTTTCAGATCACTAAAACTATTAATGAATTTAGGTCAAATTTGGTGAATGATTTCAGCTAAACAACTAAAACAAAAAACACCCGAAAACAAAAATCTTGGAAATGCTGAAATGTCTCATTATGAAAAATTGCAAAACACTTTTGACATTTTTGACTACTATTGACATTTTTTAAACGAAATGTCAATTGGAAATGTTGATTTGACATTTTCAAAACGAAATGTCAATTCAACCTAATTTTTTTTTGTGTTTTTCATTTTGTTGAGAAAAACAAAAAAATCAATTTCAGTTCAAAGCAAGCGGATTTTTTTTTGTTTTGGATTTTTGGTTCAGCCACCAAACTCAAAAATCAAGTATTCACTCAACTGTAGCCCATGCATCTGCAAATCACTAACCCGTCCCATTCTGAAAGCCCCTTAGGTAACAATATATGCAGTGATGCTACATTTTACACCTGTATAGTGGTCTGGGAAAGAAGGATATTCAGTTAACAAATTCACTCTGTGCACTTCAGCAAACTCCTCTTCACCATACTAATACTTTAGTTTAAGAGTACACCAGCTCTTCCAATAGGTCCTTATAAAATAAACAGTAACATAGCAAGAGATAAATATTATCTCATACTTCCCATTCTCTGAAGATTCTCTTAAAAATTTACCCAAATAAGTGCTTTTGCAAGACAGATAAGAGTTGGTTTTGGCTGGTGTAATCGTTACTTTCAGCCAGTTTTGTTGGGGAAACTATCAAAGGAGCTTGTATCTCTACAAGTTAATTTTATTTTTAGAAGACTACAGTCAGTCCTCCAGCAAAGAGGAGCTGATTCTTCTAATGCAAGAAACAAGCAGAGGGAAAAAATGGTGTGCCACACCTTATAAATACTAAAGGAGAAATGAAGGGCAAAACTTTATTTTTTATTTATTTATTTTGCTTTGCAGTTCACCTTTAACAGCATAACCAGCTTTCTGGCTCCTTACCGGGTAATTGTCCCCCCTTCCCTCTAGAATGAGTCGGTGGGAAAAGATTGGGCTACAGGTCACTTTGGCAGTGGCAAAAACTCAAATCAGATTCTAATCTATTACCCAGAGCGCCCAGGCAAAAAGAAATGACATCCTGGTGGCAGAGAGGATCAGGGAGAAGGAGAATGTGTATGTAGTAGTAGCTACTGTGGAGAACTGTTTTAAAAAGTAAGTATGTTTTCTGGAAAAATGTTGGGGTTTTTTACATTTCTTTGGGAGGAAAATTAAAAAAAAAAATTTTATTTTCTTCCAAAGACAACAAAAGAAAAAATATTCAAGTTTTCAAATTCTGTTTTGTGTTTTTCCTCCTTTCCCCTTTTGTTCTTTTGCCCAGTTTTTCAGTGGCAAAGTGAAAAGGAGAGGAAAAGGTCACAGAGGATGACGGGGAAAAACAAACTAAAAAATGTTCAAGCTTTTCTTTTTTGTTGAAAAATCAGAAAAGTTCAAGAACCAAAAATTTTCTGTGGAAATGTTCCGAGTCTTGAAATAAGTTTGGTTTTGTTCTGATTTCGGAGTGAAAACAAGTTTTGAAATATCAGAATTTCTCACAAACTAGAAATTCCTAGTTTTGATCAGCTGTAATAACAACCACTATGCATTTAAGCCTCAGCCTCTTACACTTTAAAGTTACACATCACTTGAGTTGGTGGGAGCAATTTCAGTAAAACTCCTCATGCCAGATCTGGAGGTAAAAAGGACTTGTCTCTCTCCCAGCCTGACCTGGTGGGTATTGGTGTGTGTATAATGTATTATAAATGCATGTATGACTTTATTGCAGTAGTTTATCTTTTCAATTTCTTTCTACAAGCCAGCATTTCCAAAGATGGCTTCTCTGGTAGTGCAGTGCAAAATAGAAGCCCAACGCAGAATCACAAAACTTTCACCTGGAAGTTCATTTCACAAGTTAATCTGTGAAATATTGGGGGAAATGGTCTCTGAAAAGTCATGGAAAATGACATTTTGAAGACTCAAAACCAAACCAAAATACAAAATGAGTTGGTGGAGATTTTTGTGCAATGTTTTGTGAAATTTTTTTTACCAATTTCAAACTAAACTATTGCACTTTTCTCAGATATCACATCCCCTTCTTTACTATCTCTTGTGACGTTGTCTTTTTTGTTTGTTTTATTGCAGCTACAGTACCTAACTATTGCCCTTTCTCTCTTAAATAAACACGCCTGTACAGCTAAGAATTAGAGCACTTAAGCCCTTCAGGGAACAGTAAATATTTAAAACCATTTGTTTTAATAAATAGCTACACAACTGTAGCTTGATTATTTCCAAACGTCTCTGTGGCACAGTAGGTGACAGAATAAGTAGACAAAGATGAGATTCCTATGCACTTCTTAAGAGTGAGGTCATGTACCACAGAATAGCATTGGAAAGTTAAGTGAATACTAGGGACACATTAATTCCTGATGTAATAGCATTGATTCCAGAGGCATTACACCTCTGAGCAAAATTTGGATCATAATGAAATTAACAATTGTTTCTGTTCTGAAATTGGTACAAGACTCTTTTTGAAAAATGCCTTATAAACTACGATGCTAATTACTTTGACTATTTTCTGAGTACCACTCTTATATTAAATCCCATATTTACAGTATGAAGTTAGCATGCTAAATGCTTATCATTATGACAAATGCACCTTCTCATCTTGAGAGATACTTTGTTGGGGTATGGTCTTAGATAAGGCAGGAGCCCTATTAGATTGATCTGTATGTCATAAATGAACTCTTGGGTGATGATCCTGCACTTCAGCAATTCTGCTTCTTTTTTTATTCCCTTTTAACAAGCACATGTCAACTACAGAATTCATTTGGGAACAATACCCAATGTCTCATGTCAGCTTATTATCATTAATATTTCCCTGCAATGCAGCCCCAGTGAATGTGGTTTCCCCCGCCCCTGTGCACTGGCTATGTGGAAATGTATTGGATAATCATGAACTGCAGTACACTGTGCTCAGAGAGCTAATGAGGTTTTTTCAGCATCACTATTTACAATATGATTGCTTCATCCTCATGCAAAGAAGTGAAGGCTTTTCTACTTACATGTAGCTGAAAAGATGTGAACTTCTGATTTTGCTGTAGCTACTAATATGCTAACCTTAATGATTTCATTACAGGTGCCAAACTCAGTAATGTACCATCCTTGGGCAAACAGGCATTTTGAATGTTATGAAGGTAATTACCAAAAGCGTTTGATTATACTTTTCTAGGAAAATAAGGATTCTGTCATTTGTTAAAAGGGACAGAGAAACAATGCATTGCTCCTATATGTGGCTTTATGGTTCTTTCATTGGCACTGGAGGCTTTTCCATTTAATGCTGAGCATGCAGTTCCACAAGATGAACATAACCTTATCACAAATTTTCAGGCAGCATTGTTTCACTTTTAGAAATGTAGCCACTCACCACATTCTGGAAGGGCATGAGGCACCACTGGATAATCTTAACTCTGTGTTAATGAAGTTTTTGAGAATTTATCTTAGACCTATTTTGGCATTGTGTGATATTGACTATTTGGGAATGTCTGTGTACAATTTATTATTTGTGTTTGAGATTATGAACTCTCCGTATGCATCTTTTATCAAGCTGCAAACTCCATTTTGATTGTAAGGCTGGCCTTTGTCTTTCTGTTGTTCTTTTACCTCCATCTTGGACTAAAAGTCCAGGGGTTGGTGGCACAGGGCTAGCAAGTGAAGGTCATCAAACTTTGATTTTTCATTTAAATGGAGCACTCTTGAAAAAAGATATGGCTATTGCACAGGGCAAACAAGTTTTTCAAGTTTGAATTCTAGGGGGCTGGCAACAAAGCAATAAATTACGCACTAAGGGATGTTGATCACTGAAGAGATTGATCATGGAGTCACCAAACAAAGGGGTCTGGAAGCTAAAAAGTAAGGGTCTGTCACTGGCAGTTTGAGCGAGAGCAGAGAGACTCTGTATTCCAGAGGAGATGCCATGTGCCAGAGGGCAGGGGGAGAGGACGATGCTGTACTCCTTGGAGGACTCTGATGTATGCACAAAGAATACTTGAGTGGTGAGGAAACTAAGGCAGGGAAATGCATACAAGTGTGTTTGTTATTGTTTCTAATCAGCGTATTCCTTGTTCCTAGCTAACATAAAGAGCGACTGGTTTTTAGAATCCTTACAAAGTCTGTGTGTCCCTGAAGAGACAAACTATAAACCCAGAGTATACATAAACTTGGAGCTCTGGGAAAAGGTGTGCTTAAACTACTGGGGAAATGGGGCAGGAGGGGTGTTTAGCACTGATCCTGGGGCCTACAGCAGCTGGGCCTTGTGGTCCTATTTCCATGTAGGAGTGTCAGATTCTATACCCAGGAAGTGTTCCAGAGAGAAGCCAATGGGAAAGACAATCTGCAGCCTACTCAGATCCAGGGAAGCTTAAGAGCACATGGGTCAGTTTATTAGGACCCAAACACAGCAGCCTGGTGAGTGTCCTACAGAGGGAACTTTACCAGGGCTGTTTGTGACACAGGTAGTTTCAGTTACCCATGGAAGGTATCTAGGGATTACCCCTGAACCTTGGTCTCTTGTCTAGCAGCACAACACCAAAGGCCAGAGCCTAATCTTGGATGCATGGATTTTACACTGTATACCTTAAATCCTCTACTGTTCAGACATATGCTTCATTCCATTTCAGAGCTTTTGATGAGGTGTCCTATGCATCTGAGATCTGAATCTGACTCTGCTACCTGAATGTTCTCTGAACATTTTTGAAACTTTGAAAAAAAACATGCTCATAAACTTCAATTTGAATAAGTTGTGTGTGGAAGATCCAATGAAGAGTACACAGGATTGGGTACTCAGGAACGCCATCCAAGTCTTCTAACTCTGCCACTAATTCCCTGTTTGACCTTGGGCAAATCATTTCATATCTGCACCTCAGTTTGCCTCTCTGTAAAAATGGGGATAACTGTAGGTGTCCACCTTTTTAAAGGACTTCGAGGTTGACAGAGGAAAAGTAATATGGGAGCATTTGATTTATTGTTGTGTTAGTGTTGTTTGTTGTGGTGTTACAACGTTAGTATTATAGTTATCACCATTAAAATCTGCAGTGGATTCCCTTTTTAATGAAGTTTTTTTTTATCTACACAATTTTATGCTTCTTAAGCAGAGATTCACTGTGACTCGAGTAACTGTTTGTATATTGCAATCTATTGAGACAATGCGGGACCGTCATTCTGACTTGCTGTACAATGGAGTGCAGTTTCACTGTATCAGAGTTGACTGTGATTTGCTTTCACTTTGTTATTTATAGCCATGAAAAAAGTGGAAATTTCTGAGCTGGTAAGGACTACTCTGTGAACCTGCCACTTCTGTCCTCCATGAAGCTGAATAGCTTTTCTCTTTGTGTTTTTGAGGAAAGCTGTGCTCTGAGAGTTCAGATGTGTTACTGTTGGGAAAGTAATTTCCATGAGTAGAGCTAAATTGTATTCAGCTTAAAGAAAAGTTCATGTAAATAATAGCTGAGAGCAGACCAGGATGAGCACAATATATATTGGCTGGAAGTGTTAAAGTACCAAGGATTAAGTCTCTGCAATGAGCCTTAAAAATACCCTTGAGGCTAAGGGCTTGTCTACATGTACAGTGCTGCAGCAGTGGTGCTGTAGCGCTTAGTGAAATGCTAAGGGAGAGCTTCTCCCATTGACATAGGTACTCCCCTCCTCTCCCCCCCCCCCCCAGAGGTGGTAGCTATGTCTACAGGAGAACCCCTCCCATTGACATAGGTACTCCCTGCCCCCTCCTTCCTCTCCCTCCCCCCCCCCAGAGGTGGTAGCTATGTCTACAGGAGAGCCCCTCGGGGGGAGGGATAGCTCAGTGGTTTGAGCATTGGCCTGCTAAACTCAGGGTTGTGAGTTCAATCCTTGAGGGGGCCATTTAGGGAACAGGGTTAAAAAAAAAAAATCTGGGGATTGGTCCTGCTTTGAGCAGGGGGTTGGACTAGATGATCTCCTGAGGTCCCTTCCAACCCTGATATTCTATGATTGACATAGGTACTCCCCTCCTCCCTCTCTCCCCCCCCCCCCCCCAGGTGGCAGCTATGTCTACAGGACAACCCCTCCCGTTGACATAGGTACTCCCTTCCCCCTCCCCCCCCCCCCCCCCCCCCCCCCCCCCGAGAGGTGGTAGCTATGTCTAAAGGAGAACCCCTCCCGTTGACTTGGCGCTGTTTACTCGAGGGGTGAAGTCAGTATAACTATGTTACTCAGGGGTGTGGATTTTCCACACCCCATAGCGATGTAGTTATACCAACATAAGTTTGTAGTGTAGATCAGGGCTAAGAGAAAACTCTTTGTTTATTCAGAGGTTTCTCATGGAATCCACGTAAGGAAGTAACTTTTGTGAGAAGGAAAGGATTGATCAGCTAAGATGAGATGGGACTGGGGAAAGCCAAATAGTTTGAACTGCTGCCTTTTAATTCTTGCTTGATTTAGAACTAATGTAAAGGAGTTCCAAGGAAGCCAGCAGGCAGATGTCTACAGAACATCTAACACAAGGGAGGCTGGTAGAAGTCCAATGCTATTGGCATGGAATCAAGGGCGCCAGAACCTTTGTAGCAGTGGGGGGGGAGGCTAAGACCAAGGTTGATTCCTGCACCGGGGAGGCCAAGGCCAAGGTTGATTCCTACATCCCTTCTCCCCCAACCCCTATACTCCCTTGTGGCCCTAACCACCTGCACTCCCTCCCCAAGTGGTGCCCCCCCCCGCCCGCCCCCCCGGTGCTCTGTGTCTCCTATCTCCCAGCGACTGTACATAGCTTGCCAAGAACCAGCTGCGCACTCCTCCCTCTGCCCTTCCCACCAGTCACCATCTGGCACCTGCAGCACCATGATCAGCTCCTCCCCACAGCGCCTGCCAGCACCGTTCTGCATCTGCCTGAGGCTTGCAGTTTGGGGGAGGCAATGCCCCCCATGCCTCCCAACTAGCCCATGTTAAAAAGTGCTGGGCCATGGCCCACCCCCGCAGCCCCTGGTTCTGGCATTACTGCATGGAATGCCATAAAAGATAATAAATGCCCATAGCCTGGTTTTTATTCTTACAGATTTTTGGGCTTGCATATTAGTTACTTTTAGTGGAATGTGACCCAGTGTGTGGTATCATCCCATCTTACCCAGGAAGAATTTCTGTGTGGCGTCTTCTGAGTAAAATTTGATTTCAATAATGATTTTCACTGATGAGTCTAATTATCAAGGAGGGAGAGGCAGACAATACAAAGAGAAAGTTTCCCTTTACTCTGTAGGAGGTTGCACTTATTGCATTGATTGTTATGGAAAGGGACTTTTATCTACTCTGTATTATTATTATTAGCTATGATTATTGTTCTTTGGATTTATATAGCACATTTCTTCTTAAAACCTCAAAGTGCTTTAGAGATGTTAACTAATCTTCTCAACATCTCATTTTACACATAGATCACCTGAGCCAGAGGGAGGGTTAGTGACTTGCTCATGTTCAGCGGGGAAGTCAGTGGTTGAGTTGGGAATATAATCTATGGGTTCTGACAATCTTGTGCTATAATAACTAGATCACATAAGATTAGTTGGTGTTTTGATCCCCTAGGTGAAGAAATTTTGTGTCGCACCCCGTCCACTGCATGAGTCAGTGAAGTGGGTCTCTCTGACTCTTTTGTTTCCTTGGTCCTCCCTTCTCTTTACTTACATTTTTCACTTAATCATTCCTTCATAGTGCTTTACAAAAGAGTGCAAGTGTGATCATCACTGTTTTGCAGATGGGAAAACTGAGGCACACAGAAGTGAAATGACTTACCCAAGTTCACACAACAAGTCAGGTGGAAAGTCAGGAATAGAAGCCTGGTCTCCTGACTCCACAACCCAGTAGTCTGTCCATTAGACCATGCTGGTAATTCCCAGAGCAGTTCCCATGACTCTAGTTTTCTTCCTCTTACTCATACTGAGACAGATAGCTTGTCTTTTGGCCAGTTGACTTTCTCCTGCAGCCCATTATGCCAGGGATTGCCTACACTAAGAAAGTGATTTGAGGTTAGTTAACACGTTGTAGCTAATTGGGACTTTTCCCCTTGTGCAGACATATGTTAATGACCAGCAACATTGAGGTAGAATGTGTTATCATGTGTCTACACTAGGGACAAGGTAAAATTAGGTAAACTTGACCCCCTTTTCTTAGTGTAGACAGAGATGGGGGTACAGGAGAGCATAGTCTTACAAGGCATTTTCCTCTTGTGGTGAATATCCTGAGTCCTAACTTGTTCACCTCCAAATGGCAGGGCTTAGGAAGCCATCTTTCCAGCCCATGCTTAAAGCAGCTCTTGAGACCACATCTATTCCTGTAAAATTGCAAAATAATGCAGGATTTCTGCTGCACATAATATTAAAAGTGCATCTAGCAGAAGAGCAGAGATCCCAGATACTCTGTGTGTGAAGGGAATCCCAAAACACAGACAGTGGCAGGAGAGAAACTGGACCCAATGGAGTGAATTCAATTGTGTTTCAGACTCTTCAGCACGTTGGTTAGTCTGTAATATGATGTATAATGATCTTTTTTTGTGCTGAGGATGTGCAGGGGTTCTGTGAGGAAGGCAAATAAGATTTTTCATGTTTCCTGAGACCCTAACTGTGGGAGCTTTACCCATGAAGTGGGTGAGAGCTGCCAAATTCAGAATTGGATCTATATTTCAACCCCCACTCCACTGCCAAAGTTCAGGGAAGTTTAAATCTAGGGTTTTGGTTTGTGCCCCTCCCTGTCAAAAATAAAACTACAGAGTATAGAAGCCAAGATATATAGTTAACAAATGACTACCAGCCAGGGGTGGGTGCAGGTCTGATTCAGAGCTGATAACTGTCAATGAGCAGAATGTGGGCAGACAAAAGCCAAAGAGTGCCTGGGTCAGCCTAAGAACACATTTAAATTTTATTAGTGAATTTTTTAAAAATAAACGGTACAAAAGATTTGAAGAGTCAGCGTTGCAGAAATCACATTCAGGTTTTTTAGCTCTGCATTTCCCAGCCTCTCTCTTTTGGTAGTCACAAATGTGTTGAGCTTGTCAGTGAAGATTTATACCTGGGTGCTGGCTGATTAACGTAATATAAAGTCAAAGTTCCCCCAAACCAATGGCTAGTGGAGCTGACATGGTTATGGTACGTCAATTTCATAGCCAATGGTACGTAAGGAAGTGATGTGGCCAGCATCACATTTGATCGCCAAACCTGATGGATCAGGTACCTATTTTGCAAAGGGGTGAAAAAGAGGTGGACTTTCAGTGTGAGATCTAGCAAGACTCAAATCCACAATCTTCAGGATTGTAGTGAAGCATCTTAATCAGTCAGCCACTGCACTTCTTAATGCAATATGCAGGTTCTCTGTTAGTGGCTCAGTTAACTTTTCCTTGTATTTCTTAGGGTGTTTATATACTTCGTGTGTTTAGTAGAGCTGCCAAGCGATTAAAAACATTAATCACGATTAATCGCTCGATTAAAAACATTAATAATGATTAATCACACTGTTAAACAATAACAGAATAGCATTTATTTAAATATTTTTGGATGTTTTCTACATTTTCAAATATAGATTTCAATTACAACACAGAATACAAAGTCTACAGTGCTCATTTTATATTTATTTTTTGTTACAAATATTTGCACTGTAAAAAAACAAAAGGTTGATTTTCTTTTTTAGTGGTTTGGGTTCTGTAGTTTCTGCATCGGAGTGTTGCTCTTTTAAGACTTCTGAAAGCATGATCCATACCTTATCCCTCTCATATTTTGGAAGACACTTCAGATTCTTAAACCTTGGGTTGAGTGCTGTAGCTATCTTTATAAATCTCACATTGGTACCTTCTTTGTGTTTTGTCAAATCTGCAGCAAAAGTGTTCTTAAAATGAACAACATGTGCTGAGTCATCATCCGAGACTGCTATAACATGAAATATATGGCAGAATGCAGGTAAAACAGAGCTGGAGACATACAATTCTCCGCCAAGAAGTTCAGTCACAAATTTAATTAACACATTATTTTTTTAACGAGCATCATCAGAATGGAAGCATGTCTTCTGGAATGGTGTCCGAAGCATGAAGGGGCATACGAATGTTTAGCATATCTGGCATGTAAATACCTTGCAATGCTGGCTACAAAAGTCCCATGCGAACGCCGGTTCTCACTTTCAGGTGACATTGTGAACAAGAAGTGGGCAGCATTATCTCCCGTAAATGTAAGCAAACTTGTTTAATTTGGCTGAACAAGAAGTAGGACTGAGTGGACTTGTAGGCACTAAAGTTTTGCATTGTTTTCAGTGCAGTTACGTAACAAAAAAAATCTATATTTGTAAGTTTCATTTTCACAATAAAGAGATTGCACTACAGTACTTGTATGAGGTGAACTGAAAAATACTATTTCTTTTGTTTATCATTTTTACAGTGCAAATATTTGTAATTAAAGTAATATAAAGTGAGCAATGTACACTTTGTATTCTGTGTTGTAATTGAAATCAATATATTTGAAAATGTAGAAAAAATTCCTAAATATTTAATAAATTTTAATTGGTATTCTGTTGTTTAACAGTGTGATTAAAACTGCAATTAATCATGATTAATATTTTTATTCGCGATTAATTTTTTAAAATTAAACGTGTAAGTTAACTGCGATTAATCGACAGCCCTGATGTTTACTTAACGCACTAAAATGGCTTCATATTTAAATTTGTACCCCATGCTCCTGTTTCTCTCTTCGATTGACCAACCTAGTGTTTTTTGTTTTGAGGGCACGGAAGAGGGGGATGAATGTGAAGACTCCTTTTGTGCCCAGTTAGTCAAGTGAGACCACTTCTGCTCTTGTCTTAGAACTTTGCATTTCCCATCAGCAAATACCCTTCTAACATGCTCTTTTGATATGCAAAAAACTGCTTCTAAAGCAGTTTCTTGGAAATCACTTCAGCTCAAAATTTCCCACATATATATAGTCCAAAAAAACCTAAGTTTCTGTGTCTAAATAACTCTTCTGCTACAAAAATGTAGATGTTGCCCAATTGCAGAAAAAATATTTTATTTCCTATGAATTGATAACCCAAAATATTTAGTCACTTTTTACCAATAGTAAGGCTTAGCACTTGGTAAGATAAGCAAAGATTTTAGATAATGTTTTTCTTTTTTACAATTAACTTCTGTGTTAAATGTACGTGTTTATGATATATAGCATTCTATCTTTGTCTAACTATATCACTCACTACATTTCTTTCCTTTCCAGCTGTGAGTTCTTATCATATCCTTTGCCTCTTCACCCAACAGCAATTAGCTAGGTTAAGGTAGAGATAAAGTTTCCAGAGCTAACCATATTGCATTTCATGATTATTCAACAGAAAATCAGAGTCCTTTTCACTCCATGTTTGGGGCACATCCAATAAATAGCATGTCAAATTACCAATCTATTGGCTCTTTGTCTGTTACGGTACGCACAGTTAGTCATGAAATATTCATACAATTCAGGAAAAAGCCTGAAAAAAGAGCCACAAAAAAGAAAGCACAATACTGTAAGGTCAGCCAGCCGTACCGTTCCCTAGCCCAATCCTAGGGCAAGCCTTTGATCCTGGAAACTTTGCACAAGAATTATTTACTTGCAGCTATCAGGCTTGTTAAATAATTACCAAAGTCAATAGAAATTTGCCAGCATGGATTTTCTTTAACTGCCACTTTAGTGTTGGGCAGATTTTCAACCTGTTGGATTGTAACAAAGGATTAGGTGAGCATAGAATTCAGCCACATAATTTAGTTTATTATTAATATTTCAAATGTATATTAATAGCATTTCTGGTTTTAATTTCACTTAAACTGAGGCACATATGTAAACAAAAAACAAAACAAGAAACCCAGAATATTTATATAAATCCATTTTTGGTGGAAAAGGATTATTTATTTGCAGATTTTTTTTTCATATATAAACTTTTTATAAGGGGCCCAATCCAGGTCACAGTTAAGTCAGTTGACAGCTTCTGTTAACTTTAGTGGAAACAGCATTCGGTCCATCTCTCTCTCTGCATTAGAAGAAAGTTGATTTAAATAATAAATGGCACCTTCAGTGCCACATAATAATAAAGATTATTTGGGATTGTAAAAGTGATTGAGCATAAAGTTTATAAACCATGAGAATATGTACCTGCAGTTTTAAATATAACAAAACCATATATATTCTGTGCTTCCCATTCCCTGTCTTCTCCATCCAGTCTTTGTTTCTGGAAAATTAGCAGGTCAGAGAAAGTGGATTTGGACAAAACGGTCTGGACTTGAGAATTCTATTCTATATAGGTTCTTAGACTATGCTCATCCCTAAAGTATTTGAGTGCCTTTAAGTAGAGCAGTAAAGGATGTCAACTAGTACCTGTCATGTGCTGTTTGGTCTCTCAGCCTCTCCCTAGCAGGAAAATTGTGTGGAGAGGAGTGTCTTGTTTTGGTGGTAGCTTTTTTTTTTTTTAAATATTCCTGTTGCTGTATATTTATGTGAGAGAAGGCAAAGTCAAAGAAAAGCACCTTGCACTTGGAGCTGAAGGTGATAAGGTTTGTGATGGTCCTTAGGTCCTGTGGTCAGGGGCGGCTCCAGGCACCAGCGCAGCAAGCTCGTGCCTGGAGCGGCAAGCCGTGGGGGGCTGCCTGCCGGTCGCTGTGACGGCAGCAGTCAGGGGGCCTTCGGCGGCGTGCCTGCGGGAGGTCCGGCGGTCCGGTGGTTTCGGCGGCGGGTATGGCGAAGCCACGGGACCGGGAGATCACCCACAGAAATGCCGCCGAACGAATCTGCGTAACCGTCGAAGGCCGCCTGACTGCCATGCTTGGGGCAGCAAAAAACATAGAGCCGCCCCTGCCTGTGGTAGTTCATTCCACAGTCTTGACCAGCCCCCAAGAAAATTCTGTCTCCTGCACATATGAGCTCTACCCTTGTTGTAGAGAGTTCCACCGCAAGGCTCTCCATGCACAGAAGCCCTCTATATTGAGACTGGGAGTAATGGCAGAGCAGCTGCTTTAGATAGAATATTCTGTGATGCAGGTGAGGGTTGTGTGCTGAGTAAGCTCTCTGAATAAACTGGAGAGAGGGAAGCAATGGGGATGGGCCAGGGCAATGTCTACTGGATCGACAGTTCTATGAGTCTAGTGGCTAGGAATTCCTGTATAACCAATTACAACACTCTTTTGGATCTGTTAGGGTGAAACAAGCCATATAAATTTAAGCGGCTCATCACGGATCTTATTAATTTAATCTTTTATTCTGAATATTTTAAAAACTTGGTAACCCTTAGTTAAAGTGGACAAATTCTGTTGCTAACTGCGGTACATCTTAAAACATGGCTTTAAGAATGAGAACAGGCTTACTTCCTGTAAGGAGAGGAAATGGGATTTAATATAACAAAAACTGTCTAAATTAGCCCCCTGCTCCATCTTCTTCCTGAACTTTAAAGGGGTGATGTGGGCTCCTGCATGTATATGCTGACTTATTTTGTGCTGCTATTTTATGCTTTTGCCAATGAAGTTTATTATAATACAGAACAACCCCGACACATAACTGTCAGTAAACAATAGTAATAATAATGCTTGTCACTTAGTGCTCTGCAGAAGTGCTGGACAGACATTAATTACTACAGCATCCCTGTGAAGTGGTTAATCAAGTTATCTCCATTTTACAGATGTGAAACTGAGACTTGGTCAACACTACATACTTACTTGAGAATACCTGTGTCACTCCAGGGTGTGAAAAATCCACACCCCTGAGCGATGTAGTTATACTGACTTTAACGCCCCGTGTAGACAGCGCTGTGTCAGTGGGAGAGCTTCTCCTGTTGACATAGCTACTGCCTCTCGCTGAGGTAAAGTTATTAAATTGACAGGAGAGCTCTCCCATCAGCTTAGAGTGTCTTCACCAGACGTGCTACAGCAGCGCAGCTGTGCCAATGTAAATTTATGGTGTAGACTTGCCCTAAGGGCAGGTTGATCTAAGTTACACTGACGTACGGCCACTGCAGTAATAAAATCACTTTTGCATTCCTCACTACACCTCTCATGTCGGCGGTGTGCATCCTCCTCACCAGGAGTGCTTACACCGATTGAACTGTCTGTGTGGGGCATTGTGGGATGGCTTCTGAAAGGCAGCAACAGTCAATGTAAATAATGCAATGTAAATAACAATATAAATAATGACATTTACCATTATGGATGCTCGTTTCTTCAACATTCTCATCACTATAACACCATCATAATTTTCCTCCTGACTCCTCTTACTAGGTACATTACTTTCAGCTTTTGATGTGCAGCTTTACAAAACCAAAGGAAAGCAGGTAAAAAAGAATGCTCTTTGCTGTCAAACACATTCCTGAACATCATTATTTTCTGTAGAATGCTATGGTACAATACAGTTTTATGTTGTATCGTCTGTATGACAGTCACTATCAAGGGATCAGGGACTCGGACTGAGGAAGAGGGATAGCCAGGACTTTAAGTTATGGCTAAAGGAGGAGAGGAAGCAAAGTGGGAAGACATGGGGGGCACTTGAAAGGAGAGGGGCGTAACAAGGCGGCCTTTGGTGGGACACTACTGAGAATATCAATTCAGGACAAATTGCTTAGGGCAGGGCAGTCACAGCCCCAGGCTGGTGGTTCTCCACCTCTAAGGCACATCAAACCAGCCAAACAGAGAGGGACTTTGGTTTTACCCCACTGGCTAACCAGAAGTCATACAAGCAATTCTCTCAGATACTCCAGTTCCCTTGTATCACCACCAGCACCACTCCTTATGGGGATGAATGGTTATGAAAACCAATACCCCAGTAAAAGAAAAAAGGTTCTCCCGATCCTGAAGGACCAAGCCCCAGACCCAGGTCAATATATAAGTCAGATCTTACCCACAAATCACTCTGTTGTCCATCCTTTAGAATCTAAAATCTAAAGGTTTATTCATAAAAAGAAAGAAGTATAGATGAGGGCTAAATATGGTTAAAATAATCAATTACATACAGTAATGGCAAAGTTCTTGGTTCAGGCTTGTAGCAGTGATGGAATAAACTGCAGGCACAGATCAAGTCTCTGGAGTACATCCACAGCTTGGATGGGTCATTCAGTCCTTTGTTCAGAGCTTCAGTGTAGCAAAGTTCCTCTAGAGGTAAGAAGCAGGACTGAAGACAAAATGGAGATATGCAGCTGCCTTTTATAGTCCTTTTGCCATGTGACTTGTGCTTCCTTTGTTCCAAACACAAGCTACCCAGCACATGGCATGGAAAAACATTAGAGTTCTGTCCATAGGCATGTCCCTGAATGCCTTGCTGAGTCACAAGGTGTATCTGCCTTCTCTCAATGGGTCAATTGTATAGCTGATGGTCCTTAATGGGCCATCAAGCAGGCTAGTGAGTGCTGATGCCAAATTGTCTGGGGTGTCACCCAGAAGCATAGCATAAGTTTGAACTACAGACAGTATAGAGCCAATACTTATAACTTTAAATACAAAAATGATACATGCATACAGATAGCATAATCATAACCAGCAAATCATAACCTTCTCATAGACAACTCACTTGACCTCCTTTGTACAAGATTTGGTGCCACTATAGGACGTTGGTTGCATCTATGATCTATACGGTGACAGTTCATGTCAATAACGTCACAAGGGGAAAATTGGGAAGTGGGGGATAAAGCCTGGAATTGACAAAAGGATGAGAGGAGGCAGCTGTTGCCATAGCCTACAGGTTGGGAAGAGTGAGAAAAGGGGAGCAGCGATGAAAATGGAGCTAGGATGATGGTTTTGAAGCTAGGGTCTGAGAGTGAAGAGTTTCAGGGAATGGGAAACTGAAAGGTCAAAATGGGTTTCTGGAATATGCAGCAAAAGTTCAGAGGGAGCATAAGCTTGGCAATGGGGGTAATGTATCTGGCTGTGGGGTGTATAAAAGGTTTACAAGTGTGCATTCTAAAGGCAAGCTGAATAAAGCAGCTGGCAGATCATAAAATGGAAGTGGGAATAAGATTTCTGAAAGAGAGGGGTGAGGTGAAAGTGATGGGAAGAAAGAAGGCTGGAGATCTTATGACAAGAGGGGGTAGAGGGTAAGGAAGGGAAAATGGATTAGAAGAGAAAGCTACAGAGGCCATTGAAGGAATCTTTCTGGCCAGGGCCGGCTTTAGGCCGATTCCCCCGATTCCACAGAATCGGGCCCCGTGCCTTAGGTGCCTTTTTAATTTTTTTTTACTCACCTGGCGGCGGTCCGCTCTGGGTCTTTGGCGGCACTTCGGTGGCGGGGGGTCTGCTCCGGGTCTTCCGCGGCATTTCGGCGGCGGGGGGGTCCTCCAGTGCTGCGGAAGACCCGGAATGGACCCCCCACCGCCAAAATGCCGCCGAAGCCCCGGACTGCTGCCGGGTATTCTAATCGGGCCCTGCAGTTCATAAAGCCGGCCCTGTTTCCAGCCAGAGATTCAGGAATAAAATAAATTATCTGCAACAAAGCTCCTATATGAAACTTTTAACATATGGTTTCAACATTTAAATTCAAATGCACTAAACATAAACTATGTTTAACAACACAAAAGTGATCACATTATTAAATGTTTTGAAATTCCTAAACTTTGTATTTCAATCGAAATATATATAACTCATGACACATGGCACAGGAAAATACAGAGACAGGAGCCATGTATTTGAGCTCTTATAAATAGCTATTTCTTTTTGGATGAAAAGGCACATTTTTTTTCTGTTCACACATGCCATACCTAGCACTGCTGAAGTTTATGAATCACTGCAGAATAGTAGCAGGCTCCATAAAATATGAAATTTCCATTGGCCAAGGGCCAGTTTTCCTTGAACAATCTGATGTTCCACCCTGTAGCAGGATACCCTGCCCAACGGCAGTGTCAGGAAGTGATAAATAGATTTGTTTTTGAATAAGAACCGTCACTGGCATGGAAAGGAAATGTATCTGAATCCAGTTGTGTTTTCTAGAATGCCAGTGTTTACCCATCTCTGACAAATCTGAAATATCCTATGAAATCAGATCTTTTGGTTGATCATTAGACATGATGACTGTGCCCCGTCAGTATTATTCATACCTTCAGAGATAGAGGAATCATAAAAAATGAGTTGGTTATTGGGATCAAGCTGCAATATTTGTATTAATTCTAAAAAGAACATCTAAAGTAAATGTGAAAGTTCCCTACTAATTTCCAGATAAGTGACTCTGACACTGTTGCAGTGATGTTTATGGCAGAATGTAAATTGCACCATTAGTGGACGTGGGATACCAAAAGATTTGCCCTTTTGGGTGAGTTACACTAAAGCACTCCCCAACCACTGTGAGAATTTCTTGGCATAAGGCCTGATCCATTCAATGATCTCTAGATAAGGCCCTTAAAGAATTAAATGATGCAGCTTACTGTATTTTGGTGTATTACAATTATCAATTTACATTTACTTCAAAGTTACTACTTTGTATTGAAATGTTGAAGAGAGCTAAAAACATCATCACATTCAGCATGTGCTGTTCCTAGAAGAGGATGCCACTGTTAACTGAGATTTCCCCTGGGGATAGTGTGTGTATGCTATGTTTTTCTGTGGAAGGCAATTGCCCTGTATATTTTTTGCATTAGAAGTGTTCATAATTCTGTGACATGGAAGTTAGTATATTTAATAAAATTAAATGCCCTGATTTGTTGCCAGGGTGTGAAAAATACTCAATATATTGCTTTTTAAAATATTCTGTTTTGTTTGTACTTGCACAATAAGGATTTTTCTTGTGGAAAGTCAAAGGCAGGTATAAGATGTTATAAATAATTCTGCTATACTTTGGCATAGGCCATTAAATTGAGCTGACATTAGATTAAAAAATACTATGTTGTTCCTGTGCAGGGTTTCAGAATACCATACTGCCGCTATGAGGATCAAATTCTGCAAGGTTCTGTGTGCACTCAACTCCTGCTGAAGTCATTGTGCCAAATTCTGCTCTTCGCTGTACCAGCACAAACAGAGTAACTCAATGACTTTGGTAGAGTTAGTCCAGATATACACAGGTATAAATATGAGAGTTCTCAAAGCCCAGTATCTTGCAGTATCAAAGCCCAGTATCTTGCAGAATTAGACCCTTTTTAATAGAATGGAGGTTGCATTGCCCTTTGAGTGTTACCACTGATAAAGGAAACTTCATCAATTGGCTTGATATCAACGGTGCCAGAATTTTTGTACAGATGCAATTGCCTCTGTTCCGTGCATGCCACCCATTGAATACAGCCTTATATTGAAACTTCGTAATTCTGTGACCTGGAAGCTAAGACTTTAACAAAACTAATGTGTGTCATTTGACAGACTTATGCTATAAGGCTGAAATGGAGAGCCAACTTTACTTCTAGTATTCCTTAGCTTTTATTCTGGCTGTGTATTTCAGAAGTGATCTCATAATACTATACTAATAACCCCCTATTTAAATCTTAGAACCAAATTCTGTCATCAGGTGCACACTCACAACTTCCACTGAAGTTAAGGAGAGCTGCATACAGGCATTCTAGGGCAGCATTTCTATCTGAATTACCACAAAAAGTAAACAGAGCAATCATGTACTAGCTGTGGCTCATTTGTTTTCTCTCCTTGTTCAGTTTTCATTATTCTTTAAAAATAGTTAATCAAAAAACAGATTCATTAATATATGGGGAAAGTGTAGTTGCTCATTTTTACTTGGCTGTGATTCAGCCTAGAAAGTCTTTTAACTGGGTGGGACTCCAGCAGTGCAGTCAAGAAGTAATAGATGAGTATTTTTTTGAATGTGCATTATTTTTGCAACTGAAAGAAAATATATCTTGGAACTAGTTGTAATTCCCTTCCACACTTTGGACCACTTTTCTGTAGCTGTATCTGAACTATTAAGAGATAAGGATGAGTAAAACCCGGAACAATTTACCAAGGTACGTCGTAGATTATCTTTCACTAACAATTTTTAAATTAATATTGGATGTTTTTCTAAAAGATATGCTCAAGGAATTATTTTGGGGAAGCTCAATGGCCTATGTTATACAGGAAATCAGACTAGATGATCACAATGGTCTGTTCTGGTCTTGGAATCAGTGAATCCTAGTATTTTTAAGGGAGAATGCCTTACTTGATTTCACTAGAGACTATTTAAAAACTGATGTTAGAACATGATCTGTGATTAGGATTAGTCATTCTACATAGATTGTTTTAAAAGAGATATATTGCTTCTCAGAAGGATATCACACTCCCAGTAGTTCTGATTCACATCTTGTTCGCTTAAGAATAAGAATTTTCTTTCTTCTTATAAGGTAGAGCTATTTTCAGAGATGGTTTGCAATGGGGACTTGTTATTCCATGGTGATATAACTGAATAAAAGGCCTTAGTCACAAATTATGAAACTCACTTTCTAATTTTTATGCATCCTAGGTAGATTCTAGCTAGTACATGTTGTTATGACATTATGTATTTATTTAAGCAATAACAATGGAGACACAGGGCATTTCCTGGAGATTAATGATTGACTAATTAGGCATTGATGGCCTTAAGAGCAGCTAAGATCACCATTATAAAGTTGAAAATGAAGGAAACCCATAAATGAATGGATTTTTGTTTAGCAGTTGAGGCAGTTTCAGTTGTGTATAGAAAATGAATTCCCTGTATAATAGCAATTGGATTACTTGAATTATCTCAGAAAATTCTATTAATCTCAATATTGTAGCTGTCATTTATATAATTAGCTTTCTGCATACCATTACTATGCATGGTTTTAACATTTCATATTTTGTGGAGATAACATGAAATAAGTACTGATTTTGAACTTCCCACGTTTTCTAATAGTCTCCATGGTAACTTTCATGGGCCAGCTCTTTGCACCTGGCATGATCTCTAAATGATGAAGTATATTCTTGCTGTTAAGTACGACTATGTACTATCCACTGTTAGTTGCATTCAGCAGTCCTGAAGGGAATCTCTCTCTCATTCACTCTTTCAAACTCTATTGACACTCTCAGAGCTTACAAGCTTCCACCAACTGGTTCCTGTACAGACATCTCAGTGCTGTTATGAAGAACCATTTGCTGGGATACATGGGGACAGCTTCTCATATCCGATGCATGCTACACCTCAGTGTGCATTACTTTTATTTATATGCAGTTGCACTAAAGCTAAAGACAAGGGCCTCTTCTCCCATGAAGCGCTTACAGTCTAAATAGGAAATGTGGAGATATAGGATGAGACGCAACAAAGAGTAAATGAGAAGTGATGTTGAGCAACTGTCTGGTTAGTTCTATGGTGTGTATGTTTTTTAAAATATATATATATATATTATTTTACTAACACTTCTTTGAGAGGAGGTCTAGGATTTCTTGGACTTATCGAATCATAGAAAGGTATGTCTTGAAGGGAACTTGAGAAGTCATCTAGTTCTCGTAAATTGCCTCACATTATGGCAGGACCAAGTAAACCTAGAGCATCCTTGCCAGGTATTTGTATAACCTGTTCCTAATGACCTCCAAAAATGGGGCTTCCACAACCTCTCTTAGTAGCCCATTCCAGCACTTGATTGTCCTTATAGTTAGAAAGTTTTTCCTAATATCTAACCTAAATCTCCCTTGCTACAGATTAAGCCCATTACTTTTTGTCCTACTTTCAGTGGACATGGAAAACAATGGAGCATCATCCTATTTATAACAGCCCTTAACATATTTGAAGATTATGATCAGTCCCTCCTCAGTCTTCTTTTCTCAAGACTAAGCATACTTAGTTTTTTAACCGTTCCTCATAGATCAGGTTTTCTAAACCTTGTATCATTTTTATTGCTCTCCATGGGCTCCTTCCAATGTGTCCCACATCATTATGAATTTTGTCAACCTTATGCCCTACCTACACTAGGGGAAATAGTTCAGCTCCACAGGGGTTAGCAACATTGGAAGTCCTGGTATTAGCACCTTGTCATGTACTCCAGCTCAGAGCAGATCTAATCCACATAATGATACTTCGGGCTCCCAATATTGCTAAAACCAGTAGACCTGAGCCTATTTTAGCAATGATGAGAAAATGTCCTTAGAGTAAACAGGAACTTACCCATCATGGACAATGGGTGCGAACAATGTGTGCAGCTGAAACTGTGTGCTAAAAACAGTCCAACTGCAATTGCAGACAGCACCAAACCATGTTCACCACCATTTCAAAGACTGTGGTTGGACACTGACTACCACCTCCATTTTCAATTTATTTTCAAATCTTCCCTCACAGTAAAGTAAGTCATGGTCATTATACACAAAAGAAGAACTTTGGGGGACCATAAGAGAGGAGAAAAAAGAGATGCAGATGTTGCTCAGTTTACATTAGGTATAACACATTCAGTAAATACCCTAAGATGAGCAAACTCATCAGTTAAAACAGACAGATCTAGACTTGGCATTTTAAAATATTAGTAAATCTTCATTGGCGTCAAACACAGCTAAGCACTTGACTACTACTAACCTTCAACTGACTGATCACCTTCTGTAAGTGGTGCACAGCTTTAATACATCTCTGAGCTGCCTCCCTTGCCATAAATAGGCCAATTGTCCATCTAGCCAGTATGCCAAGCCAGTCATAGCAGCAGAGGGATTTGAACTCTCCAAGCTCTGACAATAGCTTGCTTCCCAGCCAGCACTTTTTAGTTAAGACTGTGGTTCATTTCCTGTTACTGCAGCGCCTGTTTATTTCCTTTGTGTGTTCATTAGGTTTTGTATAGTTAATGAAATCATGCTTGTTATTGATTCCAAAATGTACATCAGTCTCTGCATTATTTTCTAGTGTCCCAATAGTTGAATATTATTTTGGATAGTAAATGGTTTTTTTTTTTCCTTTTATACCCAAATCAAACTGAAGCAAGTCCTGGTGCCTGTTCCATGGCTGCAGAGCTCATCCTGGCAGGAGAGTCAAGTGTGGCTCCATGATGCAGAGAAAGGGAAACTTGGGGAGAAGGCAAACACCCCCTCCACATCCAAGGACCCACAGCTATGCAGATACTTGGGAGTTCATGCCCTCATGGAAACGGGATAGGATATCAAGGGGAGCAGCCCAGCGGTGTCAGTTGCACCCAAGGGGAGCAGCCCATGGGTTCAGTTGCACCCACAGAAATAATAAACTCAAGGGTGCAAAACCAGACAAACATACTTCTCCCAGCCTGGTGTGTGTGTGTTGGAGAGTGAACCTGCCTCATTCTCATCCTGCAGCAGTGGCTCCTATCCCATATGGCTGGACTCTGCTCCCTGCTGCGGGTGTAGGAACCTCATGGCCAAACCTGAGTGGTGCTGCAGCTCTGTGGGTCAGGTCACTACACCTGGAGCAGGGAGCTAGACAGGAGCTGGTGTGAGTGCAGGGCAGGCTTGATCTCCATGATTCCCTGCCAATGCCTCCCCTTCATACCAGACTGGGATTAGGGTTATGAGGCTGCGTGGGGGGGTGCCACTGCAGGTGGTTGGTGCTCACTCGGCAGTTTATTATAGTGCACCCACTGAATAGAGAGGTTACATCCAACCCTGAAGTGACCCACAAAGTATAAACTCAGCCATTAGACTGAAGCAGCCTGTGTGGATCTGCTCTGCAGTTGGAGGGTGAAGGAGAGAGCCCTCATCTCAATCCCCTGTGCATGGGCCCATTGCCAAACATAGCTCTGTCTGGGTACATTATTATATATTAGGTTTTGGTGTGCTTTTAGCAAGCAGAGTGCGTTACAGAATTAGAAACCTTATATACCTATGTTTCCCCAACCAAATTCTCCCATCCTGTCACGTTTTCATGCGTTAGCTCAAACAGTTTTAGGATAAGAAGCGAAGGATGATGTATGAAATTGAAGTGAAAGGGGATTTGAGGAAAAATGCAGTTATCCAAGTTGGAATTTGCCCAGGGCACCAGGGCTAACACCCTAATTCTTAGGGTAAATATACTAGTTGGCTGTGCAATGTAGTGTTATCATTCAAAGGCAGCTACATAGCCCTGCTGTTTGCAGAAAAGCATCCGGAATTGTATGGAGTGCACATCACTACTTGGGAGGGGGGAAGACTAGGGATATTTTTAATGGAGAGAGGTAGATCAGAAATAAAAGGGGTAAGAGAGAACTCAAAGAATACCCAGGCAGGTGAGATCACATCTCTTGGCTGCTGCATAAGGAGATCTGGCAGAAGTGCCCTGATTGACACAAGGAAGTTCATCCTCAAGTACCTGAGGCCCAGCGACCGCAAAGCTCAACAAGAGCCAAATGTCTTTCTAGCAATATTAAGCCTCAGCAAGGTACAGATCTGGTTTTCAAATCAGAGAGACATTTTGTTAAAACCAGTCTGGATTTCAGATTCTACAGTGAGTCCTTGTTTAATGGCAAAGACTTTCTATGGTAAAGTCATCGCTTCATTCATGAGTGCCAACCTTATTTTAAAAATTAAATGAATAGATTGCCTTTCCATTCCACCTCCTTGCCTTGCAGCAAAATCACATCATTTTAGCTTGTTTATACGAATGTGGGTTGGATGAGGATTTAATTACATCATAAAAGGACCTGCACTGCATAACTGTTAAATAAAGATCAAGCTCTAGTTGTCTGCAAAACACTTTTCAAACATTACTTAGCTAAAATGTGCCTTGTTTCTTTAAAGGCATAGGATGCTCTGGACCTAATCACCTCAGCCAAGTCTAATTGACAGGTTCTCTCAGTAGTGTTTTAATGGTCTTCTGGGGCTTGATGGACTGGCATCTAGCAATGATTTATGTCAATAATGACAACCACTGTGTTGGATCAAGATACAATCACTCTATTACCAATGTCACCCAAAGATAGTAGTTATCTGCCTTAACTTGTTCCCATAATACATTCTTGAAGAAGTTAGTATTCCCTAGGGACTCTGTTTGGAACAGCTTTTGCCTTTCCAATTTTATTCTTGTTAACTATTAATCCTATTTCATAGCTGTTCCTATAGATAATAATAGAGAATGTACTTAACCTCTTCACTGCCTGGTGATGTATACTATGTATATCCAGATAAGGAGCAACTCTGAACTTTTGAAAGTACATAATGTTTTCACCCCTCAGCTCACAGAGTTCTACATCCTGTTTTTAACCATTTATAGATAATGAAGACTCTCCCAAGTGGTGCTTCTCAGCAAACACAGGGCAATGAAAGGAGAGGCTAACATCACTTAACTTTTAAGGTAATGCTTATACTAGACTTTGGCAGATGGATGTTTCCCTATATGCTGATCACAGTGACATTAAATAATAATTTCTAACTTTTCACTGGTGAAGCAAGTGAGAATCTGTCTTTAAAGCATGTAATTTTTAATGTTTACCTAGGTTAGGTATTTACAGCATGCCAATCATGAAAGTATCTAAGGCCCTGCTCCTGCCAAGTCTAATGCATGTGTTTGGTTTTATGCACATGGAATATTGACAACCTTAAGCATTCAAAGTCATGAATCAGCCCCCCCAAAATTCATGAGTTTGTCTTGAAAATCATAAAATTAAAAAGAAATCAATTTTAGGTTCTCTTTATTTGCCTTCTGGTTTCTCAGCCTGCAGGGTGCACTCAGTTCATATTTTCAGGTTGTACTCTGCAACTGCAAGGTGTTGAAACTCTTAAAATGAAAGCTGAGATGCTCATGTAATATCTTGCCTCCAGGAGCTGGGTCTTCAAGAAAAGCACCGAATATTGTGAGACTCATGATAAAATGCCAAGAGCTGGCAATGATGCAGAATAGTCACACTAAAATCACATGTAAAAATTCAATCAAGTACATATTTGCGGATTTGGGGCCCTCATGCTGTTCTTATGCCATGTCCCTTAAATTAGGAGTTATGAATCTAAGAATAAGAGTGTTGGATGATTTCTGTCTTTTGAGATTATCTTGTACTAAGATTTTGAGGACAAAATGGATCACGTAGAAAATGCTACATTACTTGATATTACGGAAGTGTGCCTGGGTGTACATGATTCGTCTTTAATAATGTACTGTGCCATGGGTTTTTATGTAGCTATTCCATGGCTACCAGGTCTGAGCAACATAGCTCCGCCACACATTCATCACACGAAGTCTATAGCCAAATTGGTGGAAAAGCTATATGCCAATCCAGGTCTCCCAATCTACATAGGCATCTTCAGTCACCCCAGAGCATGACTTACATCCAGGCGTCCATTGTGGTCTCAACTGCCAGATCAGAATCTGTCAGCAGCAACCCTACGGCATTTAGAATGGTTTCATCGTAGCTGATGCGACCATTTGACTGCCTGGATTTGACCTGCCACGTCACCTTCGGTCTCTGCTGAACAGATTCTGAACTAGCCCAGGAATATGCACAGCCAATGTTTAAAAATGGGGTCTGTGTGACAACCCACTTTGTCAACATGGTCCCTGTCAGTCAGTGGTGCATGTTGTCGATGTCCACTAACCAGACTTCAAGGTGGCCTTAGGGCCCTTCATTCTGCCGATGAAGCTGCTGTCAGGTGGCTTGGCAAGCACTGCAAATGCTAGAAGAAGGAGGAATGTTTCAAAGATGTTTAGTACACATTTAAAATAAGATACACTATAACTACAAGAAAATAAGCAACAGCTTAAAAACAAATTCTTTTTTTGCATTAAAAATGTCTAATTTTCATACTAAACAGAATACAGTTTAATACTATTGTGGTGATGTGGAAAGAGCAAGGAGATGAAAAAAACATTTAAAACTATTTGCAATAATCAGTTATGATGTGATGTTGCAAAGTCCCATTTACTTTTCCTCACTGTTTTGTTTAGACACATTTCACCATCACTCTTACACTTTGCTGAAAGCTAAGGGCTTTTATTTAAATAAGAGAATGAAAGTGTATTTTTTTCCTGCAAAATCTCTTCTTGTATATAGAAGTGTTTTCTCTCAAGGGTGTTTGTGAACACTGTGATCAGCAGATTAAGACCTGTCATTACCACTAGAAAAACATGGCTAGATTTCACACCAGGTCATCCTTATTTCATGAGAGCTTTGTCCACGATATAGTTTTTTCTCTTTTTGACTAGATTACTCATTGTTCAGCCTACTCAACTGTCAATGAAACTGATTAGCAAGAATCATTTTGCGCAGAACTCAGCCGTGATCCTGATATCTCTACACCAGTTATTTAAAAAACAAGAACAACAAAACCACAAACCAAAGGACATATTTTAAAACATCGCTGTTGGTATATCTGGCCCTGAGCTCATTGTGGACAAGAATCTTAAAATATTTTCTATACAGAGCCGAGTTCAACAGAGGTTTACTCCTAATCCTATTCACGAAGTCAGGGGTATATTTTTGTCCAAGTGAACGCCAGACACCTAGAAATTTTATTTAACTGAAGGTGGGGAAACCAAGCTAAATGATGGGGAGGATGGTAATAAATTATATATTTAAAATGGAATTACAGTGGCACAAATTAGTATAACAGAGTGGAGATACAAGCCCCACATATTTGTACAAAGGACCTTAAATTTGTATCAAACAGCACTGCAATACTTAGTCATAACCTCACAAAACAGAGTATACTATTTCTTCCGTGGCTTTTTAACAACCGGCTATTAGCAACTATTCAGCTTCAAACAGGGAATCAAAAGTATTTGTATAATGTATAAAAGTACAGTGAAGCTAAATATCAGAATTTCATCTACATTTAGGCCAAATGCCTATTTGAAGCTGAAATTCAGTAGTGCTCTAAAACAAGTGCTATGAGGTAGAACATTTTGTAGTTTGTTCCACAACCGTGAAATGAGCTAACCTTTCTCCAATAACTAAAGGCAACTGCTCAGCCTAATTTTAACATCTTAATTCAAAGAACAGCGATGGGTGAACAGGGAAAATAAGAAGTGACCCAAATCTTTGCCTAAAACTTGAACTCAGCCTCTTGAGACTCCAAGTTCAGTTACTTTTAATTTCAATGGAATCCTGAGACCAAAGAAGTAGGAACCAGAATTTTTGGGAAGGGCTTTAGACAAATCATCCTAACTTCTGAGGGTCAATACTGAAGATGCAATTTTTTACTCTGTTTTTCTGAACAGATGAAATGTAAAATGAATATTCATTAAAGCACTGAGATGAGTGAGAACCACCACAAATCTCAGATGTTGATCCAAACTCTCTCAAAGTTTGAGACTATTTGGATACAAGGCTTTGGTTCTGGGCCATCCACAATTTCAGTTATTTACCCTGTTTTTCTTATAAGTATCATTTTGCAAGGTGGTTCTCTATCTTTGTGACATGGATTTTGTGTTTGAGGAGGATGGGAGGGGACTATATAAAGTAAGTTGGTTGCTGTAAAACAGATTTAGAATGTCTGTGTTCTAATCATCTCAGAAAATTCTTTAAGTTTGTATGCAGTAGAACCTCAGAGTTACGAACCCCTTGGGAATGGAGGTTGTTCATAACTCTGAAATGTTCGTAACTCTGAACAAAACGTCATGGTTGTTCTTTCAAAAGTTTACAACTGAACATTGAGTTAATATAGCTTTGAAACTTTACTATGCAGAAAAAAAATACTGCTTTCCCTTTATTTTTTAGTAGTTTATGTTTAACACAGTACTGTACTGTATTTGCCTTTTTTCCCCCTCTGCTGCTGTCTAATTGAGTACTTCCAGTTCCAAATGAGGTGTGTGGTTGACTGGTCAGTTTGTAGCTCTGATGTTTGTAACTCTGAGGTTCTATTGTATAACAAAACAACATGCATGGCAGCTGCTGTGCTGCCAGTGTACTGACATACACTTTGCACTCTGAATGGCTTCTCAGCCGATTTGTCTGCTCTGTGTTTAAGTGGTATGAATTTAGTTTGTAATCCGCAATGAACACTTTCGTTTCAATGGGCTACTGACATTCCAAGGCTGTTTATCTTTGAGCCAGCATGTTGATAACAAGTGTGAGAAAGGAAAATCATGTTTAGCCAGCTGAAAAAGAAGGCAATTGTTAACTTTCGAAGAAGTGAATGTTTGATTCTTACAACTATGTAGCTGAGATCTTCTAATGTAGGATCTTAGTACATTTTAGGATTTTTTAAAATATCTATAAATATGGCAAAAATGCACTTATTGGGCCTGGCTCTCATTTACACAATACACCATTCTGGCAGTGTAAACGGGTTTTCAAGTAAGTGGAAATGTAACTTACACTTATTTTAAGGCCCTTTAGTAGTGTCAGAATGGTGTAAAATGTGCAAATGAGAATTGTTGAGCAACCTCAACTTCCATTAGTTCAGTAGAAGATGCGGTATTCACAACCTGTGTAAAGCAGGCCTTTTTTAGGTGCACCCATCTATGTTTGAAAACGTTGGCCTTTAGCACTCTCTGTGTGGGATACTCCATCTGGCTGGAACTTTGTCTTTATTTGTAAAGCACCATGTACACTGATCGTATTTAAACACATATTTAAACACACACTCTCTCTTCGTTCCCTTCCTCTTTCTTGTAGGATTCTCTGCTTCATGGTGCCAGCCTGAAAACTAGCTTTCGAGGCACATGTCCACATTATAGTGATAGGTTGAATTGAGTTTGCAGCCATCAAGCATGTTGTAAAACCATACCTAATTTGCTTCAAAATATTTGAACCAGCATGTCAGGAAACTGTTTTGTTTCTGCTAGAATTAAATGTGAAATAACCTTTTTTTGTACCCTTTTTACAAAATGTCCGTGAAACCTGCAACACTTACAGGGAGCTCCCTACTTATTTTCAGAAGATAGATATCACTTGCTTCAGGAACTTTGTTCTTCATTATCCAAGATGCTTTTTCTATGCTTGCAGGATAACTTTCAGGATACAGAAAGTGTCTTTGAAGCCCAAATCATTTTGTACGACAGGAGCTGACCTTTCTTTCTCATAAAGAGGCTTTCCATTGCTGGAAGTAGGATTGTTGGAATTTATCATAGACACAATCCTTTGACAGATTAAAGATATTCATGATCCAATTAAGCTCTTGGGATTTAGGCTAAATTGTGTAGTATCTACTAAAGGAGATGTTGTTTTATTGTCTGATTTACTGTAGTGTCAAAAATGTGCTAGGTTTTATAAAGACACATATAGGGAGAGAAAGTACCTGCCCTGAAGAACTTGCAGTCAAAAAATACATGCTAACTGTGGGAATTTCTGTCATACAAACACCTTTGTACGTGGACCAGAAGTGAGACCCGATCTCAACTCACTGCACATTGGCCATTGAATACTTTCCAGATGCTTGCTGCTAGTATCTTGGGCAGAACCTGAAGTGGTGACCTAATGGTGAAAGTCTCCATCACCTGTTTCAATACCTTTGAGTTTATCCCATGCCCCTTGCAGGGTTTCTCCCCCTGTACTAAGCTTGTTACTGCATCAAGCTGTACCTGAAATACCTGACTTCACATTCATTAACTGTCAATGAACACCACTACTCCAAAGAATTGGAACATATATATCACAAAAAATACATTAATGATTAAAAATAATCAGAATACTGACAAACACATCCATCTGTCATTCCTGAGCACTTTATATTGTCATTTGTGGAGCTGCCCTTGATGTACCATGCTAAAAAGCTGCCTAGAAATGACAAACGTTATTGTAATATCAAGCCAAGTCACAGGACCCAAATGTTGTTTATACGTGTATTGTTATTAACAAAATAGACCGCAATGGCTCTAAAATACCAAGTTGTCTTTGGGCACTCACTACTTTTCCTAGTACGTGAATTTTGAATATGAGAAATTCTGATGGCTCCTGCAGAGCCATTATAATCTATTACAAAAACAAATGCTTTTATTACAAAGAGCATTGGCACTGAAAGAGCTGTAATGGCTCATTGTCAAACACGGTTGCTACACATGTGGTCTAAAACCATGTAATTTCTTTTGAAAATGTTGCTATGCATGTACAGAAGCCATTGTCCTAAGCAAAATAGTTTGATCAAGTTTTTATTTTGCTTTTTACTGCATTCCCCGTGACTCTAATCTATATTTTAGAATAACAATACTTTTTACTTAGATTCAATATTTTCACAGTACGTTTCAAATTTTAAGCCTGAATTTTAAACCCTACTGAGTTTAGGTATGTATTATCCTTCTTTTTCAGATGGGTAAACTGAGATGCAGAGTAAATAATTTCCCCAAGGTTACAAAATGAGACTGTGGCAAAGCTGGGACTAGAAGCCAGAGGTTCAGACTTCTTTCTATGAACACTACTTCCTCTATTTCTCCAGCCAGTGGTTACATTATACAAATAGTGAGGCTTGGAAGGACTAGGTTTTTATTGGTAAATGTCAGTAAACGTCGATTCCACTATACAAACAAACAGATGTAAAAGTCTTTCCATTGATGATAATCAAAATTTACAAAAGTAAAGTAAGAAAAATGCTGCTTGAGAAATTAGAGTTTGATTTAAGGCTATTGACTTTGTATATTTTGACATGCGATGTTGACAATTTGTGTCTTAATGGTTATCAAGATTCAACTTCTTGAAATCCACGCCTAGTGTCATAAAATAATTATCTGATGCCCCCTAATTTCCCACAACTGTGAAAATTTAAAATCAATACAAATCTAAAATACTAAAACCCCATAATTTTGTGGAAATGTGAACATTTAAGTACAGCCATTCAGCAGTGTGGTGGCCTTCCCCACCGCCAAAGGCATGTCATCCTCCTCCTGCTTGCAGACCTGGTTGGGGTCTATGCTCTGCCTTGCCAGGACTACAGCCTCCCTACTGCACCTTGTGCCTGCAAGGATCAGGTGTCACCTACCGGCCCTTTGTCAGCGCAGGGAACCCTCTGTACCTCTGCTGCCACATTCCTGCTCACTCACTCCAATGACAGCAGAGCTAGTACAGAGGGTCTCCCAGGGCTCCTGCAGGACTGTTCAGCAGGGTGGCCTCCCCCGTGGCCAGGCACAGGAACTCCTCCTCTTCACAGTTCTGCCAGGGGATCTTTGCTCTATTATCCAAACCCCTTCCTCGTCCCCCAGCATGAGATATGTGCCCTCCCTCCGCAGCATGTATCTCATGCTGGGGGACAAAGACGGGGTTTGGATAATGCAGAGGTTCACATAATAGGGTTTGGAATAAAAAGGAGTATGCTATCAATAAAAATCTAAATCCTTAAAATAAACATTATCTGTCAAAAAGAAAACTGAATTCTACCCAGCCTATGACTAGCTTCTACATTTCAGACGTTTTAACTTGTAGGAATACAAAAGCAGCTTCTGAAACTGACTTCTATTTTTTAACTGCTATGACTTTAACAAACGTTAAGCAGATTTGATTTTATTTTTGAAAAAAATAAGGAAAGAAATAGCTCCGGGGTCAAGTGTGTCAAGCTCAGTCAAGAGAGAAAATGTAAGGCTGAGCTGAAAACAGGGTAACGGAGAAGTTGAAACAACTAACTCTTTTATGTAGCATTTCAAATAGAGTCCTTGTGAACTGAGAAAGGATGGGGGGGATTCATGAGAGAAGGATTTGAGAAACCAATCAGCTGAGCATTGTTTCAGCATTTCCGCGAGTAGCTGCTGGATAAAGCGTGGTTTCACTAGCACTATGAGTCTAAAAGCAAACACCTGCAAACCAAATATTTGCAGCTGTGCCACCGCTGCAGAGCACTCCTATTGCACACTAGCTGCTTTGCACAGAGAATTGTTGGAGGATTCATTAGAAAGAAAACCTTCTACAACAGGGGTTCTCAAACTGGGGGTCGGGATTCCTGAGGGGTTCATGAGGTTATTATATGGGGGGTCGGGAGCTGTCAGCCTCCACCCCCAAATCCCGCTTTGCCTCCAGCATTTCTAATGGTGTTAAATATATAAATAAGTGTTTTTAATTTATAAGGGGGGGTCGCACTCAGAGGCTTGCTGTGTGAAAGGGGTCACCGGTAAAAAAGTTTGAGAGCCGCTGTTCTACAATAACCAAATCAAGTTTTTTTTCCCTGCCCTAATTGTCTTCTCACATTAGAGATCTTAATTTACTTTTAAATGTAGGTCACTCTTGTTTTCCAGCACTGGCAAACTTGGATAACTTTTTTTCTTAATTCAGAAACAAACCAATCAACCAAACACAAAACGCCCTAGCTGGCTTGCTAGGCAGGTTTTATTGAGTTCCCTCAGCCAGCTACATAAAAGAGCTTGCAGGTCAGCAGAAAGAAACAAGCTTTTTATTATGCCCAAAACATGAAGAAATGCTTCTTAGCATAGATGTGACTGGACAGAGCCTCAGCTGGTGTACACTGATGTAGTTCTAGTGATGTTAGAGTTGCTATCCCAGTTTACACCACCTGAGGATCCGGCCATGCTGGTTTGTTTATATGATATAAAAGAAGCTGAAATGTTTCTACAGAGTTTATCTATAGACAGTTGTGCACATATATGTTAAGTGCAAACTGCCCCTAAATGAACGCAACATTATTGTTGAATTCAGATGCATAAATCAGGAAATTCCCATGGCCATAATAACCCATCCTCCTTGTGCGCATGTAGTCTTTGGTATTAATGTATGTGCTGTTAAATTTATGCCTATGGGATAAGTGCTGTGTGGCTGAGACAGGAGCTCTGGGAACTATCACTTTGAATTCACTGTTTTTTGTGTGGCTAAGTTCTCAATCATAATTTTGTATTAACTGAAGCATGGAAAGCCCTGGATGCAGCAGAACAAACTGGAGTTCAGGAGGCCTGGATCACTGAGTGCTTCAAGGCAGAGCTCTATGGGGAACAGCCTGTGTCCCCAACACACAGATTTTTTTTAAGAGGTGACACAGGGTTGAAGGGTTTAGTTGGTTTGGACCAGTGGATCTGCTACTAGCTGTTCTCCCCTCTGCTAGAAGGGTTATGCTGTGTGTTTATTAGAAAATTCAAATATATGCACTGGGTCAAAATTTTCAAGAGTGATTTTTGGGTGCCTCAGTTTTTGGGTGACCAGCTTTTCAATTCTTGTGTCTGCTTTCCAGGAGTCCTGTGCACCTACAACTCTTCTGGGCCTCAGATGGAGTTGTGGAATCCCAGTGCTTCTTAAAATCAAGTCCAAATAACCTCAAAATCAGATGCCATTTTTGAAAATATTGACCTTAACTTTCATATTGAAAAATACACACACTTTTTTTTTTTTAAGTAAAAAATCCAATAGAAGACACTACAGGGAAAATCTTGTTCATGGCATCTAACCCCAAAAATATGGGCTGGAGAGGCTTCCTGGGGGAAGAGAATTGAGAGAACCCTTCCTTATGCTACATGTTCTACTCAGGACTGCATTATCTCCTACAGCTCACCCTCTTTAGCATGGCAATAGCTAGTGTTGCTGAGTAGTAGCAGATCCACTGGTTCCAGCCCCACTAATCCCTTCTAGACTGCCTCACCTCTCCCCAGTCCCCCACAAAACCCTAAAATAATAACCACCCTGTGTGATGGGATAAAGCTATCCCCCATTGAGCTGCATCACTGTCATTTCAGTGTTTTTATAAATGGATCACTGCATGTTGCAAAGACCACCAACGTTAACTTCATTGTCCAGAGCGCTCTCTCTACCGTATGCACACTCATGCTACATATGTGAACTTCTGAATCTTATCAAACGTCACCAGAAAAAAATCTCATCTTCAGAATTTCTAAAACAATTTTTTTTTAAACCTAAAGACACTTGTCCTCCTTGAGCATTAGGGTCTGATTCAATGCCCAGTGAAATAAATGGAAAGACTTCCACTGACTGACTTGATCCAAAGTGCCTGCTCTCACTAAAGCCCATGCAAGCAGGCGCAGGTCATAAGTTCATGTTTGAATTTTTTTTAATGAGCTATTTGAGGCAACTCAATGCCCCTCCTTCTCAGTCCTCCCTCCCCATTTAAAAAAAAAAAAAAAAAAGCAGCAGCGGGACAGTTTGAGTGCTCTAAGAATACTATGTCTACACTAGAAATGCTACAATGGCACAGCAGCCATGCTGCAGCTGCGCCGCTGTAATATAGACGCTTTCTACAGCGCCAGAAAGGGTTCTTCCATCTCTGTAGTAAATCCACCTCCCGGAGAGGCAGTAGCTATAACAATGGAAGAATTCTTCCATTGACCTAACGCTGTCTACACTGGGACTTAAGTTGGCTTAACGTTGTCTCTCAGGGATGTGAATTTTTCACACCTCTGAGCAATGTAGCTGGGTTGACCTAACTTTCTAGTTTAGACCAGCTCAAAACCCACATTTGTTTTTAAAAATTCAAAAAGCGGGAAGTATAAAATATGGGACTAATATAGAGCCCACATCTTCTCCCATTGATACCAATATGTGAGTTTTGCCATTGGCTTCAATGGAAACAGTATTAGACCCACAGTTAAATTTAGCTAATAAAAAAAGTTAAGAAAATGAAGTAGTTTTTGAAGATCTTGAGAAATCAGAGCTGTAGATTTCTTCTTGGTTTTCCTTCCACAAGGATTGGTTTTACAACCGCCATAAACATAGATTGAAAAAGTAATTCCATTTTAAACCCCTATATTCAGGCCATTTACAAACTTCTAAGAGAAAAATGGACTGAAATTTCGTATGCTTGTCGATAGTACAAATAAAAACTTATTTTGAAAGTTTTAAAAATCATTGGAGCTATTTTGTGATATAGAAAAAGGTAGGTGTTTTTCTTAAAGGAGAGGTTTTTTTTTTTTTTTTAATAACAGTGGTTTTCTAAAAGATGCTCTTGTTCAAACAGGACTTATTTTGGGGAAGTTCTATGGCTGGTGTTAAGCAGGAGGTTAGACTAGATGCTCACAATGGTCCCTTCTGATCTTAAAATCGATGAATGAAAATCAGATCCATTCTTAATTGTTTAGTGTAGAGTGACTTTGATCTATAGGCCTCTGACATCTGAAAAATTAGTTTTATAAATAAAAATTCTAAGTGACCCAATACAGATATTTTGTTCATGTTTACATTTGAAGTTTTGGTTGGCTAGTGCATGTTATTAATAATGAGGACTGTGTTACCACGTAGCATTTTGCTAGCTCACGTGGATTTGTTTATCTTCTTTCAGAATTGTGCAGAATGTTTTCCACTTTCTTTCACAGTTGATCAAACAGAAATGAAATTGACTGGACTCCTTCATATTTATGAGTAAATTTCAGTTACCATGGAAGTTTCCAATACGTTCTTGATCAAATTAGCTAGTTCTAGCATAAATAATAAATAAATACATGGAATAAAAATAGATACAAATGGTTTTGATTGCAGTGATGTTGATTGAACAAAGCAAGGATGAGTGATCTAATTAAGTGGAAGCACTGCATTTATCTTTTGAGATAAAGGAACTGATAGCACTGGTCAGAATCAAATTAGTGGCAAGACAAGTTTTCCTCATGTAGCCCTGCCCATCTTCTGTCATGCTGGGATGAGGGGCGCTCAGATCTAGTGACTGGAGCTGGAGTTGGGAGACAGGTACCAGGAGCTTAGAGTCCAAGGCAGTCCAGAGGGCGAACTGAGAGTCAAGCATCAGGAGGCAGGCAGGGTCAGGTTACCAGGAGATCGGATTGGGTGCCAGGTTACAGACAGCAATCAAAGACCGAAGGTGAGGACAAACCAGGGTCAGAAGCCAGATTCTAGGGCCAATCACAAGCAGGGTCTCGAAGGCAGGCAGGCAGTCTGTGGTGTTGCTCAGACAGCTCCCCTTCATGGGTTCCTGGTTGAAGTACCGATATCGGCCAATCAGGGGGCTGTGTGGGGTCACTACTCAGGTACTTCTGGACAGTACTTCCTGCCTAGCCCACCCAGCCTCGCAAGGTCATCCAACCTAAGCCTGCTGTAGTAATGCAGAGGTGTCAGCAGCCCAGAACCCCCCTGGTCCCAGCCCTGCAGGTTCCAACACCTGTAGTATCTGGGCTGTCTTGTCTACAAACATGAGTTGTACTCTTTTAACTCTACCCATAAAGTAAAAGTGGTTCTGCCCCCTCGTATGGATGCAATAATGCTGGTAAAAAGGTGCTTAATACTGGTATAGCTTCTGTAAGGGGAATAAGTTATACCAGTATAAGGCACCTTTACAGTGATATAACTGCATCCACACTAGGGGTTATATTGCTGTATCTGTTTTGGTAAAAATTCCACTCCCAACTGAAATAGTTATACTGACACAAAAACTGCATGTACCTTTCTCTTGAGCAGATTGCAAAATGTGTTGGGATATGTGATCCCTCTATTTCTCTTCTCACTTTCAATTCTGGATCCATTGTACTAACACATGAAAATAGATGGATTTTTGTAATGCTAAAGCATAGGTGCAAGCTGGTAAATCAGTGGATATACAATATGTTATATTGGAGACTGCAGAACAGAAAAGAGGCCTTTGAGTTGACCATTTGCTTTCTTTCTTATTTTCAAACTTTATCTTTTTCAAGCTGCTTCCATTATTTCTCTTTAGTCAAACTTCTTACAATCTTTTAATAATTTGTTTTGTTGTTCAAATACAATGTGGGGGCTTTTTATTTCAAGAGACATGCTAGAATTTGTGTTTCTTTAGAGCATTGTTCTGGGGACCCTACTCCCTCCAATCACCATATCAGCTAGGGCCCAGCTTTTATAATCTCTTGGCTCTCTTTAAATGCTAAGCCAGCTCAAGGCTGGTTCCTTGAGAGACCCTACTCCCCCCGAGGATTACAATATATTATTATAAATGGTAGGAGGTTGCACACTTTGTAGCTTGAGTAGGCTGAGCTTACTGCACACACCAGGGGCTCCTTGTATCTCTCCCATCCTCCTTCATTTTGGGGACTCCCTACAACAACCCCCAAACTTTCCTCCATACACTCTGGTATGTGCCCTCCCTACCCTCCTCCTCCCATACATAGCAGGGTCCCTCATTCCATGCCTATTCCAGCAGCTCTGTGTACACCCTCCCTGGCAGGGACTCTGTGTGCACTCCCCTTCCTCTCAAGCCCCATTTCTCCCCTTCCTCATAACAGGTCCCTCAATCTCCCCCTCCCTATTCCAGGATCTCAGTTTGCATTCCTTTCTCCCCATGGTGGGTGCTATATTTGTCTGCCATTCCTTCCTTCTTTCCCATGCTAGGGTCTGTGTGTACCCCCGCCTTATAGCAGGATACCTCATTCCCCCTCTTCATACCAGAGGCTGTGTGCATGCCTCCATTCCCTTCCCACCGCTATCATTTGTCTGGGAGATAAGACATTCAGGTTGTCAAGCTGTCAACATGTTAAACTCTATTGGGAGGATGAGCAAAGATGAGATGGGGTATTGTTATGTTGGAAGGCATCAATGGGTGCCATCAATCTGTTGTTTCCTCTGTAGACAATTGCAGAGGTACTTGAAGCTGTGGCTATGTTAATCAGATGGCAGAGGTTCCAGTGGTTCCCCACTTCCCCTTTTTGCTTTCTAATTCCCTGCCCTCCCCCCCAAAATCAATAGGGTTCTGGGCATTTGTTGCTTACAACATTCTCTGAAATTCTGGAATTGAAAAGTTATCATGTTATAGACATACACAGAAATATCATTGAGTTGAATGTAAGGGCTTCACAACTCAGCAAATTATTGTTAATACATAATTTCCGTTTAATGTTTAATCTTTAATTTAACACTTTTCTGTAGCTGAACTGTATCTCAGTGGGAAGCAATAGTACAAAAGGAAGTTTAAAATTCATTTTCTGTCTTCTTTATTTTTCAGTTGTATCTTGTCAAGAGTTTTCATGCTAAATTCTGTGGATGTTTAGCATATGAGTAAAGTGGACTCATTTTTTAAAGAGTAATTTCATGCTCACATGGCAAATATGGGACAGAAATAACAATGGATAGAAGTTCATACAGCACAGAAAGATCATGCACAATTTTTCTCCTTATACAGCTCTTCTACTCCACCTTAGTTTGTGTCTGTAACAGCCCTGATATTTCAGTCCTGAATCAGTCTTGAGCATAGAGAGAGCCAATTATATTAATGTTAACAAATGGTGTACCAACTATGCCTAGCTGTACCAACATGTTTTATAGACTTAAGTGAAGACTAGCAGTCTAGTGTCACTTGAACATGTTTGAGCATGGTTTACCTAGTCCCAATAAAAGATAAAATTCTAGAAGCCCTGCATGGGGCTACTAATTTGAAACTAGATTTTTACCAGGATTTGTGTCTACGCCAAATAGCAGCATTGTATTATCTTTCCAGAAAGTACCACCTTCCAGGAGACATCTTCCAGAAATGGCAACCAAAATATGTCCTAAGCCTTTAGAAGGGGTCATCCAATAGCCACTTAATCTCTCAGGGTATGTCTACACAGCCTGCAGCAGTGTGTCTCAGACCCCACCCCCACTCCCTAGGCTTCAGAGCCTGAGCTCCAGCCCAAACTGCAATGTCAACACAGCTATTTTTAGTGCTGTAGCGCAAGCCCCACACACCTGAGTGTTGACCGGGCTCTGAGACTCGGTGCTGCGGCTGCTTGCTATGTAGATATATTTGTCCCAGGTTTCCAAACATTCGTGGGTTTCGGGGAATATTCCTTACTCTTTTCATCCCTCTTCTACTGAATATTTGCATTTAACTCATTGCTTAGATGTAATACCAATTCTTTTAGAATCAGGAATGAAGATTGATCTTTACACAGGCAAATATAATGTCAGGACATTAAGCCATAGCATCAGTGGGCCTTGGTTGTTATAAAACAGTAAAACTACTAAAAACATGGTTTGGCTCCGTAACAGGTTTGGTAGACTAGTATGTCGTAACATGATTCCTGATGCAATAGTTTGTGCCTGCAATGACCAGGTCTACACTATAAAGATAAGTAGACCCAGCTACACCCCTTAGTGATGTAGTTACGCTGACCTAAGCCTGGGTGTAGACAGTGCTAGGTTGACGGAAGAATTCTTTTGTTGACCTAGCTATCACCTCTCCGGAAGATAGCAATGGGAGAACCCCTCCCGTCACTGTACTGAGTGTGTACACTGAAGTGCTTCAGTGGCGCAGCTGTTTCATTTTAAACGTAGTCAGAGGACTAACCCTAAGGGCTTCTCTACACTGGCAGTTTACAGCGCTGCAACTTTCTCACACAGGGGTGTAAAAAAACACCCCCCTGAGCGCAGTAAGTTTCAGTGCTGTAAAGCGCCAGTGTAAACAGTACACCAGTGCTGGGAGCTGTGCTCACAGCGCTGATAGCTACTCCCCTCATGGGGGTGGGCTTTTTAGAGCGCTGGGAGAGCTGCTGCAGCAGCGCTTTAATGTTGCCAGTGTAGACTAGCTCGAAGAGACTCTTTTCTATATCTTACTGGCTGCTGTTTTGCTCTGGAAGGAATGAAAATGTTACAAGCCTTACATATTCCTCTGCTCTGAGATATTAGTAATAATCTCAGTTAAGCAGTGAAAGGCAGCTAAGGTAATTAGAAACTACTTTATTCTTTGCCTTCACATATTGAGCCTCTTACTCCTCCAAATCTCTCCTCAGAAATCCACTCCATTTGTGAAGCTAAGGCCTTGTCTACACTGGGGGGGGGGTGTCGATGTAAGATACGCAACTTCAGCTACGGGAATACCGTAGCTGAAGTCAACATATCTTATTCCGACTTACCTCCCATCCTCACGGGGCGGGATCGACAGCCGCGGCTCCCCCGTCGACTCCGCTACTGCCGCTCGCTCCGGTGGAGTTCCGGAGTCGACTGGGAGCGCGTTCGGGGATCGATATATCGCGTCTTAACGAGACACGATATATCGATTCCTGATAAACCGATCGCTACCTGCCGATACGGGTAGGTAGTCTGGACGTACCCTTAGTTACTACAATGACCACATACACACATGTTTGTCTTTTTGGTATCTGCATTGTACCTGCTTGTGCTTTTAGGTGCTCAGGTTGTAACCTCTTCAGTGCAAGAACTGCTTTCTTTACTTGGTACATCCTGCCTATTCTGCAGCACTTGTACACTTACAGCACTGTGGGATGGACTTTCAAAAGCGCTCTGCTCCAGAGCAATGGGAACTGCTGAGTGCTGAGCTCTTCTGAAAATCTGGCCATGTAGAGATGAATAATGAGATAACAGTCTAAGGGAAACATGTGGAAAAGATTTAGCCAAATAGAAAAACACCCCTCACACCTTGACACTCTCCCCCACCCTCAACAGAACATTTTTCACCCCCAGCTAAGAATTTATTTCTCTGCTACAATATGATATTTACTACTATTGTCTCCATGGTTTCCCAAGACCTGAGGGCAATCAAGTGCTCTATTTCTCTTACCTGAAGTGTATCAGATTTCATTAGTCGTTAGCAGCAGCCAAAGCTAAAATTAATTTGGAATTAATTTGGAAGTTAATTCTGTGTCTGAGGTTTGGCTAAATACTGACTTTATTGCAGTAGTAAATAGGATGTTTTCCACCTGATTCCTGGCCCTTCCACCCTCACTTTTCAGGAGCAGGATCTTTTTGTTTCCAATGAGATTTGATTTTTCTGCCTGAGCTCTCAATTGTTTAATACCTTTTAAAGTCAACAGTACCTGAAAGATCAGAGAACAAGGCACTAGTTAGGACTTGCCAAATACTTCTTTCATTCTGTCAGAGGTTTCATGAACTGAGACATATACATAACTAAATTAATTTTCATTATAAACACAGCAATTATGAAATATCCAGGAAATACTGTGATTAAAAAGTAACGCTGTGAAATACTTTACAGAAACACCCTGTGATAAGGATTTATTTTCGAGATAGGATTTAACCTAAGGGGTGAGTTTTTCAAACATGTGGTGAGCTAGCATTTCAAACATGTCTGTATAAAAAAAACCAAACCAAAACAATTTTTAGCTCCTGCATTCTTAGAATGGTTCTCTCTTGATAACAACAGCCTGTAATCAAGTGTCTGGACTCCATGGCACTGTCTGTTCAGGTTTAGGTAGAAATTTACATCTAAAATCCAGCTTCAATCTTGCCAAAAAAATTTCATCAAGGAATAGCTGAAACAATCACATCTCAGATTTTCATTATAAAGCATTTTCTTAAAATGTACTCTTTTTATTTGATTTATTTAAACTCAAGATTTCCTTTGCATTGCACATCTATAGACTTTTAAGGGGTTCAAGTGCCATAGTGATGGGTGTGATATAAAAACTAAATGGATAAACACATGCTTATTTCTTGTACGAATGTCAATATTCAGATGCACTCTATATGCATCCGAAGAAGTGGGATGTAGCCCATGAAAGCTTATGCTCTAATAAATTTGTTAGTCTCTAAGGTGCCACTAGTACTCCTGTTCTTTTTGCGGATACAGACTAACACGGCTGCTACTCTGAAAAATATTCAGATGCTAACACATTACAGAGTTAATAAGAAAAATGAAAATAATCTTTCCAGAATATAGGCCATTCTAATTGGAAGATCATGTTTTGTTTTGTTTTTTGTTTGCCCCCCCCCCCCAGTGATCTAGTGTTAGAGTATATAGCAACATCCTGGCTATCACATTTAGGACCTGATCCTGCATACCTTAATTGCATTGACTTGATAGGGGAATTTTGAGTGAGCAAAGAGTACAGGATCAGTTACCCTGATTATCCCTGTGCCATCTGTGAGGAGAGTAAGAAGACTATGTTAATCTGTTGTACAAAGTGATGATCCACTATAAGGGTAAAACCATTTTAACACCTTAATATAGGGATTGTGTGCTCTGGGGCAGGGACTTTGACTTTTTATGTTAGGAAAGTACAGTTTGTGTGTGCTGCTGAAAACCATTAACGAATAGTAATAATCTGCTGCCCTTATTCATGTGTAACTCTGATTACAATTAATGAGAATTTATGTGCACAAAGACAGAGGTCAACCCCTTAGTAAATCTCACACTGGACATCTTATTGATTTGATCTGTCGTGACAAATGTAGTGTAGATTATTTTACTGATGGACAAAATCAAACATTTTCTTAAGAATTACACATTTTTTCCTCAGAGCAGCGATTGCTATTATTTAATCTCTTTATTAATTGCTAAAGTAATACACAAAATTAATCAGATAAATTATTTAATATACAAAGCATTTAACTTAAAACCAAAATAGAATGTGTTGTACTTCTCTGATACGTGTTTCACATCCAGCAAGATCAAGGATGGAATTTACGCTTGGCGCAATAGCTTCAATGCGCTGCATTAAAAGGCCCCCAAAAGCAATAAGACTGGAATCTGCTTATGAACTGTTCAATTAATGAAGAAAATACATTAAGCCACAAAAATATGTGTATACATCTGTGTTTAATGTACAGTTACATGAAGAAAGGTGAAAGAGACTTTGTAAGGAGCTTTTATAGGAAGCAGTAACTGCCTAGGTTTTTACTGAAGACCAGAACTTGAATTAAAATTGGAATATACCGTCTGCAGAAGAGCAACCTTCTTCCCACTGAGTTTAAGGCCTAGCCAAACAGGCCTTCCTTTCTGCAGACTTTATCAAGTCTATAGGTGGTGCAGGGCTAAGGCTTGCAGGGAAAAAGAGCAGGAATGATTGTTCCATTTATTTCACCATCTACAGTATGTGGTGCGCTGCTAGCCCCTAAAATGACTTCTGCCTTTTGATCTCCCTTTTTATTGCAATTACTTTCTCTCCATAAGTCATGTATAAAGAGGTAGCTGGGAGGTTTTGTTTCCAAATGATACATCTTGCTTTCTAGTACAGTTTTTATAACTTTCTCCATCAGAAAACTAATATATTACTGGAACCATATGGATAAAAATGTCTTGTAAGTTTCACAGAAGTCCTCTGGTTTAATTCACTAAGGGTACGTCCAGACTACCTGCCGTATCGGCGGGTAGTGATCGATTTATGAGGGATCGATATATCGCGTCTCATTAAGACGCGATATATCGATCCCCGAACGCGCTCCCCGTCGACTCCGGAACTCCACTGGAGTGAGTGGCGGTAGCGGAGTCGATGGGGGAGCTGCAGCGTCGATCCCGGGCTGTGAGGACAGGAGGTAAGTTGGAATAAGATATGTCAACTTCAGCTACGGTATTCCCGTAGCTGAAGTTGCGTATCTTACATCGACACCCCCCCCTAGTTTAGACCAGGCCTTAGTAGCAAGAGGCTGATTCTTTCACAGTTAAAATATTACAAGTATGTTAATATTCCCTCTTTCCTCTTCACAGCTTTGCTACATGCAAATGCCAGATAGATATATAATCATGAATTTCAATAGCCTGGCTCCAAGATTGTTTATAGTTGAGTACAATTAAGACAGGTCTAATCTTAAAATATGCCTAAATCCCGAATAAATCTAGCATTAGGGTTGCAATGAGTAATTCCTTGCTTTTCAAAAACAGTAATTGAACTCACAAATATTAAAGATCAACCACATGGGGGCCCAATACATCAGATTTCTAATCTACTTAATGAGACCATTTTATATGGTTAGATTCAATTAAAGAATAAATACACCTAGTTTCCTCAGTGTAGGAGCTCATTGTATTTTATATTCAATCCAAATCCTAGGATGCAGTTTAAAACATTTGTCGTGATAGTGATTATTCAAATAAATAAATCTCTCAAAACCTCAAGCTTGCTAAACAAAAATTAGTTGTGTATTTATAAGAACATAAGAATGGCCAAACTGGGCCAGACCAATCGTCCATCTAGCCCAGTATCCTGTCTTCCAATAGTGGCTGATGCCAGATACCTCAGAGGGAATGAACAGAACAGGACAACTATGGAGTGATCCTTCCTCTATTGTCTGGGCCCAGCTCTGGCAGCCAGAGGCTTAGGGACATCCAGAGCATGGGGTTGCATCCCTGACCATCTTAGCTAATAGCCATTGCTGGACCTATCCTCCATGAATTTATCTAATTCTTTTTTGAACCCAGTTATACTTTTGGCCTTCACAACATCCCCTGGCAACGAGCTCCACAGAAAGACTGTGCGTTGTGTGAAGAAGTACTTCCTTTTGTTTGTTTTAAACCTGCTGCCTGTTAATTTCATTGGGTGACCCCTGGTTCTTTTGTTATCTGAAGGGGTAAATAACAGTTCCTTATTCACTTTCTTCACACTATTCAAAATTTTATAGACCTCTATCAAATCCTTCCTTAGTTGTCTCCTTTCTAAAATGAACAATCCCAGTCTTTTTAATTTCTCCTCCTATGGAAGCTGTCCCATACCCCAATCATTTTTGTTGCTCTTCTTTTTTTTTCAAATTCTAATTTACCTTTTTTGAGATGGGGCGACCAGAACTGCACCCAGTATTTGAGGTGTGGGAGTACCATCAATTTATATCAGGACATTATGATATTTTCTGTCTTATTATCTATCACTATCCTAATAGTTCCTAACATTCTGTTAGCTTTTTTTGACTGCCTCTGTACACTGAGCAGATGTTTTCAGAGAACTGTCTTTGTTGAGTGGTAACAGCTAATTTAGACCTTATCGATTTGTATGTATAGTTGGGATTAAGTTTTCAAATTTGCATTTATCAGCATTGAATTTCATCTGCCATTTTGTTGCCAAGTCACCCAGTTTTGTGAGATGTGTGTATATTTCTGGAGGGAGTGTGCAACGGGTTTCCTGGAGTGCAACCTGGAACTGGGGTACCACTGAGCCTCTGTCTTACCAACCTGGACTCCCTCTCACACTGTGATGCTGTGACAAGCTGCAAATTCCTCCAGGTCCTGCACTTGCACAGCTATCCACAGGCAGGGCACACCCAGCTGAGTTACATGAATGCTTTCGCCAACCACTCATGAACCAACAATAAAGAGGCTACAGCCAACTCTCCCCAGCCTAGGACCCCAGAGCTCTACCATCCTGCCCTGGTCAGAAGCCTGATCAGTGTAAGTTTATTATCCAGTTCGTCCCTCCCTCCGTGTGGAGTGGGCTTGCACCAGTTTTGTTCACTGAGCAGATTTCCCATGCACTTCAAACAGCACACTGTTTATATATATATATACAGATTTATTAAATACAGAAAGATAGATTTTAAGTGATTATAAGTAGTAAGCCTACAGATCAAAGTGATTACCTCAGAAATAAAAACAAAAATGCAATCTGAGTTCTATAGACTAGACAGGATTTGAACCAAGCAGTGTCTCACCCTTATAGACAATACAAGCAGGTGACAGATCTTCCATATGCAGGCTAGAAATTCCTTCAGCCTGGGACCACTTCCCCAGTTCAGTCTTTTGTCCTTCAGACATGTTTCCAGGTGTTGAGCTGTGGGGGGGAGTGAGGACAAAGTGATGATGTCACTTCCCCCTTTTATAGGTTCCTCCAGCTTGCTTAGAGTGACCAGACAGCAAGTGTGAAAAATCGGGACGGGAGTGAGGGGTAATAGGAGCTTATATAAGAAAAAGACTCAAAAATCGGGACTGTCCCTATAACATTGGGACATCTGGTCACCCTAAGCTTGCTGGAAAGATCTTTTGCCATGAGATGAGTCAAACAGTGTCCATTGTTTATGTGCCCTCTCTGAGAAGTCTTCATTGTACACAGATCCTGTGATAGTCCTTGGTAGTGTGGATTCCCCTTAATGAGCCATCAACACTGTCTGGCTTCTTCATTGTTGTACATGAAAGGCTGCCTGTGGGTGTTCCCAATGCACAATATATTTAAATAACACATACATAGCAAACTTCACATACAGTGATAGCCAGGGCCGGCTCCAGGCACCAGCCCACCAAGCTTGTGCTTGGGGCGGCACCTGGAGGGGGGCGGCGCGGCGCTCCGGCCGCCGGGGAGAGCGGGGCCACAGCCAGGCTCGCCGCCCGCCCCCCCGCCCTCTCCTCTGCCCCCTCTCGCTGCCCTGCCCCCTGCGCTCTGGCCGCCGGGGGCAGAGCCGAGCCCCCTCCGGGGCTCGCCGCCCTCTCGCCGCCCTGCCCCTGGGGCTCTGGCCACCGGGGGGAGAGCCGAGCCCCCTCCGGGGCTCGCCGCCCTCCCCCCGGGGCTCTGGCCGCCCTCCCCTCCCCCCCCCCGCGGGGGGGGGGGGGAGGGCGGCCAGAGGCTTTTTTGCCTGGGGCGGCAAAAAAGCCAGAGCCGGCCCTGGTGATAGCACATACAATGCAACAAGATATTAATGCTCAACACATCAAGACTTTTAAAATGATACCTCACAAGGCATACTTTGTACAAAACATATAATTATATCATAACCATATAATCATATCACCATGATGAATATGGGAGTGCCAGGGTGTTTCCTAGCGGTACAGAGTGTCACACAGTGATTTTGTATTAATCCATGGTAGCCTAGCGATGTTTACACTGCCACAATTTTCTTGTTCAATAAACAGTATTGTCAATCCCAAATGTTCAAAATTCATGAGTCAGGTTCACCAAAAATCATGAGCTTGGCTTTAAAATCATGAGATTATATAAAAAGAATAGATTTGTTGTTCTTTTTATTTGTCTTCTGCTTTTTGAGCCTTTAGGGTGCACTGGGGTCACATTTTGAAGCTTTCTCCCCACAGCCACAAGAGCTAGAAGCTTACTTTTTCTTTAAGAATGAAGGCTGAAATCATCACATAGTCACTTGACTCCAGGAGCTGGGGCTTTAAGGAAAACAATAATTATCGTGGACGCATGACAAAATCCTGCGAGTTGGCAACACTGATAAAGACCCAGTGTTTGGCTATGTTACACTGTCCCCATTCCACTACTGCTTTGGGCTGGCTGGCTCGATAGTACCATGGAATATTTGGAAGAGCTGATAATGAAATTTCTATTTAAAGTGATAACTCAGATCCAGAAGAGTTAGCTATAAATCTCAGTCTAAATTTTGCATATTGCTTGTCTGCCACTCTAAAGGTCATTTTGCCCAAGGCTCCTTGCTTTCCATTTAATCAGCTGCCTATTTCATGGCCCAGCCCCATTTCAGCAAACATCTTTTCACTGTAATGTGACACACCCTGTGCAAATTCACTGTGTGCATTTTAAAGAAATGCTGATCTGTTACATTTAAAGACAATGATCCAAGTGTTTAAAATGTTCTTAAAGCTCAGCATATCAATTCAGCATTGTTGTAACCCCTTGGTCTTTCTAAACTTGAAATTACAAGATTTAGGATTCACAGCTCCTGTGCAGCAGTCCCTATAGATAATTTGTTGGTCACATTAACATCTAACAAGTTAATTAACATAGCCGTTGAAGGATATGAATGCCGGATAGGCACTTGATTATGAATGCTAAGTTCCAAGGAACTCCTGTCCTAAATACTTGCTTGTTGGACCTTTGCAGGCATAAGCAGTTTTTGGTTATTTCATTGTAAAACAATTTTTGGACAATTAAGAAAATATGGTTGTTGTAAGTACCTGTTAAGCTGTGTAACATATACCAGGAAATACACAATGTATTTACAGAGAGTCCCAGTTCTCTCTCTCTCTCTCTCTCTCTTTTTCCTCAAATGTAGAATCTGAGGGAAAAGAAAGCAAAGTTTGTTGCAGGTACTAGTAAATCAAATGACATTTGATTTAATCATACAAGTGACTCATGGGTCTTCGGTTTTTTTGCCTTTAGAGGATAGAGTTTGTGCCTTAATGTTGGATCCAAGCCCAATAAACTTTGTAGAAGTTCAGATCTGAACTTCATGGCTCAGGACTTTCTTGATAAGGAGACTAACCAGAACACTGGCTTTAAATTTCATGTATCATTGGGAAATCTTGGATCCAGCTTCGAGTTGTGGGTTTGGCCTCTTTTTATTTGCAGGTGGTATTCTTACATCCACAGAAATTATCTACTTACTGCTTATAGTGTTGTTGCTTTATTCCAGATCTAAAGTATACATTATTGACTAAGTAACCAACCATCTTGCTTTGTGATTGTGACTAATGTTGCAGTGATTGTTGCTTTGCATTGTTTTAAATTTTAGAAATTTAAACAAACAATTGTATGGTCCTGAAGGCTATGGGGAAAAAAACATCCTATTTTAGCTTATATGGGTTCCCATGCCTTGTCTACATGGGAAAGCTTTTTTGGTATAACCCAGGCCGCAACTTTAAATAGATATAGTTATCCTTGTGTAATCCCATATGTGCACATTCTTATTCTATCTTAAGAGGGGCTGTTTTGTTTATGCCACCTGGGAGAGGGGTTAAGGGAAGCTGAAAAAAGCCACTCTTTCAGATGGAAATAAGTGTGTTCACATGGGTGGGTCTGTGAGATACTGGTATAATTCTACAAAAACAACAAGGAGTCTGGTGGCACTTTAAAGACTAACAGATTTATTTGGGCATAATCTTTCGTGGGTAAAAACCTCACTTCTTCAGATGCAAACCTCACTTCTTCAGATGCATCTGAAGAAGTGAGGTTTTTACCCACGAAAGATTATGCCCAAATAAATCTGTTAGTCTTTAAAGTGCCACCAGACTCCTTGTTGTTTTTGTAGATACAGACTAACACGGCTACCCCCTGATACTTGGTATAATTCTACACTTCTATAGCTAGCTATATTTGTGTAACTGGTAAAACTTTCCCATATGGAGAAGGCCGTAGCATATGGAAGTTTGAATCAGACTCAAGTCTATTAGCAATTTTACACGTATGTGTGTGGTACTTGAATTGGTCAAGAGGGATTTGTGAGGAAAGCAGTCCTACCATCTGAGATTGACATCCCCTCAGAACAGGAGAAAAAGCTAGAGGGTGAAGGTGGGGGAGAAAGGTATCCATCTACTCACTGGACCTCTCTTCTGGGAAGGCTTGACACCCAGAGAACATCTGCCTCTGGCTCTGTCAATCAGGTGCTGTTCATGATCATAAACATACATGATTGGGTGGGTGGGTGGGTGGTGGTGATGGTGAAGGGAGGTGGAATACTTGGTGAGAACAGGCAATGGTTGGACATCTCCCACCTCCATCCTGGAGGGAGAAGGACTAAGGTATAAGGGCTGGTGGCATGTTCTTCATGGACAATTTCAGTACATCAAAAGTTTTGAAGTCAGATTGATTCCAGAGTTGGATGATGGTTCGGGGGGGGGGGGGGGGGGGAGGGGAGGGGAGAGATTTCACCAGTTTTTTCCACCCCCAGCCAGGTTACACTGAAATAATTACATGGAAGTGTGTATAACCAGTAGGGTGACCAGATGTCCTGATTTTATAGGGACAATCCTGATTTTTGGGTCTTTTTCTTATATAGGCTCCTATTACCCCCACCCCCTGTCCCAATTTTTCACACTTGCTGTCCAGTCACCCTAATAACCAGCTTCTATTCCAGTGTTTCAAGAACGCTTACACTGTAGTGATGAGCCTGAGTTAGTTTGGATCCAGACTTCCACAGACTTCAGGGCTGTGATTTGGGTCCCTTTCTACACCTTTGTAGTTGCAATGTACTTGGAGATATCTAGTGAGAAGTGTTTCTACATGAGTTCATTTTATGCTCATAAATTCCACGTTTTTGGAGCAAAAGCCATACCCAGAAGTTTAATGAATTGGGCCCTTCATTTGGGGCAACTCCAGCTCCACCTATTTTTTTGGCAATGCAACCCAGAGAATTTTAGGAGTTGGTTTACAGCAAATCTTATGGCCTGAGAACTGGAAAACAGACTATCATAATGAGTGCATCTTTCTATATATATATGCGCCTTAGAAAACAGCTTTCTAACACTAAAAAGAAAAGTACTGTACAAGTAATGGAGAGGCATTTTAAAAAAAACTAGTTGTGTATAAATGACCAGAATTTGAATTTCTGGTTTCAAACTTCATTTGTGGTAAGAAAATAGTCTTCAAATTCTGGTTTGATTTTGATCTGGAAGCTTTGGCTTTTAAGATAACACAGGGCAATATTGTCCTTTTGTGATTGTATAGGTATTAGGGACCAGATTTTCAAAGGTATTTAGGTGTCTAAAGTTGCAGATCACTTCTCCTCAATCTCTTTGTCCTCTGTTCTTTATTTCTCTACCTCCTTCCCTAATTTCTTCTACAAGTCTGTGTGCTTTTCTGATTGCCTTGAGCACTTCTTATGTACCTCTATTATCAAATCATCCCTGCTTCTCCATTGTTTTGTCCTCCAATTCACAATCCTGTCACAGAGACTGCTTGCCAGGCCTTGACAAGTTTGAATGATGTAATTTTTCCTGACAGACAGCGGGGAAAAACTTGGTATGCACCCTTGAATTCATACAGTTTTATTCTCTGACTATACAACTACAAGTAAGAAGTAAGCATTTTTATCTCAAAAAAGCATGCTATTCCCTTAGCTTACGCATTCTGCCATCAAACTTCTTCCTGCTGAGAACTTTTCTAAAGGAGTGTGAGTGAATTTTACCTTCCAACTATCCAAAACCTTTTCTTTTTTGGGGGGTGGAGGTGCGGGGGGGGGGGGAGGGAAGGGGGATGGGCAGTTACTGGATGACATGGCAGCAAACTTGCACCCTTCTCAGGCTGCTGAAACCTTATAAAAAGTTGTGCTTCTTCAGACACCAGAATGGAAGATGGACCAATTATTCCAGGCATCAGGGATGAGCCCTTCCATTTGATACCAAGGAAATCTTTGAGTCTTGTTGTGACAGATGAACTGCTAAGTGACTAGACCGAGATTAAATTACAGTGGCAGCAGAGGGAGGCATACCAAGGAATCTAAGCAACTGTCTGGAATTTTTACTGAATGAAAAATTCTATTTTATTACTCTCCAGGAATGGACCGAAATCAGATCAGTTATAAACTGGCTTCTGCACTAGTGGAAGGGTGTCTTAACTTGCAATGATTTGGGTGGCAGCAAGTGCCATTCAGCGTCGTTCACGGTAACTTGCCTTTTGGAGGGGCAGAAATCATCAAATCATAGAAATATAGGGCTGGAAGAAACCTTGTAAAGTCATCAAGTCCAGCCCTCTGTGCTCTGAGACAGGACCAAGTAAACCTAGACCATCCCTGACAGGTGTTTGTCCAACCTGTTCTTAAAAACCTCCAAACTATAGAGTGCTGGTTTGAATTTTTGTTCTACGTTTGTCTGGCACTTTGAATAGTGTGATTGGGAGAGAAAGAAGTAGGAGGAGTGAGGGATGGACTAGTGTAATGGTGCTGCATCCTCTCAGACTGAAGCTGCAGTTAGGATTATAAGCTAAAATATGCACAAAAGTTTTACTGCTTGGGAAGTGGGTGGTGGATGAGCTTAATGGTGCTATATCTGCTCTGAAGTTGAAGCCAAAGCTAGGATTATTGTTGGCTAAGAATCTGCCCAAATATTTTGTATTTTCCTTCATAATAACAACAAAATCGGCAGCCTCCACCTTCCCAGTCTTAGATGCTGAATCCTCCTCTGTTTTTTCTGTGTGGGAAACCTCCACTGTGCTGTGCTCTTCCTGGAACATATAAGGGAACAGCTCCGATGAATCAGAGCCAAGTTCATCTCTGAAGATAGGGCCATTCCTGCTCTTCCTCTTCCTCTTCCTCTTCCATCTCTCCCTCTCCTTGCTGGCTGGCTGGGATGGGCTGGATCAAGCTTTTGCAGTCATCCAAGTTCTGGACCCACACCTGTCTGGCTCTACACATCTGTCCATGCTGAAATGGGGCTCCGGACTCATGTGGCTGCTCAGAATACAGTCCAGAAAGGTTGTTGGTATAGCACCAGCTGTCTTATTCTTCTCTATGTCCTTTTGGTAATTCACTCTGAGCCCCATTATCTTCTCCCTGCACTTCTGACCAGTCTGATTGATCCCAGCTGCTGAGGTACACCTTCACACAGTCCAATGTTCTTCTTTTTACTGTTAATGTTGTGGGTTTGGCTCACTTCAGCCCAAAACTGCACCAAGATTCTGGTGTGTTCATATGGCCAAGTGGCTGAATGTTGATCCACAGGCTTAGCAGGAGCCGTTGTTCTGCTGATCCAAACATCAGAGATGGATGAAACTGGAGAAACTGCAAGCACGGTGGGCCCATGGATACTGAGCAGAGGGATATAAAGGTAGACTACTTCCAGTCAGGGGTCAAAGCACAGGGAGATGCAAGGTAGTACACAGGAATGCGTGCCCATGAGATGGAGGACCATAGTATATAGATTGTTGTGGGTGCCCAGCTCTGCACTCTATTAACCTTGTGATAGCAACATGCATTAAAAGTTACCTCAAGTTCTACCCTATAGTTCAGAGCATGGTGGCTGCCTCACCATGTGGCACTGATGGAGGTGTGTGGGTGTGAGAACATGTACCATGTTAATGGGGAAAGCTAAGCTGAGCACAAGGTTAGTATGCAGTGAAGACAAAGCCATAGGGACAACCACTTCCTTCCCCAGGGAGATAGATTCACTAGAAAAGTATCTAAGGCAGCACTTGGTCCAGAATGCTGACTTGGCACTTTTTGGAGGAGTACTTCTCCAGTACTTCTCTTCTTTTATGACTCAAGAACCCTGGACCCCAATGCAATTGCTCAGTGCTGGACCAACGCAATGGCCTCCTTCCCCTGCCTCTATGAGTGGCATGATCTCTTCTCCATGGTGGGACCTGGACCACAGCAGGGTGATGATATAGGGATATTAAAGAAGGTACTAACAGTGATTCCCCCAAGTGACAGTGACCCCCCCCATAATTTGTCCCCCACACTTTAAAATCCAACAGTTTCACCAAGTACAAAAATCTCTTGGGTCTTCTGTTAAAACTTGTAAGCTACTGTCTGTAAAAACCATTGATTGTATCTGTCCTGTGAAAGATACTTTATCACTATGTAAAACGTACAAACAAGTTAATTGACTTTGTTCTTAAAGTAATTAATACAATGTAAACAAACGCTATAAGCCGTTAAGTGACTTTCACTTCATTGTAACAGCAACGGCTCCTAAAAACAGACCCCCACCCTCTGTGATTAAAGGGCCGGAAGTCTCAAATGAATTAGCACACACCCCAAAAGTGGTGAAGACAGTAAATTAAAATATGGTTAAGATATAAAATGTATGTTAATGAATGCTTAATGTACATAAATGGTTAGGAAGGTGCCAGCCTAAAAAGGGAGTATCCATCGGCCGAAAAATGTGTCAAGTAGAACCACCAGACAACCCCCCCCGGAGGGTAAACTGGGATCCACCCCATCACCTGGAAGGATAAAAAACACAAACTTTAAACAGTGTGAAGCCACCAAAAATGTGCCCCTTTGAACAGAAATGTGCCATCTGCTGATTGAGTCAGCAACAGCAAAACAAAACAGCTCCCATAGACTAACATAGGAATTAATTCCTATAAGGATGGACTCTAAAGACTAAGGACTTTGAGTCTCTGGTTCTGCTGCCAACCTCCAGGAGCATCAGGTGCATCTGACACAAACTCGGCTCCATCCTCATGACCAAGATACCTGGCCAGTAACTTGGCATGAGCAACTTCTAGGCTGGTAACTATAACACCTATACAGAACTTAAATAAATAATTGTGTAAATATATATATGTGTGTGTGTGTGTGTATAAAAAATAAGTAGTAATAAAAATAAGTAGTCAAACAACATTGTTTACTTTTATCTTTTGCTTTATTATATTTACAATAAATGTGGCATCTTTGCCTTATCCCTCTTAATAAGATCCTGCTGGTTTTGATTCTATTGGTATAACCAGGAGCAAGTGGCTGCCCCTGCCCAGCAGGTCTGGGGAGCAGGGACTGGCTAGGCATGGTGGCTTGACACTTGCCTGGTGAAGTGTGCTGCTGAGTTAGAGCCACCGAGCCCAGCACTAGTGGGATGTGGAGCTCTGGGAGCGCCATGTTCCAGCTCCTCTCCAGGGCAAATATGCAGTTGCTGGGGGCCCAAGCTGGACCTCAACAGTTGTCTGCCCTGGGCTGGTGGAGTGTCAGGAGGAGAAGAGCCAGCTGACTGCACCCCCGCAGAGGCAGCTGGGCCTGGTGGGCTCCGGCTTGGGTCATACTGCATGTACTCCTGCTGCACTGGGCTGAAGCACTCTGAGCTGCTGCTGTACCAGCTGCCTGAGGGGTGTGGTGCAGAGCCCAGGCTGCCCAAGGCCAGGACTTGGCATTGCTCTTGCTGTCTGCTGGCACCAGCCTGAGTGTGTGCATTCTGGCAGCACTGTGCTTTGCCTTGCCGGCTCTGGTGCACCAGTAACTCTGGGATCTACTACTCTGGGCTGAGGGCCTGGACAGCCTGTCTAGGGTGTTGTCCTTCACCACGGGCTTCATTGTGGTCTCCTTCCCCTGCAGCTAGGGCTACAGGTATGCAATAAAAAAGTATATGCCATTCTGGCATTTTTTTTGGAAGCCAGAACAGCGTTCTTGTACTTTTTTTTTTTTTTTTTTTTTTAAATACTCAAGTACTGGTCTAAGGAGAAGGGCAGGGAAACTTTCACTGCCATTATCCATGATGTGCCACTTCTGTGGATAAATACAACTATGGGTACATCTACACTTTGAGCTGGAGATGTAAATTCCAGCTTGAGGAGACACATCCATGATAGCATTTTCTGAGCTACGTGCTAAAAATAGAGTGTAGCTTTTCTGGCATGAGTGGCTAACTGCCCCAAGTATGAACCCATCCAAGATGTTTGGTACCTGCTTGGGATGACTATCCCCTCCCCCTTCTCACAATGCTGTGGCTACACTCTGTTTTTAGTGTGCCAGTTTGATCAGAGCTAGTGGGGGTATGTCTCCATGTGCTGGAATTTACCCTTCCAGTTTGAAGGGTAGAGGGACCCTAAATCTGCTCCTATCTCTCCCTCAAAGAGAAGTGATTTCTCAGAAGAAACATAACTAACCTCCTGCCATCAGAATGTTTTTAGTGACAGTTTCTCTATGTCTTAGATGTGGCCTAAAGTAATCAGTGTTTAGAGAAACTATTCCTGTTTGGTATGAAAATTTGCCCATCAGAGTCTTCTTCCACATGAGGTGTGTAAAAGATGATTCACAGTTCAGAGGTATTTCTAAAGAATTTGGAAATACAATACACCTCAACTTGTGCTATTTACTACAGTACTGCTTGTTGATCATGGATCCATCAAATTCCAAAGATGGACAGGAACAGTCCAGTTCAAAAGCAGACTGCCTTTTTTTTCTTTAATATTTTTATAGAAAACCAAAACAAAAGGTTACCATTACCGACTATTTAACTATTTATTTGTTTTGGGTGAATGACAAAGCAAATTTTGTACACAGGAAACAACTGCTTCCCCTCTGTCCTTTTTGGGTACTTAAAAAAAAAAAATCCTTACATAAACAACAGTGTAACAATTATAAAGACCGGCCACACTCCCCTTTATAGTTTTGTTAATGTTTATCTTATATAAGCTACAATAAACACCGCCACAGCTTCTCTTTAGTTTGCTTTGAAACCGTTTATCTAATAGTAGCAGTGTACAATTGTAGAGATACGTTTTTAAACTTCATTACTGCTAATAAAGAAAACATTGTATTTGGAATCTCTTATACAATGTGTCACTAAAATGCCTTAACAAACCTGCTAAATTAATAAAGATAACTTAATGACTATTTAAAGGGCAATTTGTAACTCAGTTTATGCTGCAGAGAAATTGGATCCCCCACACCCCCCGCAGTTCTCTAAATATCATGTTTCTTTTTTGATCTAATAAAAGCATTAGGAATAGTTGATCCTCTTGCTTTTAATCTTTATTATCTTAGGTAGGGTGAACTGATAACAAGTGTAAAAAATCGGGACAGAGGGTGGGGGGAATAGGTGCCTATATAAGAGAAAGCCCCCAAAATCAGGACTGTCCCTATAAAATCGGGACATCTGGTCACCCTAATCTTAGGTGACTTTTGCTTATAGGGATACCAAGATCCATGTGTTTACCATATGTTTAGTATGGAGCTTGTGTGGTTTAAAGTAGTCCACTTAACCCCCATATCAAAGACAAAATAAAATCATTACAAAAACCCCTTGCAAGCCAAATGTGATTGTGTCACCTCTATACTATAATATGTTTTAGTTTCCTTAGTTTCATAAAACCACACACAACTATCTGATTGTTTATATAAATGTATTCTTACACTAACCTCAAGTTTATAGTAGGCATTAAGGTAGGGGTGGGCAAACTTTTTGGCCTGAAGGCTGCGTCGTGTTTCGTAAATTGTATGGAAGGCCTGTTAGGGGAGGGGGTCATGGCCCGGCCCCCACCTCCTATCTGTCCCCCTGGGACTCCTGCCCCATCTGACCACCCCCGTTCCCTGATGGCCCCTCTGGGACCCCTGCCCCATCCACATACCTCCACTCCCTGTCCCCTGACCGCCCCCGGACCTCCGCCGCCCCATCCACCCCCTCCTCTCATTCCTGACGGCCTCCCCCCAGGACCCCTGTCCCCATTCAACCCCCTGTTCCCCCCCAATCACCCCAATCCCTATCCACACCCCTGCCCCCTGACCACCACCCCGAACTCCTCCGCCCTCTATCCACCCCCCCCCTGCCCTCTTATCACGCTGCCTGGAGCACCTGTGGCTGACGGCGCTACAGCCGCATCTCCTGGCTGGAGCCGGGCCACGCTGCCGTCACCACGCAGCATAGAGCAGTGGGTCAGGCCGGGCTCTGCAGCTGTGCTGCCCCAGAAGCTCACAGCCCCGCCGCCCAGAGCATTGCGCCAGTGGCAGAGCGAGTGAGCTGAGGCTGCGGGGGAGGGGGGGCAGCAGGGGAGGGGCCGGGGGGTAGCCTCCTGGGCCAGGAGCTCAGGGGCCGGGCAGGATGGTCCCGCAGGCCGGATGTGGCCCATGGGCTGTAGTTTGCCGACCTCTGCATTAAGGTGATAAAGCATTTATGAGACTTGGGAGACCCTGCTTCTATTACTGTCCCTGCCTGTTGAGTGACGTTAGGCAAGTTATTTCACCTCTCTGTGCCTTAGTGTCCCTGTCTGTAAAATGGGGACAATGATACTGACCTCCTTTGTGAAGTTCTTTGAGATCTATTGATGAAAAACTGAGATGTATTATACTATTATTTGGTAACGTTCTAGGACTTGATCCTGCAATTCATTGTGTGCAGAGTACCATGGGCAAAACTGCTTTGCCAGTGCAGAGCTTTGTTGATTTCAATGGGCTCTGCACAGGTGCAGGACTGAGGCCTAAGCCCCTACTCCTGAAGAAGGGATCTGCACACATGGGCTTTTGACTTAGCCAGACACAGAATTCCTATGCCAGGGAAGGGTCCAAACTTGTGGATATTTTTTGCAGGTTAAGGGCTGGGAAAGATGTCACATGATGCAAGGAAAGTGTGAGCATGTTAGTTGTCCATGCACAAACGTGGTTAACACAATGCTGTGTTGTGGGAAAAGCTGCTGTGTGAGCACAACTTAACCATGTTTGGCAGATAGGTGTCATGATGTGCCTTAAAAAAAAAAGAGAACATTTACTTTATATATAAACAAGTCTTAAGACTATCTAGGTTAAAATACAATTCTCTAACATGGTTATGGAAGCATGTTTCCCAATCACACAAGCAGTAAAACCATGATGCAGAGGCCCCTAATTGTGACAAAGAACTGTACACTAGCATGGTGGTTTTTGTTACGTAGTCAGGGCTTTAGAAGCTGGCAAAGAGAAATTAAAGGCTCAGTTTGTGCTTTTAAAACAGCTTAGGTGAGAGAGTTCAGATTCAACTGTATATTTATTAATAGTCAGTTCCTTCCTTCAGAAGCACAATTATCTCTGTGTTAGACAGAAACTTCCTGCTTGTCTTTACCACCTGTTATCCTGACAGCTGTAAGACACCCACCCTTAACAATAAATTCCAATGGATTTCCCCACCAGATTCCAAGCATTTGCATAACTGATTGGGGGTGGAGTAGCTGCTTGTTGGTTTCTTCCTTTCAAAAAGGCTGCATCCCTGTTTTGTCATGAGAAAGGATTTCCAGCTGGTCCTCAACTGAATGGTGGGAGGAATGCCAAAGGTATAAGGCCAGTTCTCAGTTACTCTGTTTCTGTATTCGGATCAGGAACCGGGAGGGGGGAACTTGACAAATGGTAGCTTTAAGTTACGTTTACACTCCACATATACTGCGGATGTTTATAGCCCTGCCTGGCCCCCAGTATAAGTAGTAGCCCCTCAAACTGCTGTCTAATTTATGCTCTGCTCCTCCTGTCCCTTCTATGGGCTCTGGGAAATGGAGACTAGATTAATAGAATTTAAGGTCCGAAGGGAAAATGGACACCAGATCATCTAGTCTGACCTCCTGTGCACAGGTGTCGACTTTCCAATGTGCTGGGGGGTGCTTGACCCCCAGCTCTGCCCCAGGCCCTGCCCCCACTCCACCACTTCTCCCAAGGCCCCACCCCACCCTGACTCTACTCCAGCCCCCGCCCCGCCTCTTCCTGCCCTCTCCCCGGGGAACGCTGCACCCTTGCTCCTCCCCTCTTCCCCCCAGCACCTCCTGCACACCGTGAAACAGCTGATTGCAGTTGGCGGGAGGCACCGGGAGGGAGGGGGAGGTGCTGATCAGCAGGCCCCCTGCTGGGCGGGAGGCGCTGATGGGGGAAGTTGCTCCTGTGTATCACAGGCCACCAACCCCACCGAGCACACTAAACCCAACAACCAAATTAGATAAAAGTATTACAGCTCTCAGGAGACCCAAATATTATGTGCCACAAGCAGAGAATAGGAGGGACTGAGACCATATCTACACTACAAAATTATGTCGACCTAATTTACGTTGGCATACAGCCACCACAGTTATTAAATTGCTTGTGTGTGTGCATACTTGGCTCCTTGTGTCGGCAATGTGCATCCACACTAGGAGGGCTTGTATCAATTGTATTGTCAATGTAGGGCACTGTGGGACAGCTCCTGAAAGCCAGTAATAGTCGACATTAACAACTAATTAACTGCACCAATCTAATTACATCGAGCATGATTCTATGCTGCTCAAGGAGGTGCTGTTACTAAATCAGCATAGAGAGGCACTTATGTTAGCAGGAGCCAAATTTAAGTGAAGACACTTCCACAGCTAGGGCTTCGCAAGACCGCTTATCTTGTAGTGTAGACCAGGCCTGAGTTGCACCAATAATTGAGACTCCTGCAATAGCAGGAAATTGATTAAGTGAAATATACCCAGATAATTCTGGCAAATGACCTGCACCCACACTTTGCAGAAGAAGGTGAACCGTCCCCCACAAGGTCACTTCCAGTCGGACCTGGGGCGAAATTCCTTCCCAACCATGCCACATATGGTGATGAGTAAGACACTGAGCATGTGAGCAAGAACCAGCCAGCCAAGGACCTTAGAGACAGAATGCTTGGTGCCACCTGAGAGCATCAGCCTTCCCCATCCAGTGTCCCATCTCCAGCCATGGATATCCCTGATGTTTCAGAGGAAGGAGTTTTAAAACAAACACACACACACACACACACACACAAAACAACCCATTCCATAATACATTTTTTGATGGTGGTGAATTCCTTCCTGACCCTGGCAGGTGACCAGCTGAAACTCTGAAGCATGAGAATTTAGGAGCATCAGACATGAACCAAAAGGGACCCCAGGGCTTCCAAGCCCTGTCCCCACCATTACATATCCTACCCCTACCAAAGGTCATTGCAATCTGGACATGCCACCAATTCATTGCCTGTTCCAGGGGGTGGGAGTAGAGCTAACACAAAACCTTTACATAAAAGCCAAGTTTTGTTCAGCTCCACGTGTGCTGTTTTTCATGGATGGTAGGGAGGCACTGATTTTGCCCATACACCTTATCCCATGCAGTGCCAGGGGTAGGATATGAAACTGCACAAAGTTTTGTAGATGAGTGCTGGGTGATATCTGAGGTGGGTCCTGAGATAGACAAGCAGGAGCTATCTGGGAAGCAGGGTTAGCTGGGTGGAGGGTGTGTTTGTGGCCACCCTTGCCTCCCAAACTGCCCTCTCTGCATGCTGCTGCATTGCCTCCAGCTGCTCCTTCCTTGCTCAGTCCACTTGTTGGAAGGCAGAAAGGGTGCCTGCAATGCACATTACAGGGTGGCCCCTGGGAAGAGTATCTTCAGGCCATCACTGCAGCCCAGACGGATGTGTGGGAGATGAATGTATTATTATGTATGTATTACTGATTGCCGAGCGTACTGATAGCCCCTCAATAAATAATTTCAATTTACTTCCCCTTACTTGTCTATCACAGAATAGTTATGTTCTCAAACAATACTGTAGCATAGCAACTGCTCCTTCCAACGCACTGAAAATTCCAGGGGAATTGGCTTGAAAATTGTACCATAATGGCTTTCTTTTCAAAGTAACCTCTAGTGCTCTCCTTTTAAAATTGCACTTTAGTGACATGTCCTTCGGGTTTGCTGTTCACTGTGTATCATGGCTATTTAGTGAGTTTCTTTTAAAATTAGCTCACTGAAATTCCAGTAAATCAGCATTTAAATATAGCTTCCACCTATGGGGGAAGGAGAATGTCAACCCCTCTCCTCCAGTGTCTATTATTTATAACAGATGCCTATTGTAAAATTTGTATGACTTTCCAGCATTGACTTCCAATTAAAGATAATGGCTTTGAAAGCTCTCTGAACCTATATTGTTATGTAGATGAAAAAAAGCCTTTAAAATTAATCTATGGACTCTCAGTAATAAAGGGCAGTTATCCAGTCCCCATTTTACAGAACAAAATCAGTGACGAATACCACAAAAATGTCCGGCTTCTCCTGCTCAAACCCAGAATCTAGTGAAACAGAGCAACCAGTCAGGAATCAGTGGAGTCAAATTAGTGAAGCAGACTGGTGAATCTAAGAACCAGGGTGTGACGCAGGCAGACCAGTCGCCAGCTCATGCCAAAGCCCTAAGCCCCACTGAACATGGACAAATGCATAACTGGAAACCAGTCTGGCTTGCCTGTGTGTTAGTATTATTAAAATAAATATTAGAATTTAAAAAATGCGTTTAGTATTTAGACTTTATAGAATTCTTGTAGGATGCTGCATGTATTAATCCTACTTGTAGTATCTGTACCCCATGTATAAGGTAATGTTTAAATGTTTGATCTGTAACTATCCAGTTTTATCAAACATTTTTAAATTCTCCAGTCAGGGGAGAAGCATTACCACATATAAAATGCTAGTTTACCACAAGAGGTATTATCTCCTCCCCAACAAAACAAGGTCTGCAGACATCAGCCAAGCCATTGTGGACAAAAGACTTGTTGACTGCTCCTCCCACACCACTGAAGAGGATAGGTGCACAAACCAATGGCCCATCACAGCTCAAATGCTGGGGGAAGGGAATAAAAATATCCCTGTGCTGCTTGAAATCTGAGGGGGCAATGATTTCTAAGCATAAGCAAGGAGTCCCCAATTGTTTAGATTGGGTTATCCCTAAAGGACATATAAAGTTTGCTTATTATAGAAGTTTTAATTATGTTTTGGAATTTAAGATTGTGACTCATTGTGTGTGTCTGTTACCTGCTTTAACATTGTAAATAACTCTCATTTCCTTCTCCTAGTTAATAAACTTTTAGTTAGTTAATTACAGGATTGGCTACAAATGTTGTCTTTGGTGAGAAATCTAGGGTACAATTGACCTGGGGCAAGTGACTGGTCCTTTGGGAGTGGGAGCAACCTGAATATTCTTGTAATTTTTGGGATAAGGGGCCATTTATCACAGAGGCAGGCTTATCTGAGGTGGTAAGATAGACCGGAGTGCCCAAGGGGACTCTGTGACTCCATGTTAAGGTTGTTATAGGTGTTTTATGAGTTCACACTTGTTACTTTGTTGCTGAAATCTAATTTAGGGTTGTGCCTTATTTCTGGACAGTCTGCCCTGAGGTTGGCACTCACGGTTGTGAGCCTCTCCAGACAGCATGACACAGGGTTCTAATGAAGAAGTCATTGTATAGTGTAGAAATATAAACAATTTATTGTGAATTAAACTAAAAATGAAATAAAGTACCATAAACAACGAGCGCTGTGCTAGCATTAAGGGGTTTGGCCTGTAATGCATCTTTGAAATTAATTTCCTACCATACAATCATAGCATGCAATAAACTGCTCCTTACTCACTAACCACCTGAGTTAGTCACCTGGGCTTTTATAGAGTGTTTTGTTGTAGTTGGGATGATGCTAGGGATGGCTTTCTCTAGACCCCCTGGAGTTGTGGGGTAAATTTTGCCTTTATTTACACTCTATATGTTGACCTCAGCAGGGTATCACAGGATGTGGCGTAGCACAAAATCTGGCCAATGTGCTTTAATTTGCCTGTCGTGCTCCAAAATGTAAATGAAAGAAAAACAAAACAAAGGTACATTCATCTCAGGTTTGTGAAATCTTGGAGCCTGATTCTCTGTTGCCTTGCACCTTGTGTAGCCAGGTTTGGCAGAGTTTTACACCCAGTTTGCACAGGTGTAAGTGACTACATAAGGTACAACGTAGTGGAAAATCATCCTTTTGTTTCCTCAGTTTAACAAATGCAGTAATATATTGTTATTTGCTTGTTTTATTTTTGAAAAACCTGCAGGATCCTAATATCAAAGGACCAATGTGCTGTTGGGTGTAGGAGAGGCAGTTTGAGTGTTGCTTGGAACAGGGCCCTGCCCACACAGAAAAATACAGAAAAGGATAATGGTACCTATACACATATCTGTGCGTGTATGAGAGAGAGAGAGACAGACAGAGACGGTCAACCTTTAGAAAACAAATACATACTCATTGGTATTACTTAAGGTCCCAGAGGAAAAGTCATTAATATCTTAACTCTTGGTCCCCTGTTAGCCACCCTGTCATATACTCGTTCATTACAGTTTGGAAAAAGCAGTTATGCAAATAGAAACACTAAATATGTCAGCATGCTAGTGTTACACCAAGCAGGGTGGCCCAAACTTGGGGACATTGTGAGTTGTACCTAATTTGCTTAGCTTTGTACCAAAAAGTGGGAGTCAGGGTAATAGTAACCATAAGATTTTACCTGTAATAAATGTACCACTTAAGTAGTGAGGGGTTTGTCAGTGATTTCAACTTTTGTTCATGTGTCTTTGGATGTCAAATTGTTCCTCTGAAGGGGACATGTAGTCATACAGTCACTTGACTGGCATCCACAGACCGTATTTCAGGACTCTGTGGGTCACATTTTGAGCATGCTTGTTCTAAATACACCTCTACTCCGATATAACGCGACCCGATATAACACGAATTCGGATATAACGCGGTAAAGCAGCGCTCTGGGGGGGTGGGGCTGCGCACTCCGGCGGATCAAACCAAGTTCGATATAACGCAGTTTCACCTATAATGCAGTAAGATTTTTTTGGCTCCCGAGGACAGCGTTATATCGAGGTACAGGTGTAATGAGAAGAGAGTAAATTCCTATATTTAGCTGTCTACTAGGGCCTCAATCCTGCAAGCACTTATGCATGTCCTTAACTTATGCACCTCATTAGTACCACTGAAGTCAATGGAACGACTCATACGTGTAAAATTAAGCATCTGTGTGTTTGCTGGATTGGGGCTTAAATGCCCTAGAAGTATACATGTCATATACCAACTGCCCCACTTGTCTCTTTGTGTTCTAACCAAACAACGTGGATGGGCAGTTGAGGAAAAATAAAACTAATAGAACTAATTTTATATTAATCATAATCATATCAGTTATGGCTCTATTTTTCAAAGCATCAAAGTTTGATCTCTTCTTATACATTTAATTTTCCTTACTTAAACACTTTTCACTTCCCCCTGTTTTCCAATAACTAATATTGTACAATGCATGGAGTATTTTTATTTCCATCCCTTATGGTACCTGGTTTGACCCTTATTGACATATGCAGTGATGTTGTAGGCATGTTGGTCCCAGATATTAGAGAGACAAGATGGGCGAGGTAATATCTTTTATTCGACCAACTTCTGTTGGTGAGAGAGACAAGCTTTCAAGCTTAGACAGAGCTCTTCTTTTAAGTCTCCCAGGCCTGAAAAAGAGCACCGTGTAAGCTCAAAAGCTTGTCTGTCTCACCAACAGAAGTTGGTCCAATAAAAGATATTATCTCACCCACCTTGTCTCCCTTATTGACATACACTTATACCAAATGGTAAAGGGCTTTGAAAGGCTAGGTTGGTTGTATCTTCCTTTTTAAGTTTGCAGATTTGGTTTAATAACAGTACTAGAACTGCACAGTTTTCAGGAAAGGACATAATATTTACAACAATCATTGTAAAAGAGGAGGACATAAAAGAAATCTCTTTTCCCTCTGCTCCAGCATTGAGCATTGGCCTGCTAAATCCAGGGTTGTGAGTTCAATCCTTGAGGGGGCCACTTAGGGATCTGGGGCAAAATCAGTACTTGGTCCTGCTAGTGAAGGCAGGGGGCTGGACTCAATGACCTTTCAGGATCTCTTCCAGTTCGATGAGAGAGGTATATCTCCATATATTAACAACAATGGTGGGACCTTGGTATGTATGGCGAGCTCACTCTGTGCATTACTAATCAAACAGTTACATTGTTGAATATTCCATGCTGTGGCTATGTTCTTATAAACACACTATTTTGTTTCAATCCCTTTTATTTACTGCCTTTTTAACACAGGTGTATTTGACTAACTTGACAGCATGAGCATGCTTGATTGCAAACATTAACCTTACCACTTCACTTTATCACTTAAACGAAAATAAATCAATATGGATGCCAACCTCTTTCTTTTCTAATATCAGGGGGATGATGCACATGTCTGAGCCTCTGGTACACCCAAGCCCTGTCCCCTCCCTCCACGTGGATCCTGACCCCGGGGGGGGGGGGGGAAATAGTACTGTGGAGGCCATTGACACCATCCTTCTATTCCCTTGTGGAAGGGTTGAGATCTGTCTCTGGAAGATGTAGGGTGGGTGTACGATCTAGCCCTGATTTCACTAATCATATAAAAAGTCATAGTGCAGCTTGGTTGAAACTTGCCTGCTGCAAGATACTCCGTGGTCTGCTGTGGACTAGAATAAAATAAAATAAAATTTAAAAAAATGATAGATTCAACTAGATATAATCTTAGATTTAACCAAAATAAAGCAGAAAACTGAAATGTAATGGTTCGTGATGCCCCAGTAATTCTCAGAAACTTGACACTCCATTCTTTTTCTGAATCAGGGTGTCTTTGAAGCTAAAGTGTTACAGCTAGTAATATCTTCAGGACACTTAGTGCGGCATAACAGTCATTGAAATAAGTATTATTTTTCCAAACTAAAATGCTATTGAAAGAATATTTTCTGATAGTGTCATTATGAATTATTAAGAATAGCCAAAGTTTCTTTTCAAAAGAATACTGATAATGAGGCAAATTGGCAGTCAGGAAACTTGGTCCTATTCCAGGCCCTGCTATAGATTTCCTTTGCAATATCGGGGAGCCACTTGACTTCATTATACCTCAGTTTTCTCAATTGTAAAATGGAGATAGGGCAATATTCTTAACTTCCAGATGTGTAATAAGAGGTGATTCATTTTTGTTGGGAAATACTTTGCGATAGGATGAAAGGTACTATCAGTGGAAAGTATTATTACTTTAGAAGACTTGCTACACTTTTGTTTTGTTAATGTAAAAGATAGATCCACAGCAAATAGAGGAGATACACCTTTACTGCAAAGAGCAAACATGAATTACACTGACAAATATGGCCCTGCATATCACTTGTACTGTCAGACTGCATAAAATAGACCCTGACCTGCCAGGTGAAACTTCTCTTTTTTTGAAGTCAGTAGGAGATGGGACATTCCTTACTCAAGCAAAATCCCCATTAACAGAAATAGGCATTTTGCCTGAGTTAGGTAAGTAAGAGCAGGTCCAATTTCTCCATAGCCTGTAACTTCCAGAGAACACTGATAATGACAACTGAGCTGGGTCACAATTTTAACTGTGACAAAAGATGCTGGTGAATCCAGTTTTTATGTTATTCTGAAGTCATAAATATTTGAGTGATGAATGTTTTCATATCAGCTTGTTTCAAACATGACCTCTACCGCTTCCTCTTCTCTCACCCTCACCACCACTTAAATTCATGTCAAACACAAATGTGGTTTTGTAATGAGGACAAATGGGCTAGGCTGAGACAAGCAACCAAACTCACTTCCACTTACAAATAGGCAGGGCTGGCGCTTCCATTTAGGCGACCTAGGCGGTCGCCTAGGGCACCAGGATTTGGGGGGGGCAGCATTTTGCCGCCCTCGGCATTTTGCCGGGTCTTTGGCGGCAATTCTGTGGCGGGTCCTTCACTCGCTCCGGGACACCGCCACCGAAGTGCCCCAAAGACCGGGAGCATGGAAGGACCCCCCCGCCGCAGAATTGCCGACGACGACCGGGAGCGCGGAAGGACCCCGCCTAGAGCGCCAAAAACCCTGGCGCCGCTCCTGCAAATAGGCCAGTATTTAAATTCAAGTCTCCAGAGGATAACAAAATATTTTAATTAATAAAATGATACTACTACACGATGCCAGTGACCAATGGGAAATTGGTGTCTTTCTCTTGGAGTTACAGAAGCCATTTAATTTTACTTTTAGAAACTGTACAAGTGACTTAAGTGGTAAAAAGAATTGACTACTTTCATGTTTATATTTGAACTTCAAAAGTTTCCAAAGTGTTTTCATCTTCTCAAACAGAAGTACATATTTATAAAATAAACATGTGGTGTTGTAAATGTGAACACCCTAGGAATATTCCAGAACTGATCATTAGAACATGAAGAACAATAATTTCTCCTGCAAGGGCCAGTCTGGGGTTACTGTCTGAGCAAATCTTCCTCTGAAAATGATCATTACTTCAGTACTCCATACTATATAGGAATTTGGAAAGATGTTTGTAGCTTGTCTGTTATTTTACCAGTGAATATCTTTATCAGTATAGTTTCCAAAACTCTGAAGGCCAGATCCTGATCCCATGGAAATCAATAGGAATTTTGCCATTGCCTTCTCTGGGTCTAGAATTTGCTACTAAAACTACAGAAATATTGAAAAACTGTAAGAAAATTTAATAATAATAAGTAACATCTTAAATCCTGTAAATAACTGTAGCATTTGAAATCTCTTCACTGCATACTTGTTTTCTTTTTTTGTTAGAATTTCACTTCAGTAATTAATTGTCTGGTTTTTTACATCTTCAGCTGTTCTGGAAAACAGTGAATCACTTGAAATCAGTGAAGCCAACACAACTATTCCTATTGTTTACACTGCTCCATGAAACCCTTTTGCCAAACTGATTAGATTTACAGTTCGTTCACTGAGCTTGTCTGCTCATGACAGCATAATGCAATGAATCTTTTCACAGAATGAAACTGGAACTGCAGGGGAACAGTACCCTCATAGATGGATTTTTTGTGTGTCCGTACTTTCCTAGAGTTTCCAGTGACCTTTCACTTTCGCTGGTTGTAAATGTTTAGAGGTTATATAAGAATTAATGCACTTCAACATTCCTCCTTGGCTAGCAAACTGTTGTAACATTTTAAAAATTCCTTGGAATAAATAAGAACAGGAAAGTGACAGCAGATTATTTTAGGGTGTAAAATAGGTATATGAAGTGAAAAGGCAAAAGAAGCCAATGTTTCTGTACAATATAAGTTTAGTTCCTGAAGCCTCCGGAGCTAAACTTATGCCCTGATCCTAAAAAACTTATTCATGTGCTTAATTTTATGCACTGTGAGAAGTCTCATTGAAATCAATGGAACAACTCACAGCATGAGTAAGTGTTAGCAGGTTCAGAGCCATAAATAGAAGCCTAGGTTTAATTACAGTAGATTTTCATATCTTCCCAAAAAGGAACATTAATACAACATGAAGTTATTTTAATGTCACATAATAAAAATGAAATCAAGTATACATCTTCTTTAGGTATAACACTATGTTAGTGTTTTCATAAATGTTGTATAGACTTATATTATGTATTTTAATATTTTCAAAGTAGAGAGTCCACTGAGAGACAACTATACACATTTATCAAGAGAACCCCATACCCCACATTTATCAACAGGAATGTATTGTATGGTTGGAGTTATGTGAACATCCACAATTTCAGAAGCACTAAATCCAGTCACTTCTTTGTTTGTGATGTCTGACTTTGTTTGTGATGTCTTGGTTTTGAAAGCACCGGGTCAAAGAATATGCCTTTATCTAAGAGCTTGCCTTCACTGAGTTGTACCATGTACCTTCAGCTGAGTTTATCTAATGATGTAATATTAAACCAATTTAGTTAAATCAGTGCAAAAAGTTGTGTGCGCACCCTTATTTTGATTTAAATCGGGTTTATTTAAGTTGATTAGGAACAGGTTTAAGCCAAGCCATTCTTGAAACAAAATAAGACTCTCTACACAGAGTTTTGCACCACTTTAACTAAATCAAAGCGAGTTTATGTGTACACAACCCCTACGGTGTGGAATACTTCTACGCTGCTATATAAATGTATTTTTTATAAAAAATATAAATAAAACAAATGCATTTATTAAGAGGTAAATATTACACGTGCTAATGGCTATATGCCAGTTAATTCTTAAATATATACAGTGGGACTTGGTTATGAACAGCTGACATAGTTGGTGCAGGGAGGTAATTTACACCTGATCAATGCCCATTGGTGAGGATTCACACAGGTGAAGGTAGATAGTGTTTCTGCTGCTGCCCTCTCATAGGTGGGCAGGGCTGCTTTAATTTTTCTTGGGGTTCCACCGGCATGAGTCACTGGGGGAGGGGGTAGGGAGAGGGTGCGGAATCATCCTATTCCTCAGCCATGCAGTTCTCTAGCCAGAGCTGCATACCTTCTGGGCAACAGTGGACCTTGATGGCCTTGCTAGTGCAAAGGAGTTTGTGGCCTCTTTGCAGACATTCCACGACTGGGGACCTCTACCGGGTGGGATGCCTTCTAGTGTGAAAACTGTGTAAACTAGCATAGACCCTGAATCTAAGTGATTACCTGTATGTTCAAAATATTGACAGGTTAAAAAATGTAGTTTTTAATGAAGGTTTGAATCACTAAAAGACGAATTTGATGATACACCATGAAAACTTGTAATCATTGTTAATGTAATGTTTCCTGATTTTGCAATGTACATTCCTTTTATATTCAAGGGTTGCATTTATGGTGGTGGTTTTGCTGTAGGAAAAATACCTTGTTGCATAGCAATACTATCTGATCCTGGAACATCCACAGAAAAACTTTCTTTCAGGTTTATACAGCGTGCAATTAACAATTCTTGTCCTCCACACTCCCACTGTTCTATATCTGTTTTTCTTGGTTACTGTGAGTCACACAATGAGTGAAATTTCCAAAGGGACCTCAATTTAGCCTCTATAACAGCACCCAGGTACCCCATTTCCACATGTAATGTTTTGTATATACAACACTGCTATTTACACTTACAAAGTGGTTAGTGCAGGAGGGGGTGCAGGCTTCAGGAGGGAGTTTGAGTGCAGGAGGGGGCTCAGGGCTGGGGCAGGAGTTGCAGGCTCCGGCCAGGCGGCGCTTACTTCAGGCAGCTAGGGTTGGTGGTGCTGCGGGGCTAAGGCAGGCTCCCTGCCTGAGCTGGCTCCATGCGGTGCCCTAGAAGTGGCTTGCATGTCCGGCTCCTAAGCGTATGGAGGGCCACAGAGGCTGCTTCTGCTCAGAGTCTCTAACTGCAAACCCCATTCTTGTGTGAGGCACCTAAGCCATATCAGCTGTTTAGGTAGCCCATGCAACCCCCATTTGCTTTTTATTTGCCTGGTTTAGTATTATGGGAGGGGGTCCAAAATATTCTGCTTAGGACCCTCAATGGGCTAGCACCGGCTCTGAGTCCTGATTTGCAGTCTGCTGACCCAAATGCTGGAGCACTGCCCCGGTGCCGTGGTGTGCTCCAGCTGGCTGCAAGGAGAGGCTCAGTCTGAGCAGGGATCCCTGTGCATGGCCTGAGGGGAGTCTGGCACCAGCCTCCTCCAGCGCAGGAAGGCTCAGGCTGGTAAATCTGCATCTGGGGGGGCACAAATGCTTTGCCCCCCCCCTCCCGCCCCATGCCTGATGCTGCGCATGGGCAGTGTCACTGCGGCCTGCGGTGCTGGGTCTCTGTGGTATCCTTGCTGTCGGGATGGACCGGCCGCAGGGGACACTGTGCAGCGCTGGCTGCCTCCGTCTGAGTTCCTCTTGGCCGCGGCGCCCACCCTTCATTCTTTGGAGCCGGAAGTAGCGACCTGGCTGTGGGTAGAAGCCAGAGGCGGCGGTTCGGCTGGGAGGCGAGTGTTTGGGCGGGGGCCGGCAGGCCCAAACCGCCTACAAGCCAGACCTGCTGCCCACTTCCGGGGTGCCGCGCAGAGCCAGCGTAGGCAGGGAGCCTGCCTTACATTGCACCACCACCAACCGGACTTTTAATGGCCAGGTCGGCGGTGCTGACTGGAGCTGCCAGGGTCCCTTTTCGAGCAGGCATTCCGGTCAAACACCAGACACCTGGTCACTCTAGTCTATCCAATGAAGACAAATGTATTACTAGACGTTGTTCAGAAGCAATATACATTATAAATAAACATCTGAAGGAGGTGAAAATGACAACTGTGTAGCATCTGGTGTCTACTTGGCTGATTTACTCTCCAGAAAATCATAATGTCCATTTAAAAGGAAAAGCTTCATTTGTTTTCTTCTTATTCTGTCTGAAATACTACAACTGTTAGTAGCTTGGAGACTTCTAAGATTAAATACTAATTTTTCAGACCAGCCCTTGAAGATCTCAGCTGCCTCTCCTGGTCTTGTGTACACTGGGCTGGGAAATGAGTCTGAAAGCCCAGCTTAAACTTGTTTTAAACACAGTGCCAGCTGAATCAGTTACTAATGTGGTTTGGCTGGTGCATGCCTGAAGTATCGACGTTTTAACATATAATTAGTCAGAGTGAATATCAAGATTAAATTTAGAAAAAAATACCAAAGTTCAGATCATTATCCCAAACTAATCAGATTTATCAGAATCTTGTATTGGTCCCACCAGGCCCTATGACCTTCCATGTAAGCTTTCCTCTGTCAGTGGGCGCCAGCCTGCAGCTACCTGTTGTGTTGTGTTCTTGGGTGGAGCCTCAGTAGTATGCTCTCTTCCTGTGTCCAGTTTAATTCTTCAGGGGATACCAGGAGCAGTCTGCTTTGTCCCTCCTCAGGGAGCAACCAGGCACCCTGTTCTCCGACTCTGGTGCACAAAGACTCAGTGGGCCTTCCCATTGTTCGGCCACTTTCTGGAGCTTATGTTCTAGGGTACACTGTGGTACTGGGAAACCCAGATAGCTCAAGATCCCTCCCTCCATTCCCATGATAACTGTGAATCTCCTGAGAATGTAGAAAGTACTTCATGAGGGCTCTAATGCAATTGGTGTTTTACAGAATAATGTACAGAGGAGCATTGTTTTGTTTTTAATATTGGAATGGGGCAAAAGAGACACAGCCATTATTCTTACACAACTGTGGGTAAATGTCAAAGAGGTGCATAGTAAATGCACAAATCCCATATGTGGTTGTTGGGTTAGTTGTGCCTACCTCCCCCATATTCTTTGATGATTAACGCTGAGGTGCTTGCTGCCAACTAAACAATGGGAGCAGGAAGAGGAGGAAATACAAAATAATCTGTGTAAGTGAAAGCCCAAGAGTTTTTTAAAAAGCCACCTAATTACACTCCCCCAAAATACCTAGACCAAGTCTCCATTGGTTTTAATAAATAAATAAATGAAATGAAACTAGAGCTATAGTGACAGAAAGTATGGAGGATATATATATTTTTTTACAACAATTCGATAGCTAATGTCCACTACATTAAAAGGTATCAAAGTTATATCTGTTGCCACAAGGCATACTAAAGACAAAGTGAATAGAAGCTGATAAAACTGTGTTTCAAAAAAAGAACCTAAATATTTATTGAACATCTTGAAGCTCAACATGTTCCCAGTCTGAAAGAACTTGAACACCTAAGGCCAAATTCATCCCTAGTGTAATCAGCTGTAAGGTCACTGAAGTCAGTAGAGTTGCACTACTTTATAGCAGGGCTGAATTTAACCTTTAGGCTATAGTTACAAATTCAAAAAGATGAGGTCTTCCAAACTCTCCTCTGACAGAGCACTTAGCATTCCTGCAATCAATAGCAACAAAGAAGGTGTTTTGATTTCATAGAGAAAGTAAACTTTGTCCAAAGCAAAAAGTTGGAGGCTCCATTTACCAACATAAGTATGTGCTGATTTGCTCCCTTAGCTGTTCCATCTCAGAGGAACTGCATCCCATTAGTCTTTTTTGCACCTCCCATCCTTCTGTGAGAAGGAAGAGAACAAGGATAGCGTAAGTTTTATTGTTTCAACTTAAGTACTGAAATGTTATCTTCAGAAAGGACATAAAATGCAGTCATCATTAAGTCTTTACATTTTACATCAATCCTTTATGAGGCAATGGGAAGAAGTAGAGTTGTGCTCTTTGTTGTGGGGCTTTTTTTTTTTTTTTTTTGAAATCTGAAAAAGGCCCAAAGGTATTCTTTTAAGGATTTTTTTTGCTTGTTTTTTATATGCATGATTCCACTACTTCTTGATGATCTCTAGGCCCTGCCTCTGAACAACCTACAATAGGGGTGGACAACTCCAGCACTGAGCTCTTGCTGCTGGCCATGGATTTCTGGTGAGTCCCACGCACAGCAGAAGCTGCTCTAATGTATATACTCCGATTACATGGCCACTAATTTTACTCATGATGAACACAACAAGCCACTTTATAGCTCCTCATAAGATTAACTCAATTAATGGTCTCTTTAGGATCTATTGATACCTGAAGAACCAGAACATGGTGGCCTTGGGTGATTGGATTGTGCACTCAGGCATAAACAAATATTGTGTGAAATTTTGGCTTCACTGAAATCAATGGGAGTTTTTCCACTGAGTTCAGTAGAGCCAAGATTTCACCCACTGTGTGCAAATGTGGTGTACAGCTATTGCATGTCAGCAATGAACTCTGTTGTAAGGTGGGAATCTCATAGGTTCTTTAGAATCTTTGTTTCTGTACATGAGATTTTTTCTCCTATTTGTTTTTTGACTTTTAGGGTTCGGGAAGTGTAGTGAGGCCTCTCACAATTATATTATACATATCTCAGAATCCTATTTTTGCCTCCTTTAAATGTATCCAATACCCTCCAGGAGGCTAGAGTTTAATACTTTATAGCCCCTTTAATACTTTGCATGTTCCCATTTGTCACCACCATTTCTCTGACCTCTGCTAACTCATCAGAAATGATAACTGCCCCAGGAGTATTTACTAATAAGGGTATGTCTACGCTGCCCACCGTTAAAGCGCAGCCACGGCGATAAAGCACTGTCTATACCATCGCTCTTCAGCGCTAAAACATTTGTCACTCAGGGGGGTGTTTTTTCACACCTCTGAATGACTAAAGTTTTAGCACTGAAAGTGGCAGTGTCGACACAACCAAGGATGTTTGCTCTCCAGACAGTTCAAACTGATCATTCTAAAACTGCTTGAAGAAACGTGCCTCAGATCTTGGATGGAAAAATGATCTCTTCTTGTAAAAGATAAAAGTAGATAGCTATTCTGGAAAAAAAGGGAAAGGAGTTGATACAGAACATTGAAAGCAATGTGAATCTAGAATCTGTGAACTGGAATTCTCAACATAAATTTTTCCTTCATCCAGGATATCTTTTAAAACGATGACTGAGAACATCATACAGCAGTAGAAGATTTCAGATCAGAAATACTGTAAGTCAGTTTCTGAATCATTATCTACAAAGGTGGAGTATGTTTTTCCTTTGTAAAGGAATACTAATCTGGTAGAGTGCTACAAATTGTTTTTCATATGTTTAAAAGAAAAGGGAAACTAAATGTTAAAGATTTGCACATCTATTAATCTGGTACTGCCAGTTAGTTTATTTTTAAAAAGAAGGAAAAATCCAGTAGCAAATAGAAAAGTAGAGTTTTAGAAATTAATTTCTAAACAAATAAAGAGAATGATTAGATAATTAGACAGCATCAGCCTTCATTTAATTATTAATGGTTAAAGTTAGAGAGGCCTAAGATGGCCAGTGGAGAATTCTTCATGTGTAGGGAAACTCAGCTGATGTACAGCTGGCAGAGACAGCACAATTGCCTCCTGTGTCAGCCACCCTTGGCCCCTATCTGCCATAGGGGGGCACAGAGTCTTCTATGCTCAATCCTCCACTGGCGTAAGATCCCCGCTGCTCCCTGAAACTCTAATGTGCATTGGGCTCAGGTAGCTGCAAAAAGCTTGCTCACAGCCCCTCTCTCCTGTGGGCCGCTCAGGCCCAGACGGGTGCTAATCACATCTTTAGCTGTCTACACTGTAGGATTTGCACTGACAGTCAATTGCAGCTACAATTTCATGAGGTTTAATGTACAAAAAGAGTAAAATGTAAATTGTAATGTGAAAAAAGAGTCTGGGGAGAGTTGTCTAAAAATCTGACAAACAGGAACCCTGTGTTAGTGGGTTGGGGTAGGAGAAAGTGGAATCAGTCATAGAAATCAAGTCTCAGCAGACTTGTGATCATGGGAATAGTGTGGTGGTCTGATCTGGTGGAGTAGAGAGAGATGAAGGAAACCAGGCGAATTGATATGACTACAAGCCAATGACTAGCAGCAGGGGTGATGCAGACCCCAAGTGCCTGGCAATCTAGATCCTGTTGTTTTCAAGGCCTTTATAAAGTCTTTTTTTGTCTTGTAAGGAGATTAAAATAGCACGTATCTTAATTCTTCACTATTGTTTAGTTTTTGTTTACTGAAACATGGCCTGTGTGCAAATGCTGTCCCTCATTCATGGTCCTGGCCTGAGGCTGTTCCAAACTATGCCAGGGCCAGTCAGCCCCAGACTCCAGTGAAAGTGAAGGTAGTTATAGGCTACCTTTGCCCATCCTCCCTCACAGACTGTTTCTAGCAAAAGTCAACTTTGCAGTTGAGCCTTGTCTGCTATGAGCCTGATCCAACTTCCTTTGAAGTTGATCGGATTCTTTCTCTTGACTTCAGTTGGAAATGACAGGGTCCTGTAGTTATTCCTGAGTTGTTTTATATAAGAATATTTGTGGTAATGTATTAAATTATTATGGTAAAAGTCATTCTACACACTAAGCAGCCAAATCATCATCCCCACTAAGACTGCTTTGCTGTGGTCACCTGGAGATCCCCATTGCATAGAGGAATCCTCCAGTCATGGGACAGAGCTGGCATAACTGGCTTTAAGCCAGCCCTACTTGCAGTACCAGGCATAGGAGGCACGGCCAAGGAAAAGGGAGTGTGGCCAGTGTACTCTTGTGCTGCGGTGATCTCCAGCTGCTAGAAAGGACTTTTGGGGAGTCACTGCTATCTATGCATCTTGCAACTTAGAGCAGCCTGAGGCAGCTTGAAATTTTTCCTTGGGAATAGCTCCGTGCCTAGTACTTCAAGGAGCAGGGAGCTCCAGACACCTTTTTAACCAGCTCCCTCTCCCTGTTCCCAGCTGCATAGGGACTAGAGGGGCTGGTTCTGGGCTATGTGTGCATAGTAAATTTTGATGAACAAGATAATTATTTGTGTTGGTGATAAATTGAAAGAAAAATTTGAAATGTTTATGTATATTTAACAAGTTCATTTCATAAATGTGTTGAATTGGGACTATATTCCTCCACCACCAAACAAACAAACAAACAGGGATCAAATGTAAAACTAGTCAGCCATGGCCCACATATTATTGGACAAAATAATTCCAATGGAGCAGCACTTCTCATTTGAGGCAAGACAGTCCTTATACATTTAGCTGTACTGGGCAAACTTCAGTCTGTTTGGACTCTCCACCCCCACCCACTCTATTCTGCCCCTTTTAAAAAATATATGTTTTTTGCAGTAAGCTTTATATTAATTATACATTTCTTATTGCCACATCATTTACTGAGATTTCTCTGGGTCCTTATAGTCCAATCCCCTGCTTGAATCTCTCTCCACTCCCACTGGAGGGACAGAGGCCCAGATCCACAAAATTCCTGCTGAATCCACTAGGCACCTAAACTCACTTGGTGCCTAAGTTTTCAGTGTAGAAGTTTCCTGGGTGCCTAGTTTCTGTCTCTGAGCAGGTGCTATGATGCCTCACTCTAGGTGTCTGCATGCCTATTTCTCACTGAAGTCCCAGTGGAACAGTCATGGTAGGGTGGGGATGAGAAAGAGAGAGACTGAAATCCAGTGGTTAAGTCACTCATCTGGGAGATAGGAGATCCAGGGTACAGTACCCCTGCCCCAATCACTCTTGTTATTTATCCACAGTGGAACAGCTCAAACAGAGAGACTGAGACATCCCCACATCAGAATATCCAGGGGGTTAGAGCACTCTCCTGAGAGTTATGGGGAGACTCCTGTTAAATACCTTTTTCCCCCTGTGGCAGAGAGGGGAATTGAACCTGGGTTCTCCGCATTCCAGATGAGTGCTCTAACCACTGAGTTAAAAGTTACAAGCTGTGCACTGGCAGCACCCGTTCCCCCCCTTCCTCCTGTATCCAGTTTTGCATGGAAAGAGGAAAGCACCTAACTCATTCCCACAAGAAACTACTTAAGCGCCTAATCTGCCTGACTCCAGGTGGTGGGTTACTGTTTGTGGCTCACTTTGAAGAGGCAGATGCCTCCTTGCAGCCTGGATTTAGGCACTTATCTCTGAGAGAGGGGCAGGGCCTACGACATGCTCCTCTTGTCGGCATCTCCCATTGGATGTTTTAGGCAGCTCCTTACCTAGCATGTTGGCTTTTGTAGATCTCATTGTAAAGTGCCTCTCTCTCCTCATTTATTTATAGGGAGCCTATGCACCGAACTCAGGCTTTGTGGATTTCAGTGTGTTCTTGTGATTGCAACGCCTAAATCCGAGTGTAGATCTGGACCAGGGTGTCTACATTAGGATTGTAAAAAAATATGTTTGTTTTTGCAAAAATGCCCCTTCTTTGCTAGTACACGTTCAACTCAATTGGTAGAGCTGTACCAATGGGAGTGCTAGTGGAGACAGGCCTCCAGGGAGCCACTGGCATTTTAATCACCATGACATCTAATCTGCTCAGAGCACAACATTTTGCTTAAAATGCCAACAGCTGCAGGCATCTTGTCTACTCTACTGCTCACTAGTGCTAACGCTGGTGGAACAGAACTGAAGACAGCAGTAGTGGAAATTCTAGCAAAAATGTGCTAGTGCACAAAAGAGTAATAGTCTATTCAGCTGATTGCTATAGCTGCTGAGAGGCATCCGCTGTATTGAACGAAGTCTGGGAAAGCCAGCAATTCTAAAACCTGTAAAACCATTGCATTAAAGAAATCATTCAGAAGGGTTGATTACATGTATAAATTCTGAACCCCAAAGTTTGATTCGATTAAGAATTTAGAGAACCTTATAATTAGTTTTAGAACTATAGGCCTGGGTCAATTTCCCATCTGAAATTAAATACAATAAATAAGCACACTGAATTTAATTTAAGGAAGAAAAGGAGACATGGCTACATATTTTTGCTTTTCAAGAATGTTTAATGTGCGGCATGAAAGACATACAGCTGTGTGGCCACGTATACCAGTAAATGATCCTCTACTTTTTATGCCAAATAAATGTAAGGTGTTTTTGTTCGTCTGAAAGATAAAGGGTCAACAATGCAAGGCATCGCTCTTTAGAGTTTCTCGAGAATGTAGACTAATGTCTTATCTGGCTTCAGCTCTCCACTTTCGTTTCTAAAAATGAAAAATGAGTTCTTATAATTAAATAAACAATTGTTACATTGAGGAGGAGAGCATTTCTGGCACTGATGCTTCCTCAGTATGTAGGCACAGCAGGCCAATGTCTTGCAGCCCATTTGGCAGAATACCAACATGCCATTAAAAAACAGGCAGCTGAAAATTCAGCTATGGCAGAGCATGTGTTAGAGAAAGGACACATGGCTTTGAGCTGACTGAGACAGTAGCATGGCTATTGCTTCTTTCAGAAACATTGCATTATTATGTGCATTATTATGCATTATTATAGCGGTCAAAGTTAATTGTCTGTCATACCAAATTTTCAACCTCCTTTATACTGGGACAGGACAAAATAAGAAGTGCTGAAGTTTGTGTTGGTTGCTAGATGTCCCATAACATTTTTCTGCAGATGGGCTAATCTCTGCAATATCATGGGCCACTTGGACAAAGAAGGAAACTGACATTTTCAAACTTGCTTTTTTCTCCCCGTAGGACATATTAAAGCAAATAAAGTGACATTTGTATAATAGACCACCTGTAGCTCGAAAGCTTGTCTCTCTCACGACCAGAAGTTGGTCTAATAAAAAATATTACCTCACCCACCTTGTCTCACCTGTTTAAGAGACTATCCCAATGTAATTCTAAAAGTTTTGAGTGCATCTCTGCTCCACCTTATAAACAATCCATTTTTGTTGGTCCTGGGAGAGGTTTTCATGTAACTACATTTTTGAATGTTCATTATTAGTTAGTTCTGGTAATAAGAAAATGTGAAATTGTTTTTCATCTCACCATTGATATGGCTAATAGTGAACAAGTAAAAAATGCCTAGACAGCATTGGCAAGAGGGGTCCAATAAATGTAACAGAACAGCATTGTCCAAACTATTTTCTGGATCCAGTATGAGAGTATTTGAATGACCCCCTCCCTGCCGAAGTTATTCAGAACTATTGCTACTTTTTCAAAGTACTACAGTACGTAGGCTGGATGTAATTGCAGGGAAAATTCCTACTACTTTGATATAAACCTCAAAATTATTTTTAAAGGGCTTACACTTGTTTTTGTTTTCAAGTAATTGCTAATTACCATCAAATTTATGAATTGTAATAAGCTTGCTCCCTTATGAGTACAGTCCTCTCCCAGTCCCTGTGAAATCACAGTCTAGTGTTTGTGTCAACACAAGTCCATGCCATGGGAGTGATTGTGATGTGACTGAACACTGGATTATGGTTTTGAATGAATCAGGCAGGAAGAGAAGGCTTCTCTTAGGAACGAATATCTTGGAGCCTAATTCAACAAATATGTGTTTTGGTTTCCAGGCTACAGAAGCACATTTCTGGAGCGGGTGGGGGGCTTCATAACAGCAACAGATGGTTTTTTTTTTCTCTTTAAAAAAAATGTATTTGCAGTATCAATGACCATAAGAAAATGTAATATGAGGACCTTGGTGAAATGTATTTTTAAAAATCTGCCTGAATGGCATTTCAAGCAGACTCAATTGCTCATATACTAGCACCCAAAATAATTCCACTACAGCAATGTTGTCATAGGCGTTTGGCAAAAGGTTTAGGAGAAAAAAATACAAGCCCATTCAAACCAGTCATGTACAGAACTGACTTGACTAAATTGAACATGTCAGCTTCAAGTCTAGTAGATTCTAATCACAAGCCGTCATCATGTTATAAGAACATTTGGGTCACAATGATACTTGCATTTTGATGAAAGACCTAGAAAAACCCATGCTATGGAAGCACAGGCATCATGACTCCTGATTCACAGCTGTTTGGTCTTTGTAGCTAAAACTTGGTCCGCCCCTACGTTTCAGAGAATACATACTAATGGCCAAGAAGGACTACTGTGCCATGCGGTTTGTTGATTTTTGTAGGTTTTTAAAAAAATTTTACTTTAGGAAAAGAAAATGAATGCAGGATGCAGTGACAAAAGTCAACTGCAAACAAACTAAAAATCACCGCTGACACTCTTTAACCTTCCAGTATGTTATGTACATTACAAAACATCCCTGCAGATGTTTTGTAATGTGATTTGCATGAGATAAAATGACATGGGATGCTTCAGCTGCAGACTATTTAGTAACAATTATAGATTAGGAGTTAAGTAATCTCAGATCTCTTCAGATATTATGGAGGTTTGAGGTTACAGTGCCCTGAAGACAATTTAGAGAAGACTTATGTATATGTAGAGTTTGTTTTCTATGTGCTTTGCAACAGGGACTAAAAGAATCAATACAGATAAGCATTGGTGGTGGGTTTTTTGGTTTTTTTTTTTAGTGTCTTTTGGGGAATATGTAAAGTGAACATTAGAAACAGCTGATGTTCTGGGTGCTGCTGTCCAGAACTGGCTCTTCATCTTCAATGGAGGCAATGGTTTCTGAAAATGTTTCAGAACATGTAGTTACTGTCTCATGACCTGCACTGTATTTACTATTGGACATTTATTGTTATTGCTGGTACATGTTCCATATTAGTTAAATTAGTAAATTAGTAAATCAGTTTTCAGTATTTTATGGTTTACTTCTTTTCTGTGGTCAAGCATATTTGGTTTTTTTCCAGCCCATCATCTTCCACTGGGTCATTTACAGCTTGGTGGTGTTGGGAGATGTCCTTGGTGGAGTTCCGCTTGCAGCATCTTCTATCGTTTTTAGGCTTTGGGGACCAAGAAGGCACCAGAAGAGAGTGAAATCAATGTGCTTGGGCTGCCTTATGTTTGTTTAGTGTTGGTTACTTATTCCCAGCTCCTTATTCAAGGACTCTTAATTTGAATAAGTAACTGGGGTTTGACTGGATGTAAATGACAAAATATCTCTTGGGTCACCCTCAACTCATATGTTCTGCATCTGTCAGAGGGTTCTGAACAGCCTGGGGAAGATCACTCTCTGACACAAAGCTTTATTTCTGTGCAATGTGATATCCCTACTCTAATTTCTATTTTCCCAAACGTCTGATGGACACAAATACACATGATTGGGGTAACCCAGGAGTTATTGTCGCTTATATGTGTTGGAACCCCAGTTAGTTACTCAATTTCAATTTTAGAACCCTTAAATAAGGAACTGGACTCCTGAATAACGTACTAGGAATACGTAACTAGCTGCAGGTTCCTTATAGGTGACCCTTGATTGCAGCATCTGAGCTATGGAGTGCTACAGCAAGACACTGCTGGGGGAATTGTGCAAGGCTGGCGTAGGCTGGTGGAGACAGGGCAGGCTGCAGAGCTGGGATAGGCTCTACATCCTGGACGGTTGCAGAGGCGCTTTTCCGGGCTGGAGGCGCCTCGTGGTGTTGTTCAGGGGCTGGAAGATTGGCAGGGCCAGAACGGCAGGGCAGGGCTAGGAGAGGCTCAGGGCTGGGGCCCGGCGTGGCTGGGGGAGGCGGGGCTCGCCTCTCTTCGTCACTTAGTGCAAAGCCTGGGAGTCTCAGGAGAACAACGGGCTCATTCAGCGTGTGGCAGCGAGGGGAGAGGCTGCGGAGCGCCAGCCGCAGTCGGGCGAAGGGCACAGAGCAGCAGCAGGTTCCCGCTCCCCCCCCTCGGTCCCCGGCCGGAGCCCTGAGAGCAGATGGCCCCCGGGCAGACGCTCCTCTACCTGTCCCTCTTCCCCTGCCTCGCCTCCGCCTTCAACCTGGACACCGACAACGTGATCCTGCGGAAAGGGGAGCGGGACAGCCTGTTCGGCTTCTCCCTGGCCATGCACTGGCAGCTGCAGCCGCAGGACAAGAGACTGTAAGTGCCTCCCCCCCCCCCGCGGCTCCGGGGCAGGGAGCTTCCCCCTTCCCCTCCGCACAGAAACTTTCCCGCTGCAGCGCGGCGCGGGGCCCCCGCCCCTCCCCCCCCCGGGCAGGCTCCTGGGCGAGCAGCAAGAAAGGCGCCACCGGCGCCGCCAGGCTGCCGAGCCCTGGCCCGCTGCCTAGCCAGTGCCACTGCTGGCTGCGCCCAGCCCCGGCCGGGAGCCGCTCTCCGCCGCCTGGGGGTCCCCGGGGGGGGGGACGGGACACACACCGACCGTGGCATCTGTTTCAACTCCGCCGGCTGCGCTGCGTGGAGCTGCGGGCTGGGCGCGGGGCGGGTTTCACGGGCGAGCCCTGCAGGTGGGAGCGGGTTAGTGGCGATGCAGCGCGTCCCCTCCCTCCTGTTCTCCCTGCGTCCGGTGCGCTTGGGTTCAGGGGTGTATTGGCAGCTGCCTCGGCCCGGACGAAGCCAGCGGTTCCTAATGCTGCGGGATGTGAGGGCAGCGGCACCGGTTGCGGTTTGGGTAGCTGGCGGCGCCGCTGCGCTAGGGACGGACTCCCCGAGTTGTGAGTGTTACGAGTTCTCCGCAAGGCGCGTGCGGCTCTTTGGGTGCGGACTTGTACTGGCTTCTGACTGCAGGGCACGAAAAAGAGACTTTTTATTTAGCGGGCGGAACAACCACCTGTTAGCAAAAGTTGTGTAGATGAGGACACCAGATGCTTTTTAGAGCAGGGGAAACCGTGTTGCCGCCGACAGGACCTACTGTGTATTCTCATTGGTTTAAATCAAAACGTCTGAGCTGAGCTTGATTGTTTAAAAACCAAGGGGTAAAGCAAAATCTCTGTACTGGTGTGCACTTGTGCAGCAGCCAAGGGGGAGCTCCGTCATAAATGTCTAGTTGAGAACCTCACCATTTTTTTTCATGTCATAATGATTTAAAACTAAAGAGGTTTCTTCGTGGGAACAGCAAAACTGTAGAGAGACGTGTGAGCCTGGTGGAAAACACTGACCTTGCATTCTTGGTGACTGCGAACAAAGAATTCCGAAGGGGCGTATGACAACAAAAGGACCTTGCCCCCAAAGGACTTCAGTGTTCTTAAATCAAGCCAGCAGCAGCGGCATCAGAATGAAGTGCTCAGGAAAGCAAGTGTACTCACTCCTCTTAGGGAAAAGCAGACTCAAGCAAATGAAGAAACTGACGCATATTAGTAAATCTTTAGTTTTACATCATCAATGTTTACCGTTGATTTTTAAATCTGCTCCCATTTGTGAAGATCACTCTCTATATCATAACCGTACTGATGAGCTGTACTCTTGCTGCATAATCACAAAATGCTGATCCATGCTCTTTGCTGATGTAGGAATTAATCCAGACATTGTCCTGAGATGAAGTAGGCTGTTTCTAATAAAATGTGAATTGAATTTTTGAGTTAAAATAATTTTCCTAGGTTCTCTCTGACTTGCATGATGACTGGATCAAAAGCAATCCAAGTGATGATGATGTGTGTGTGTGTGTATTTCTGCAATAAAATCACTGATGTTCAAGACTGAACCTGTTCCACACTACAGAGGTGAGCTCCTTCAGGAAGGGCTGGGCAAATAAATCCGGTGTTGCCAACGTAACCGTGATAATAAATTCCATTGTTCATGGAAGACCCAACGGCAAAATAAAATGTTCAATTATATGGCTTCAGGGAGGCCCATGCAGTAACTGAATGCAGAAGTATTTGGTCCTGTGTGAAATTGGTCCAATAAAAGATATTACTTCACCCACCTTGTCTCTCTAAATCTGAACACATTTACAGATTTTACTGTATATGCTATCTATGGGTGATACCATACTATGTGAGGATTTATGAAAGACCAAAACTAATATTTTATTTTAATTCAAAAAGAAGAGCATGGAGTCCAAAGAGAATCCATAGTGCATAAGAGAAGAAGTGAAGCCAGCAAGAGTGTTACCCGATAACCTCACTTAAAACTTCCAGGGCCACATTCTGCCCTGACTTGCACCCTATACAATTTCATTGATTTCAGGGAGGTTGCATGGGGTTAAATCCCGAGCTATAAGAATTGCATAGTTATTGAGGACATAAAGTACTCCAATGCTAAAGAATGAAAATCTAACCCCCCAAAATTGCTTTTCTAGAATCATACATCATGGCCCTATGTAAGTTTATGCATGGGATTCTTGAAAGCTTGTCTCATTTTACTTTTTCTCAATAAAAGGATTATCTTACGTTTATTAGAACCCCATGGTACTGGCAATGCTGCTATTAAGTGTATCAGGATGTGCAGGGACAATTGCAGTCATTCATGGGTCACTAGTAATCCCTTGAAGGGCAGTCACAATACTCTGAGTCTGTGAAATTTAACTGAAACTTCTTAAAGATGATTAGCATGAAATTGCCTTCTCCGGACCTGAGAGCAATCCAAATCTGTGGATGGAGAAAACCCATAGATTCTTTCAACTTTGACGTGGCTTTCTGGATCTAAACTTTCATGAAAAGGAAAAAAACAAAATTCTAAAAGAAGACAAACCAAACTGCGGGAGCTACATTCAGAGGCTGCTAGGTACTTTGGGTATGTAAAGACCATTTTGACCACTTTTTCCTCTCAATCTGACTCTCCCAAATGTAGAATAAGGTAGGATGGTCCAGTGATTAGAATACTAGCCTGGAACTCAGGAAGCCTGGGTTCTTCTGTTCCCTGCTTAGCTGCAGATTTCTTGTGTGACCATGAGCAAATCACTTAATCTGTTAAAATGAGGATATAGCACTTCCCTACCTCACAGGGCTGTTGTGAGGATAAATAGGTGAAAGAGTGTGTGGTGCTCAGACAGTAATGGAGACCAGATTAGTATAGATAGAAACCCTTACAAGATGATGATGATGATATTGCCTTCCAGAGGTTTTACATTTTTTAAACTGTCAGGAGCAGGAAAAGTGTTTTGTCTATGGGTCAAATCCTGAACTCCTCCCTCAGGTCCAATTTCTGATGTAACCCATTGAACTGGTGGTGTAACTGACATCAGAATCTGAACCTGTTTTTACTCAGCCCTTACTTAGACAAAAATCTAATTGAAGTTGATGGAGGTTCTGCTGGGGGTGGAAACAACATCCCTGAGAAATTCTAAATGAGGACTTCCAGACTTGATCTTATGTTTGCAAAATTAATGGCACTCATTTTCATAATTCCGTTTGGAATGCCTACTGGGTACTGATTCTAATGGAAACTATGCCAAACATAGTGACTAGTTATAGGCAGGACAAGTTGTGTCTACTGTCCCGGTATTCCAGGGAGGTAGGCCACCTGTGGGAGAGAAGTTGACAGAAATTGAGCCCATATGTTGGTAAAAATGACTCTTTTCACTGTCACAGCTGAGAATAAGGCCATGATGAGAGGGCAGTAGTGGTGGAATACCTGTGAATCCCCAGCTATATTTCTCCTTTTCAGCATGTTTTCCAGCTCTTTTGTAAAGAAGTTTTATACACAGCTGTGACCTCTTCTGGCATGGGCCCTCATTCTAAACTGAAAAACCTTATAAAATGAAAACTGGATACATATGTCTCATGCCAGGTAATTGGCTCTTTAGCAAAAAACAAACAAAAAAACCCCAACAAACAAACCACCCCAACAACCGCCAAGCAGCAAATAAAGAAGCCTCAGGCGTCATCATTTGAATCTAGGAATATATTACGCATTTCAGCCTGTGAATGATGAAGAGGGTGATAAAAGCAAACTACATTTCATTAAAGGCAACCACAGTTATCTCTGTTACATTTCCTTAATCTCTTCCTCCTCTTGCCCTTTATCTGATGAGGTTTATTAAGATAAACGATTTTCATTTCCCTACTGGCAGTGTTTGGGTCAGAGTGAGAATTGTTAAAATCATCAGTAGGATGAGGGCTGAAGAAGTGTAACTGAGATAAAGGGCTAACAGCAGTTGCCTTTAATAAAGCAAAGCATTTGCTTTTGATCATCCTTTTCCTCATTCACGGGATGCAATGGATATATATTTCTAGAGTTAGTTTAATGATAATTAAAGAAAAATTATAATTATAAAACAAGGAATTTATATGTACGTCATAATGATATTTGTAGATAGAGTAAAACGTCACAATTCATGTTGACTGCCATGGAGTTACTTTTGATTTAGTTCTTTGCCAAGTCTCACAGATTGAAAGAATGTCAGCCTGAATGTTGTGAATTAGACTGCCAATCATGTTGAGGACCTAGATGAAAGTTAAACTGTCTGGATGGAGAGCAAAGTCCAGATCTCTGAAATCAATGGGAATTAGGAACCTAACTCACTTAGGCAACTTTGTAAATACCACTACCTATCTGAGGCCATGTCTCCACCATGGGCACTACAGCGGCATAGCTATGGCACTGTAGCTATGCTGCTGTAACTCAACGGTGTAGATGAAGTCTATACTGATGGAAATGGTTTTTCTGTCAGTGTAGAGTAACAGTATGTAGGTCCATGGATTTTTCACACTGAGTGCTGTAACTATGTCAACATAAGTTTTAAATCAGGCCCCAGTCTTTAGGCACATAAATACTTTTGTTAATCTGGCTCGTCATGCCTATATCACTTTTGAAAATATGACTTAAGATCCCTGATCATGTCAATGGTTTTCAAAATTTTGCCCTTAGAGTAGACTCTATGCTCTCTTGATTCTCCTACTGCTCTGACTGTTCTTCCAGTGTCTTTGGTGGGTGATCCCTTTGCTCTGATCCTTTGGGATTTTGTCCTTGTGCCCATAGATGCCGACTCTGTGGGTGCTCCAGGGCTGGAGCATCCATGGGAAAAAATGAGTGGGTGCTTAGGATCCACTGGTAGCCAAGCTCCCTCCCCTACACCCCCAGCACGTCCCACCCACCACAATCAGCTCAGTTCCATGGTGTGCAGGAGGTGCTGGGAGGGAGAGGGAGGAGCAGGGATGGGATGCGCTTGTGGGAGGGGGCGGGAGGGGGGGGGGGGGGGGGGGGAAGGGGCGGGCGGGGGGGGGGGTTTTGGCGGAGTGGGGGCGAGGCCTGGGGCTGAGCATGCCTGGGACAATTGGAAGCTGGTGCCTGTGCCTGTGCCCCCTCCTACACATAAAACTTAGGTCAACCTAGCTATGTTGCTTAGGGGCATGAAAAATCCAAACCCCTGAGAGAAATAGTTAAGCTGACCTAAGTCCCAGTGTAGACACCGCTGGCTCAATAGAAGAATTCTTCCATTGACCTACCTCTAGAGGTGATGGATTTACTAGAGTGATAGAAAAACCCATTCTGTCACTGTAGTGTCTATGCTACCGTGGTGTAGCTGCAGCAGTGCTTGTAGTGTAGACATACACCTACCTGTTCTCTCTCCACATCCTATACTTGGGTATCCTAATCCAGAGGATTCCTTTCCTTTATGTGTGATGGTAGATGGTAGATCAGTTTGCAGCTGCATTCTGGATAGAATAGCGGGGGGCAAGATGAGTGTCAGAGAGGCTGGAGAGGAGAAATAGGGTGTGGAAGTTGAGGTGTGAGAGCATTAGGGCCTGGTGCTAGCAATGGAGAAGAAAGGACAGATTTTGGAGATTAGACTCATAGACTTTAAGGTCAGAAGGGACCATTATGATCATCTAGTTTGACCTCCTGCACAACGCAGGCCACAGAATCTCACCCACCCACTCCTATAACAAACCCCTAACCTATGCCTGAGTTATTGAAGTCCTCAAATCGTGGTTTAAAGACCTCAAGGTGCAGAGAATCCTCCAGCAAGTGACCCGTGCCCCACGCTGCAGAGGAAGATGAAAAACCTCTGCCAATCAGTCCTGGAGGAAAATTCCTTCCTGACCCCAAATATGGCGATCAGAAGGAAAAGTAATAAGGTCATCGATATCAGTGTGATGGGAGAAAGAGAGGGAATTGAAAGTAATTTGGTTTGTTAGCCTAAGTGGCAGGGAGAATTATGGAATTTTCACCAGTGGAGGAGAAAGGGAGGTTTTGCGAGGAAAGATAAAGAGCTCAGGTTTTTTTTCCCTCTGCATTTGAGTTGTCTGTGGCTCATCTCAAGGGACAGTTGAGGATAAGGAACTATATGCTGTAATAAGCATGCCGCACATAGAAAGCAGTCTCTTACCACCATTCCCATTACCTGGCCCAGTCTCTTGACGTGAGTTGCAAAAGGTTACTACTCCTATCATGAGAAAGGGGTCACTATTGACTCCCATTCCTATTACAACAGATGGAGGAGGAGAGATTTTGGAGTCCAAGGACAGAACTCTGAAGGACATTGACATGGGGGGAGTGGTGGGTGTAGGATCATCACCCACTAAAGGAGAGGTTGAAAGAGTGATCAGAGATGTAGGAGGAGAACTGGGAGCAGATGGGGGTCTCTGGGCTCATCTACACTAGAAAGTTGCCCTGGTTTTACAAAGATGTGACTTAAAAAAAAAAGTGATATAGTTAACCTGGGATAACCTGTGGACACCCTTATTTTTGTTTAAATCAAGCTTACTTCAGTTTAGTTTAAATTGACCAGGAACTGGTTTAATCTAAATTGAAACAAGCAATTATTAAACCAAAAATAAGAATGTTCACACAGGGCTATTACCAGACTGGTTTAGAATCACATCTCTAGTTATTTAAGTTTAAAAGTTTAATTTTTAGTTTTTAAAACTGATTCTCTAATTGGCACAACTTTGTCCACTTGAGAAAGCCACTGAAGCCTAGAGCATCTTGAGAGCCTCAAGGCAAAAGGGAGGCTGAATTATGTCAAAAGATTGAGGAGGATAACACTGCAACAATGTATTTCTGCAAACACATGCACCTACTGTACTATGAATTGTAGGACTTGTCATTTTACAGTGGAGAATGTTTAAACAATGTAAAATTGGAATAAGCAACCCATTCATGATCTCAGTGAAACTATTCACTGCAGTCCATTTCTCAGGCCTAGTTTACGCTCAAAAAGTTTTACAGTGTAGTTCTACTGGTAAGGGGTTTGATTTTATTTATTTTGCTGACATAGTTATGCTGGTAAAACCCCTAGTGTAGATGCAGTTACACCTCTACCCCGATATAACGCTGTCCTTGGGAGCCAAAAAATCTTACCACGTTATAGGTGAAACCACGTTATATCGAACTTGCTTTGATCCGCCGGAGTGCGCAGCCGCCCCCCTCCCCCGGAGCGCTGCTTTACCGTGCTATATCCAAATTCGTGTTATATCGGGTCGCGTTATATTGGGGTAAAGGTGTATATCAGTATAAGGTGCTTTATACATCTATAGCTTATTTTGCTTTGCTGAATTGGAATAAGATGCGCAGGTATGAACACTCTTATGCTGGTAAAACTGCATCTACAGTAGAGGGATAGTGCTGCTTCAAATGTGTGAGTAAAGTTAAAGCAGTAAAACTTTTAAGTGTAGGCAAGACCTCAGACTGTACCCACTCTAACTAAGCAAGAGAACATGGTGACATACTTCTTTAGCACAATGTCTTTTAAAACAGCATTGTTAAATATTAGGACCAAACAAAAGAACAATTCATTGCTTTGTTCCCTTGACTTCAGGAGGAGTTTTGCCTGTGGAAGGGCTGTAGGATTTCACCCAGTGTGCATAATGATGATAAATAGCCTCAAATTCAGTCTCCAACTTTCAAAAAACAAGTTAGACCAGCAGCTGCAATTAAAGGTTGTAAAACTTTTTTTTTTAACTATTGGAAGATGCACACAGCCAATCACTCTGCTCCGTTTAATATATTTTCATCTTTAAGTATGTTGAGGCTGAGGGTCAAATACAGTCCTAATGTGAGCCCATGCCATTCCATTTTCTTTGATGGAGTTTCAGTAGCTTATATGGGGGTTGAATCTGGCCTCGACTCTCTGAAAAGAGGATATATGCAGATGGCAGAGATGATGAGCTAAGAAGCAGTATGGGTTGATAGCCTCCATCTTTCTGATTTTTAAAGAGTCTCAGGCAGCTCTATTAGTCTCTCATTAGGTTGGAACAATAACATTGTGTTTAGAACAATAACTAACAGTGTTCTGCAAGCTGAGATATTACTGTGTGCAGAAAACATGGATGTGGCAGCTTTTATAAGAACATCTTTATAATATAACTAGGCTTGGAAGGATTATATTTTTATTAGTAAATGTCAATAAACGTCGATTTCACTGCATGCACCAAACCAACACACAATTTTTCCATCCATGGTAATTGAAATGTACCGAGGCAAAGTGGAAAAAAATGTTGCTTGAGAACTAATTCGAGTTTGATTTAAGGATATTTAATCTGTATATTTTAACATGGGATGCTGACAATTTGTATTTTAACAATTATAAAGCTTTACATTTTTGAATCTCAGTGTCTGCTGTCATTGACCTCCTTTGCAATTTCCTACAGCCTTGAGAATTTAAACAGATAACAGAAAGTCAATATTTATTTTTAAGCTTTATCTGTTAAAATTATAAAAATTGAATTCAGCCAAGCCTAAATATAACTGTTCTTTTTACCAAAATTGCTTTAAGTTCCTACCCTTCCCTTTTATTGCACTCACCCTTTCTGAAAGGGGTGAATTTGTGATTATAGTCTAGTATTCAAGAGAGTTTTTATTAAATAATATTATAGTATATAAATCAACCTTCTGAACATCATATATGGCTAGCTTAGTCAATTCTGATGTGATCAGAGTACAGTATTAAAAATCTCAGAAATAGGAAAGGAATCAGATCTAAAAACTAAACTTGCATATTCCCAGACTGATGGTGAGGGTAGGCCAGTGGAAACAGAACAAAAATTGTACATAGTCAGTGCAAACACGGGCAGACCTTGAACTGGGGAAAGAGGGAGAAGGCAGTTGTCCTTGTTCAATTTAAATTAATATTTGAATGTACAGGTTGAGGACAGAAGGAGAAGAATTCTTTTTGTCAAATGTTCATTCTATCCTTGAGCAAAGGTAGTGAATTATAAAAATCATTGAACTTAAATCCAGTCCAAGAACTATGCATAAAAGTTATTGGAAAAAGAAAGGGCTGAACAATAACACAGCTGTTCTGCTCCTTTCTTCCAGACTAGGCTGATGTAGACATGCACAGACAGATGGGCAGACCTCTGCCATGTAGTCAGACACATACAACACAATCATGCCGCCTACTTAAACTGTAAATCTCGTGTCTTCAATGAAGCTATTGATGAATCATTCTTTTGTCCAAAGAGGTCATAATACTTAACACATCCATTTTAATAATAAGTAAAACATCTGGTACCTTCCAGACTGAGAATCCTAGATGTCAGTGGGATGGGGTAAAGTTTATCTGAAAAGCATGACTGTTACCAGCAAAAGTCTGAGGAGGGAAGAACTGAAGAAGACTCTGTCCCCCAGCCCTCATTGTTCAAATGAAAACTGAAACCAAAGGGGTAATGTTGGCTGTGGCATACTTGCTATTTGTGTGTTTTGCTCTAATTCCAGTCTATACAGAAATGGTGCTTGGAGCTAAGAATTGAGGCTCTGTGTAGAATCAGAACCCTGAAAGCTTCAGCTGGCAGCTTCACAAACACCAATTGCAGCATTAATCTCATTGAGACTGGCACAAGAAGAAATCTCATTGAGACTGGCACAAGAAGATTTGTACTGCTTTTTAGAATGAAACTATGACCCAGTCAGCTGAAGAAAGGTAGAAAGAAAGAAGAAAGGTAGAAAGAAAGAGAAAGCATGGAGCATGTGTGTGTCAAGGTGAAGAGGTTTAAGAAAGTGCCTTCAGAAGCACGTCTTGTGCATAAAACAGGGCCCACAATGCTGTGTGCTGTGTTGCTTCAAAGGAGCAGAATTTGGGACAAACATGCCATTTAGATTTAGAAACCCCTCCATAACAGTAGCAGTTGAAAGAGCATTGTATGGTCTAGTATGCTAGATATTGGAGTCTTAAAACTTCCTATTTATATTTGGAGAAACCTTCTGCTCACAATTTCTGTTCTCCTCTCGTAAATATGCTGAGGAAGAAGCTTTTAGACTGGCCTCTGCAGAGGGAATAACAGTATATTGGGGCTTGGGATGAAGACGCAGATTGGTGGTGGTGGTGAAACAAAGTGGATGATATGTAGCAGTAATCTTGGAGATTGAAGGAATTTTCACATTGTTGCAATTGCACGTCAGGTTTTTATTAGGAAGAGTTACTCCTTTTCCATGCTCAAATTTTTTTTTTACCAATTTAACTATTCTGGTTAGCAGGGGGATTTTTTTTTTTTGGTACTGAAATTAAATAGGTGCAACCACTAGTGTGGATGGAGTTATATTGATTGATATTAAGGTGGCCTTATATCAGTACAGCTTTTTCCTCTTTGCTACAGGAATACACTATATACACCTTTATTCAGATGTATCTGCACCCACTTTTGGGAGGGTAAGCGGTACAGTCTTTGTATGCAGACAAGCCCTAATTCACCCCTTTCTTCCAATCATGATGCCCAGGTAGAAAAAAGTCTCTTTCCTTGCATGGGAGGTATGACAAACAGTCTAAGTTTTAAATAGCTATTTCAGTAGAAGCTTCAGATAAAGTTGGTTGGATCTGGCTCATTTGATGGACTGAATTTGTAATAGGTTGGGGTCATTGTAAATTTGCATAATGGGGTTATCAAAGTGGGGGGGAAAGTCATATTATCTAAAGTTTGTTAGAAACCTGTTTTGGTAATAAACAGTCGTAAAAAACAACTGGCATAGCATCTTTCATCTGATGATCTCAAAGCAATTTGCAATGGTGGGTGTTACCCCCTTTTAGAGAGAGGGAAAATGTGGGAAAGTGAGATTAAGTGACTTGCACAAAATTTTTGTCATAGAAATAGCTGAGCAGATTAAAACGCTGCATGCAATGCATATTTAAAAAAAATACAATTAACCTTGATTTTTAAATAAGGCAAATAACTTGTCATTCAGAAACAGGGCAGGTAGACTGACTTCCCACAAATGGTATTCCATGTGAGGCTAATTACAGAGGAGATTGGTTTCCAGATCTAATTCATTGCTGTCTGGTTTCTCCATCTCGCAAAATAAAACAGAACAGTTCCCAAATCAGTATATTGATTAGATGCCTGGTGTTTTTATAGAAGTAAATCTTTCATCAGCCACAGTGTGTGTGTGTGCCAGTCCGATTTTTCTTTTTGTTAAATTAGGCAAAACTTCACTCCAAATGTGACTGTTATCTGGCAAATTGCTCATAGACATAGCCAGATCCACTGTAGAATAACTGTTGTTAAAATCCATTCTGTGGCACTGATTTTTTTTTTTTTTTTTTTTTTTTTTTTTTTTTACATTTCAAAATCAAGTTGGAACTGGAAAAAAACATCTCTATCCCAGGACTGGTAGAAACAAAGTGGTTTGGGAAGGTGAGATGGAAGGGAATAAAACTAGGCTAAAGGAAAGCCGGCTAGTAGGTCAGTGGACTCTAAAAACAAGCAAGCGAAAATGATCCACACCAAATGGACAGACTGCGTTTAACTTTTTCACTGAAATATATTTTGATATAAAGTTACCATCTTATGGTAGTATGCTTGCTAAGACGTGGGGTATTAAGATGCAAATATACTTAGGGACATTTTGAAAGAAACAAGATGTACAAAATGACATGGGAAATTCATGAGTAATGCATATATTTATTTCTAAGAAATTAAATAATTGTAATTAGTTTTGGATATACACAAGCAAGCTGCTGTACAGTAAATAGCCACATAAGAATCCAGCCTAGAAAAAAGAAAGATTTGTTTAAAGTGTTGTCTTAGTGGATTGTATCTGTCACTTTTGACTGTTCTCTTTAACCTTTATCACCCCATAAAAGGTTATAAACACTTAAAAATAATGGAGCCTCAGGTATCTTAACTTGTGTGTTGTGCTCAGAGCCCTTCTGCACCTTTAGCATAGGATGTGTGGTACTTGTGATAAGATGGAACATCCCCTTGTATCTAAGAAATGAGAGCAATATGTGCCAAGTACTTCTTAGAGGCTGCATACAGGTATTCTTGCTTTGCAAACAAGAGTCCAATTTAGCCATTTTATTTTAATGAGCAACTCAGAAGTATTCTGCTGTAAAATATATGGAAAGAGACTATACTTGTACAACACTCAGGAATCTTAGGCCTGGTCTACACTATGAGTTTAGGTTGAATTTAGCAGCATTAAATCGAATTAAGCCTGGACATGTCCACACGACGAAGCCCTTTTTTCCGACTTAAAGGGCCCTTTAAACCGATTTCTTTACTCCACCTCCGAGGGGATTAGCACTGAAATTGGCCTTTCCGGGTCGGATTTGGGGTAGTGTGGACAGAATTCGATGGTATTGGCCTCCGGGAGCTATTCCAGAGTGCTTCATTGTGACCGCTCTGGACAGCACTCTCAACTTAGATGCACTGACCAGGTAGACAGGAAAAGCCCCGTGAACTTTTGAATTTCATTTCCTGTTTGCCCAGCTTGGAGAGCACAGGTGACCATGCAGAGCTCATCAGCACAGGTAACCATGATGGAGTCCCAGGATCGCAAAAGAGCTCCAGCATGGACCGAACGGGAGGTACGGGATCTGCCCGCCATATGGGGAGACGAATCAGTGCTAGCTGAACTCCGTAGCAGTAAACGAAATGCCAGAACATTAGAAAAAGTCTCAAAGGGCATGAAGGACAGAGGCCATAACAGGGACGCACAGCAGTGCCATGTGAAAATTAAGGAGCTAAGGCAAGCCTACCACAAAGCCAGAGAGGCAAACAGAAGGTCTGGGGCAGAGCCGCAGACATGCCGCTTCTACGCGGAGCTGCATGCCTTGCTAGGGGGTGCAGCCATCACTACCCCAACCCTGTGCTTTGACTCCATCAATGGAGAACCACTCAACACGGAAGCGGGTTTGGGGGATGAGGAAGATGATGATAGCTCACAGCAAGGAAGCGGAGAAACTGGTTTCCCCAACAGCCAGGATATGTTTATCACCCTGGACCTGGAACCAGTAACCCCCGAACTCACCCAAGGCGTGCTCCCAGACCCTGAGGGCACACAAGGGACCTCTGGTGAGTGAACCTTTGTAAATATTACACATGGTTTAAAAGTAAGCGTGTTTAATGATTAATTTGCCCTGGCAATCGCGGCCAGTACAGCTACTGGAAAAGTCTGTTAACGTGTATGGGGATGGAGCGGAAATCCTCCAGGGACATCTCCAGAAAGCTCTCCTTCATGTACTCCCAAAGGCTTTGCAAAAGGTTTCTGGGGAGGGCTGCCTTATCCCGTCCGCCATGGTAGGACACTTTACCATGCCAGGCCAGTAGCACATAGTCTGGAATCATTGCGTAACAAAGCATGGCAGCGTATGGTCCTGGTGTTTGCTGGCATGCAGACAACATCCATTCCTTATCTCTCTTTGTTATCCTCAGGAGAGTGATATCATTCACGGTCACCTGGTTGAAATGGGGTGATTTTATTAAGAGGACATTCAGAGGTGCCCATTCCCGCTCTGCTGAACAGAAATATTCCCCGCTGTTAGCCACGCGGTGGGGGGAGGGGTGAAGTGATCATCCCAGAGAATTGGGTGGGTGGGGGAGGGGGGATAGTTGGGTTTGTGCAGCCCCTCCTTTTACATTGCAAACCCATTTTAAATGGCCAACCCAACGGGTGCTTGGTATGGGAAATGAGGGAGCTGCTGTTTGAAACCATTCCCACATGTTATGAAGGTTAAAAAAGCCAAAAGACTGTGGCTTACCATGGCTGCCTGCAAGCCGAATTCTGTTGCCTGGCACTGCGTGAGTGATCTCTCACACCAAACCGGCAGGCCCTCAATCTAAGAGGAAAAATGCGACCTTGTAACGAAAGCACATGTGCTGTGTAATGTGAACAGCAAAATTTAACGTGAAAGAGTGTACCCATTGTTCTCTAAAATGTGTCTTTTTAACCACCACTCCCTTCTCCTCCACCAGGTGCAAATGTTTCTCCCTCGCAGAGGCTAGTGAAGATTAGAAGGAGAAAACGGCGGACTCGGGATGATATGTTCTTGGAGCTCCAGATGTCCTCCCATGCTGACAGAGCACAGCAGAATGCGTGGAGGCAGACAATGTCAGAGTGCAGAAAAGCACAATATGAACGAGAGGAGAGGTGGCGGGCTGAATCGTGGGCGGAAGGGAGCAAGTGGCGGGCTGAAGAGGATAGGTGGCGTCATCTTGCTGACAGAAGGCAAGAGTCGATGCTCCAGCTGCTGGAGCATCAAACTGATATGCTCCAGCGTATGGTTGAGCTGCAGGAAAGGCAGCAGGAGCACAGACCGCCGCTACAGCCCCTGTGTAACCAACAGCCCTCCTCCCCAAGTTCCATAGCCTCCTCACCCAGACGCCCAAGAACGAGGTGGGGGGGGCCTCCGGCCACCCAGCCACTCCACCCCAGAGGATTGCCCAAGCATCAGAAGGCTGGCCTTCAATAAGTGTTAAAGTTTTAAAGTGCAGTGTGTCCTTGTACTTGTCTCCTCCCCCAGCCCACCCGGCGCTTCCCTCCTCACCCACCCCTCCCGGGCTACCTTGGCAGTTATCCTGTTTGTGTGATGAATTAATAAAGAATCCATGAATGTGAAGTAACTATGACTTTATTGCCTCTGCAAGCGGTGCTCGAAGGGGGGAGGGGAGGGTGGTTAGCTTACAGGGAAGTAGAGTGAACCGGGGTGGGGGGGAGGGGGGGTTCATCAAGGAGAAACAAACAGAAGTTTCACACCGTAGCCTGGCCAGTCACACAACTGGTTTTCCAAGCTTCTCTGATGCGCACTGCGCCCTGCTGTACTCTTCTAACCACCCTGGTGTCTGGCTGTGCGTAATCAGCAGCCAGGCGATTTGCCTCAACCTCCCACCCTGCCATAAATGTCTCCCCCCTTACTCTCACAGATATTTTGGAGCGCACAGCAAGCAGCAATAACAATGGGGGTATTGGTTTCGCTGAGGTCTATCCGAGTCAGTAAACTGCACCAGCATGCTTTTAAACATCCAAATGCACATTCTACCACCATTCTGCACTTGCTCAGCCTATAGTTGAACAGGTCCTGACTACTGTCCAGGCTGTCTGTGTACGGCTTCATGAGCCATGGCATTAAGGGGTAGGCTGGGTCCCCAAGGATAACTATAGGCATTTCAACATCCCCAACGGTTATTTTCTGGTCTGGGAAGAAAGTCCCTTCCTCCAGCTTTTGAAACAGACTAGAGTTCCTGAAGACGCGAGCATCATGTACCTTTCCCGGCCATCCCACGTTGATATTAGTGAAACGTCCCTTGTGATCCACCAGGGCTTGCAGCAGAATTGAAAAGTACCCTTTTTGGTTTATGTACTCACTGGCTTGGTGCTCTGGTGCCAAGATAGGGATATGGGTTCCGTCTATCGCCCCACCACAGTTAGGGAATCCCATTGCAGCAAAGCCATCCACTATGACCTGCACGTTTCCCAGAGTCACTACCCTTGTTACCAGCAGGTCTTTGATTGCGTTGGCTACTTGGATCACAGCAGCCCCCACAGTAGATTTGCCCACTCCAAATTGATTCCCGACTGACCGGTAGCTGTCTGGCATTGCAAGCTTCCACAGGGCTATCGCCATTCGCTTCTCAACTGTGAGCGCTGCTCTCATCCTGGTATTCTGGCGCTTCAGGGCAGGGGAAAGCAAGTCTCAAAGTTCCATGAAAGTGCCCTTACGCATGCGAAAGTTTCGCAGCCACTGGGAATCGCCCCACACCTGCAACAGATGCGGTCCCACCAGTCTGTGCTTGTTTCCCGGGCCCAGAATTGGCATTCCACGGCATGAACCTGCCCCAGTAACACCATGATTTGCAGATTGCTGGGGCCCGTACTTTGTGAGAGGTCTATGTCCATGTCAATTTCTTCATCAATCTCATCGCCGCGTTGCAATCGCCTCCTCGCCTGGTTTTGCTTTGGCATGTTCTGGCTCTGCATATACTCCAGGACAATGTGTGTGGTGTTCATAGTGCTCATAATTGCCACGGTGATCTGAGCAGGCTCCATGATCCCAGTGCTATGGCGTCTGGGCTGAAAAAAGGCACGAAAGTATTGTCGGAGGGAGGGAGGGAGGCGCGAGTGATGACATGGCTTACAGGGAATTAAAATCAACAAAGGTGGCTGTGCATCAGGGAGAAACACAAACAACTGTCACACAGAATGGCCCCCCGAAAGATTGAACTCAAAACCCTGGGTTTAGCAGGCCGTTGATTTCACGGAGGGAGGGGGAAGCAAATGAATACAGAACAAATCTGGTCCATCTATCTTTTACATCTTAGGCTGGCAGCATACGGTGCAGCATGACTGATAGCCATCGGCATCTTCTGGGTGCTTGGCAGAAGATGCTGCATTACGACTGCTAGCCATCATCGTCAAGACGGTGCGATAGGACTGCCGGCAGGACTGAGTCTCCAGGAGACAAAACATGTCTGCCCAGGAGCCTCTGACCGAACTCACTGAGGAGTACGACGACGATGGATACCAGTCATACTGCACCGTCTACTGCCAAAAGGCAATTAGCTGCTGCTGTGTAGCAATGCAGTACCACGTCTGCTGGCACCCAGATGACATATGGTGATGGTGAGCTGAGCTGAGCGGGCTCCATGCTTGCCGTGGTATGTCGTCTGCACAGGTAACCCAGGAAAAAAGGTGCGAAACGATTGTCTGCCGTTGCTCTCACGGAGGGGGGGGGGGGGGCTGATGACATGTACCCAGAATCCCCCGCCACAGTGTTTTTGCCTCATCAGGCATTGGAATCTCAACCCAGAATTCCAATGGGCGGCGGAGACTGCGGGAACTGTGGGATAGCTACCCACAGTGCAACGCTCCGGAAGTCGACGCTAGCCTCGGTACTGTGGACGCGGTCCGCCGACTTAATGCACTTAGAGCATTTTATGTGGGGACACACACAATCGGCTGTATAAAAACGATTTCTATAAAACCGGCTTCTATATATTCGACCTAATTTCGTAGTGTAGACATACCCTTAGATAAACCTTAAAGCGATGGTTCTCAAATTGTGGTTCACAAAGCACTTGCTGATGTGGTCCATGTAGAGCTGGCTCTGTGCATGATGTTGGCTCTCTTACTTGTTTCCAACTGCTAAATCACAGCTAAAAATACATTTTCATAATATTACTTTCCTATGTAAGCAGTTGCTGTAGTTTCTTTAGGGATATTATGATTGGGAAGGGTGGAGGTCCCCAGGATCAACAGTGAGAGATGCTCCATAAGGTGCTCTCTCTGGTTGTAATACACACCATGGAAAAGTGCCTTAGAAGCCCTGTTTTAGTATATGATACAAAACTTGCCATCTGTATTTTACAGTCCGTAATAAGCTCCTCAGCAACCTCTAAGCTCAGGGGAGCTGCAGCTAGGGATGCTGTGGATGCAGAAGCCCCCCTGGCTTGAAGTGGTTTCCATCATATACAGGGTTTACAGTTTTGCTCAATGACTTTCAGTACCCCCACTATAAAAATTGTTCTAATGCCACTGTGTAAGCTAGGCTCGTATACTTCTTTTTGCTCTTACATCTTTCTTTCAAGGAAATGAGGAATCTTTGAGATACCAGGATATACCAAGACAGAGTAAGCATGAACCACCTTTTCTGTAACTTCATCTGCTGACTCAAGTCTAAAGAACATTCTACATTGTGTGAGACTTGAGTGCCAAAATGGATAATAGCTGTGTAAATAGCTGAACTGCTGATGAAGAGTTGGGGCCTGATTTTTTTTTTATCAGAAATGCTGAGTTCCTGCAGCTCGTATAGGCTTCCGTTGGAGTTTTGCGTGCTCAATACCTCTGAAAATCGGGTCCACAAGGTACATCTTGTAAATGCACAGCACAACAAAACTGAAAACAGCCTCTGAATGTCTCATCACACTTACAAAGCAGTGCGCTTGAAAGTAAGCGATGTTTGCACAGCAGCACAAGCACAGGTTGAAGTTGAAAAGAAAATGCATGTTTATTCAGGGAACACCCAAACTAGGCAACCAGGTGTTGCTGCTAGCAAGTCCATTATTGACATGTCTGAGGCTTTCTTGGTTCAATTTTCATAACTGTTTATTTTTTACCATTCTTGATAAAGGACCACTGTTATAATTTTATTTCCCTGTCCTACCATATATGGTGCTAAAGTTTTGTAACTGTTAAACCTATTGGCTGCGTCTCTGGCCTTTGCTTTTTACAGTGAAACATGATGAAAACTGCTCACTGTTCTCCCACTTATAAACTTCTCCATATTCACTTGGTGTGAGCCTTAGTCTCCATGTATGAGAGCCAGGTCCTAGGTGAAGATGACCCAATGCACTCATTTGAAGTGGTCAGAAATAAATAATTTTTTCATACATACCAGAGAGTAATATTGGATGGATTCTGAGCACAGGGGGTAACTGCATAAGCCCAAGTTACATTTTCATCTGCACAAATCGTACTTGGTGAGACTGAGACATTTGTTGATTGTGACTGTGATGTCTCAGAGCATTGATTAGCAATCAGGTTTTTTTCTTTTCACATATTTCCCCCCCGCACATGTAGCAAGGAAACATTAGCTATTGTCAGCTGAGATCCAACTGAGTTCTAACAACTAGAAATGGGAGAACTCCTATTGCCTCACTTTCAGTCTGCAAGAATATCAGGGTCTCAAAAGTTGTACTTGAGCTCCAGCGTTTGCCTCATGTTCTGCTTAAATCAGACTGAAAAGAAAAAAGCAGGGGAGAAAACCGTGTTTGTGTAAGGAAATGGTTTTAACTTTGGAGGCTTAAGCTCTCAATCTTCAGTTAGTTTTGTGAACAAATAAGTTGTTCTGAGACCTTGAAAAACCATGAACTCCATGCAGTTTGTCCGTTCCTACTCACCCTAAAACGTAATACAGTATGGCAGTTTTCCCCTGTCCATCCCACATGTGGAGAAAGAGGGAGATCTGTATCTTTTTATGAATATCTCATGAATTTCAGTTTACCTCCTTGATACTACTCTGTACGTACGTATGGAGTTAAACCAAAGAAGCTGTTTGGGTGTTCTGAATAAACATGCAACTCCTTTTGAACTATGGTCTGTACTACTATAAAACGTTTTAACAGATTGGTGCTCTTCCCAGTGAGGTGACTCTCTGCGTTTTCAGTTTATTTGAATAAACTGAAATCTTTTTGGGTGACTTATCTAATTGCACATTTCCTTTTTGATTAGGCTCGGGATTTAAGGAAAAGTTTTTACTGCAATAGACAGAAGAATTTTCTTATTAAAATTCTGCAAACTTATTATTTGAATTTTTGATAGTAACCCTTTTTGTCCTGCAATCTGCAGTTAACTGAGGGCCATGATGGTTTTATAACTGGAGTCATGTTGTTGACTTGTGTGTATGTTGACTTGACTTTGGCAACTATATATAGTGTTGCCAATAAGCTATTCAGAAGGGACTATTTGCTGCAGAGTTAACAATTATAAGGGGCACAAACTGTTTGCCAATATTTGAGAAAAGTCATAAAAGTACCATCTATAGGACGGAAGTGGTGTTTCTGTCCATTGTAGTAAATTGACACCTTTGAGAAAAGTAGCTAGGTTGATGGAAAAGTTCTTCCATCAATGGAAAAAATTCTTCCCTCAACCTGTTTCTACAGTGGTTCAGTCAACCTAACTATTCTGCACAACGCTGAAATTTTTCACACCCCTGAGTGATGTAGCTAAGTCAACCTAAGCTTTAGCTGTAAACCAGGCCTAAGTCACAGTCTGACAGCAATGTGGATGCTCACCCATGTTTGGCCAAAGAGTGCTATCAAAGCCTGTAATGAGAAATTCATCTGGACAATGCCAGCAGCATATGGTTTTAGAACTGAGATTTATCTTCCCAGCTGCTAAGATTTGCTTCACAGAGACTCCAAAACCCAGAACTGTGAATATAACTGTGGAGTTGGGTAAGGGGTTAAATCAAGAAAGAAAAATCAATAGTTCATTTTCATAGTGAATGTGCGTAGACTGGGTGATCAGAACATAACTAATAAAGCTTTCTCTGCACATGAGAATATAATATAATATATCCAGCAACTAGACATTTTAAGCTTTTTCAAATTGCTTTTGGGAAAGCAGTGCAAGCTGGCCTTTTCCATATTGTAAGTCCTGCCCTTCTGGGTACACACTTCAGAAAAGCAGCCTGGTAGATTATGTACATGGGTGTTGCCTTTTATTTTATCAGGCTCTTGGCTGAAAGAGAGAGGCCTTTTGTAGAGTGTATGAAGAAAAGCTGATGCAAAACCAAGAGCTATAACTGACAGGTTCAGACTTTTCAGGATATCTTAGGTAATAGAAAGTGAGTCTAGTTACAGCATGTTTCTGGCAGATAGGAAGTATGGAACTTGTGAAATCATGATCATTAGAAAAATGAAATGCAATAGCAGGACAAACCTAATCACTAGCTTCTCTTTGACAAATACAGCTCATAATACTGTTGACTTAATTTCAGTGGGATTGCTTGCAGAGTCACCTACTGGCACAGATTCCAGTGCCTCCTTCAAGCTACCCTCTAAGACTACTGTGAGGGAAATCTAAGCCTCTGCTGCTCTGGATCCCTGGGATGTTTCAAGCTTCTGGAGCCACTGCCCATAATCTAGGGGTCTGAAGGCACACTCTCAGGGCACAGACCTTCTGTCTGGCATCCGTTTCTGAGTTTTGGAACCCACTGGCTGGCTGCTCTGGGTGCCCTCCAGACTTCCAAGAACTAAAACACATTCTCTCCCAGAACTCCACCCAAAAGGTGTGAAAAAGTTTAACTCTCCCAGTACTACCGGTTCTTGTGTTTGAATGTTTCTGTTCTAGAAATCTCTCATCCTCTTTCTCATTAGGTGGTCTGTAATAGATCCCTACCATTATGTAATAGATCCCTACCATCCCTACCCCTTTTATCGTTACCCAGAGGCTTTCAGCTGGTCAGCATCTCACCTCCTTCTGGACATCAGAACAAGTGTATAGATTCCTGATGTAAAATGCAGCACCTCTTCTCTTTTTCCCCAGCTGCTGGTCCTTCTTGAACAATAGCTAGCCTGTTCCAAAGTCAGACAGATAGAACTGCACATAGGAAATGGAAACATGCATTTTAAAAGGAACTTTTGAACCAAACAAATCATCTTTGTAGTTTGCCAGAAAAATATAGTTTGTGCCAAAATACTGTATCTGCCAGGTCCCTGCTCTTTGAGTATGAAATACTTAATATTTAACTTAATAGATGGCAATCAAACTTGTTACTGTAGATCAGTGGTCTCCAACCGTTTTATGCCCAAGATCACTTTTTGAATTTAAGGGCAATCCAGGATCTACCCTGCTCCTTCGCTGGGGCTGCGCCCCTTCCATGAAGCCCCACCCACTCCATCCCCCACTCGCTCTCCCCCACCCTCACTCACTTTCACTGGGCTGGGGCAGAAGTTGGGGTTCGGGAGGGGGTGCAGGCTCTGGGCTGGGGCCGAGGGGTTTGCAGTGTGGGAGGGGGCTCTGGTCTGAGCCTGGGGCAGGGGGTCGGGGTGTAGGAGGGGGCGAGGGGTGCAAGCTCTGGGAGGGAGTTTGGGTGCAGGAGAGGGCTCTGGGCTGGGGCAGTGTTGGGGTGCAGGAGGGGATATGGGCTCTGAGAGGAGGGTCAGGGCTGATGCAGGGGGCTGGGATGCAGGAGGGGTTTCAAGGTTCAGGAGGGGGCATAGGGTGCTGGCTCCTGCCGGGGGGCACTTACCTCGGGCAGCTCCCGATCGGCAGCACAGTGGGTCTAAGGCAGGCTCCCTGCATGCCCCAACCCCACTCACGCACATCAGCACCTCCTCCCCATCACGAGCTGGGCTACCCCCCCGCACCCTGCCAGCCAGTAGTGCACCACATAGCCACCCCGCTCCTGGGAGGGGCCAACACGCCTTTGTGGCCCTGTGTTAGCTCACAATGCTGAATTTACATGCCAACAGACAGGCAGGTGAATAAACATCCCTTGTCTCATAGGCAACCTGTTTCCCACTTCTGCTGTGATACAGAATGTAAGAACATATCTTCAGTATACATACATAACTCCTTACCTAGTATTTGTATATGCCTTTCACAGACTATGGTAATGACCAGTGACCCTGGCTTTCATTTAAGACCTCACATGACATTCTTTGGTGAACCAGAATGTACATATCAGAATCAGGATATTCTTGTAACCTTCTGGCCATTTGGCACTGAGGGGTTTTTGGGTAAGAGTGGAGATCTGCAAAAGATCCTTAGAATCCATATGCAATCGGCTCTTTGAATGAATGTGAAGGCGGAGCATTTGTTTTTCAGATTACTTTATTTGGGCACAGAACCATTGGGGTTGACCCTTTCTATACACCAGAACAGAAGCTAGTTTGCCTTCCCTAGTTTTGCTTTGTGGTTACTTACCCTGCCCCTTCCGGTGCTGTCCATTTCTTCTCCCATTCCCTATGACACAATCTGCTCTTTGGAGAGAGCTGTGAAAACCATAATCCTTTAAACACCAGGGCTTTAGAAAACAGGTTAGTGATGTATCTGGGAAGCATCTTTACACTGATAATTTGAAAATACACCCATGGAGTCATAGAATCATAGTACTGGAGAGGACCTGAGGGGTCTTCTAGTACAGTCCCCTGTACTCTAGGCAGGACTTCACATATTAATGACCTAAACATACCCATTGGTACAAACTGTAAATGGTGTTTATCCTTGTAGAAAGAGTCGGAAAGCAGTTCTGCACTAACATAATCACCTGTTGGATTTTTGGAAGATCTTGGGTGTTGAGGGGGGCAGGAGGGCTGATCTCTTGATGATATGCCATATAACTCATGTGCATGTTAACAGGAATTACGCAAGTATACAGAGAGAAGAATGGACCCCACTAGGTATGTAGGCAGTGACCTGTACTGTTTGTTTTCATCACTTCTGAGAGTTGAATTTAATCATAAAGCAGAGATGGTGTCTGTGAAACTAGCATTTCAAATAAAACTTCTGTGTTGTATTGACCAGCTTGTTTTAGTAATGTTGTGTGAGTTGAGCTGTCTACCTTCGTTTTTAAAAAGCCAACAACAGTCAAGTATCAGAGGGGTAGCCATGTTAGTCTGGATCTGTAAAAAGCAAGAGAGAGTCCTGTGGCACCTTTAAGACTAACAGATGTATTGGAGCATAAGCTTTCGTGGGTGAATACCCACTTCGTCAGACTCATGTAATGGAAATTTCCAGAGGCACGTATAAATATGCAGGCAAGAATCAGTCTGGAGATAACGAGGTTAGTTCAATCAGGGAGGGTGAGGTCCTCTGCTAGCAGTTGAGGTGTGAACACCAAGGGAGGAGAAACTACTTTTGTAGTTGGCTAGCCATTCACAGTCTTTGTTTAATCCTGATCTGATGGTGTCAAATTTGCAAATGAACTGAAGCTCAGCAGTTTCTCTTTGGAGTCTGGTCCTGAAGTTTTTTTGCTGTAAGATGGCTACCTTTACATCTGCTATTGTGTGGCCAGGGAGGTTGAAGTGTTCTCCTATAGGTTTTTGTATATTGCCATTCCTGATATCTGACTTGTGTCCATTTATCCTTTTACGTAGTGACTGTCCAGTTTGGCCCATGTACATAGCAGAGGGGCATTGCTGGTACATGATGGCATATATAACATTGGTGGACGTGCAGGTGAATGAACCGGTGATGTTGTAGCTGATCTGGTTAGGTCCTGTGATGGTGTAGATATGTGGGCAGAGTTGGCATCGAGGTTTGTTGCATGGATTGGTTCCTGAGTTAGAGTTGTTATGGTGCGGTGTGTGGTTGCTGGTGAGAATATGCTTAAGATTGGTTGTCTGTGGGCGAGGACTGGCCTGCCTCCCAAGGTCTGTGAAAGTGAGGGATCATTGTCCAGGATGGGTTGTAGATCACTGATGATGCGTTGGAGACGTTTAAGCTGAGGAATGAGGACTGTAGGTGATGGCCAGTGGAGTTCTGTTGGTTTCTTTCTTGGGCTTGTCTTGTAGCAGGAGGCTTCTGGGTACACGTCTGGCTCTGTTGATTTGTTTCCTTATTTCCTTGTGCGGATATCGTAACACAAATTTGCAAATTTGACACCATCAGATCAGGATTAAACAAAGACTGTGAATGGCTAGCCAACTACAAAAGCAGTTTCTCCTCCCTTGGTGTTCACACCTCAACTGCTAGAAGAGGGCCTCGCCCTCCCTGATTGAACTAACCTCGTTATCTCCAGACTGATTCTTGCCTGCATATTTATACCTGCCTCTGGAAATTTCCATTACATGCGTCTGACGAAGTGGGTATTCACCCACGAAAGCTTATGCTCCAATACATCTGTTAGTCTTAAAGGTGCCACAGGACTCTCTGTTGCTAACAACAGTCAAGACATTTATAGGGACAGTGCTCACTTGGAGATAGATGCCTGTAATGATTTGTCTCTGAATGGGTTGGAACAGTGCTTTCACACGCACAGGGCCAATCCTGTTCCTACTGAGGTTGATGCAAATCTCTCATTAACTTCTGGCACAATCTGCTCTGACTATACACAGAATGTTTCCCACTTGACTTTCTCCCTGTGATCTCTTCATGGTTATGGGCTGTTGCCATCTTCTAAGTCAAATTGTTCATAAATGCCTTTAATATAGAATTATTTACAAGTGTTGCAAGAATGTCATTGCCCCTGCTTATGCTGAGAAAGAGGTTTGAACTTGGGATCTTCACTGCTAAAAGCATGAGCATCTACTGCTTGAGCTCAAGGACTAGATTCCTTAATTGGCAGCATTGGCAGACATGCAAACTTAGGGAGACAAAGACTCAGACTCAGTCTCCTGCTGAAGGTTATCCAGATGCCTCAGTCAGGATCAGGGTCATATTGTGCTATGGTAGAAATTGTCTCTGCCCAGAAAAGCTTAAAATTTCATCTGATACGAAACCAGTGAGTGTGGCAAACAAAAGGAGCGTATTGCCGGGGGGAGGGAGAGCGGGTAACACAAATAGGATTAAACTATGGTCTGTAAATTACCAGTAGTCGCCAGAGCTCTTCTTTCTGGTCAAGATAATTAAACTCTTTGAGAACCAAGCACTGGGCGTGTGGGAGAAAAAGGATTCAGAAGAGAATCACTCTCCTCCATCGCGGTCTGTAGAGTGAAAGTTCAGCCACTGCAGCACTTACCTTCATCACTTTCCTAATTTTGTGTTACTTGTGTTTATGCTGCAATTTTTTGAAAAGGACAGTGGGGCACAATATCCTACACTGTTCCTAGTAATAGCAACCTTACATTGGACAGTTGTGGTGGATGAAGGTAACCAAAATTAAAACTGCTGATACCTGTGACTACTTTATTCAGCCTATTTGTAGATGCAGGTAATTTGTTACCCAGAAAACACTTTCAATAATGCCTTGTGGTCCTTTCTAACCCTATCATTCTATGCTTCCTCCAGTCCGCATAATGGTGATGAGGCTGGCATCATTAACATAATCCTGTCACTTTAAAAAAGAGCATGGCAAATACAGGGTGTGTGAACAGGATTTTCTTTCTAGTATGTTAATTGGATGTTTTCCCTTTCAGTTTGTTTCACCCAGTTTAGTGATTGGTCTAAAGTTGATGTAATGAATCACTGAATTTATATTTCTTATAGAAATATATTTATAAAATTTTATTGTCTCTTGGAAAGTACTGAGACATGAGCAAGGTAAAGACATTCACTAGAGCTGGGAAAGCATCCAGTAAAGTTTGGTCAAGATATAAAGTGGTGAGGGGTATTAACAAATAAACTTTTAAAATAATCTCTTTGATATGCGGTTTTCATCTTAACTGCAATTCCAACTTCACAAATGATGGATATGTTTACATGAAAAAAATAGGGGGGGAAACTGAGATAGTTTTGAGTTCTATTTGTGTTACCACAGTTTTCATTAAAGTTATAAAGGATTCTGCAAGCATATAATGCTGCAGTTCCATCACACTCACTTGTTAAGTTTCTCAAGTGTTATTGATGAAAGCAGAAAGAAATGTATATTAAAATAGTCTTCTGGTTAGTATTACATATAGACTGTTAAACTGGAAATCTATTGCTGGTTTGTTTGATTTGCTTGATATTGCAGTGGTTGTTTATAATTTTTTAAGCACTTCATTGGACTAGGTTTGATGAAACTAGGTTGCTTCCATTTATCTATTTGAAATTCAGACTTTTTTCAATGAACAATGATCAGCAACAGTTCCCCCTAATAGTGTCTGGATGGCCAATTCCCACCTCCTCTCACTTATTAGCAATGTATACATACTGCAGATGTGTGTTTAAAAAAAATTAAAAAATCATGGGGCGGATCCTTCTCTAGCTGAAATCAATAGGAATTTTGCTGTTGTCTTTGGCGGTGGGGGGAATAGTATAGTTCCCCATATACTTTTGGAAAAACAAATAAGTTTTGTCTCCATAATTCTGTCTGAATAGAATGATTATTAGTGTTGTACAGCATTACTCTGTAAAGTACTTTTAACCATAATGAGCCATGGCTTCAAGCACACACAAACAACACACTGGTTGGCAGGGATTGAATTTGGGACCTAAGCACTAAGAAACAGGTCTCTTTCATTTGAGCTAAAATGATACCTCGGTAGTGGGATTCAGTTAAATAGGTGTTCTTTCATGCAGACCTGGAGTTAAAACCTTGCTCCTCCAGTGCCGTAGCCTTAAAACATGTATGTTCTCTTCAGATTTGGACATCAGGTTGGGAGAGTGATGGAGCAAATCCATATATTGTAAGCCAGCTGATGATCAGTGTTTGAGGTTGGAGGAGGAAACATAGTCATGACCAAAGGCACCCAGCTCAAAAAAAGTAGTTGAATTATTGGTTCAACTAATGGCACTGTTACAGGGTCTCAGCCCTACCTGTGAGACTGACACTTTGTTCCGCAGATTGGTAAAATGAAGGAGGTCTGGTGACTGTGGCTGGGGAGTGGTGAGGTCAAGTAGTCTGATCAGGCCTGGGTTAGATAAAACAGAGGCCTGTGGAGAGCCAGAGGGAGGAGGCCTGTGGAGAGCCAGAGGGAGGAGGCCTGTGGAGAAGGCAGAGCTCTTCTTGCTGGTCAATATAATTAAACTCTTTGAGAACCATGCACTGGGATTGTGGGAGACAAAGGATTCAGAAGAGGATCGCTCTCCTTCATAGCGATCTGTAGAGTGAAGGTCAGAAGGCCAAACTCTAAGCAAGAAGTCCTGGGAGTTACTGCTGGGAGAGCAGACCGATAGGGCGGAGAGGCTGGGCCCAGCCTGAGATTGGGGCAAAGAACCTTCTTGGTTTGAATTCCATTTGTTTTATGCCCCCTTGTTGGCAGGACTTAATTAATTGGACCCGATAGGGGAATCCTGTTCATGATATCTTGGAGTGTCTGGTATGGAGTAAGGTGCTCTTTGGAGAGGGGAAAAAGAGGCAGGGCTGCTGCAGAGCCACCCCAGTCCATGAAAGTGGAGCTATGGAGGTGGCAACCTGGCCAAAAGCACAAAAGTAATAATTCTCTCCATTAGTTTTAATTTGGAAAACTCAAATTCTTAATTACTGGGCTATGATTAGAGTTAAGGGAGAATAGTAGCCTTGTATTCAGCTAGGAGGTAACAGTTCAGCTTTATTTAGCATAAAGCAAACTATGTCCAATGATCCTTAACAGAAGTTTTGCCAAGGGTGATATGGTAAGACTACTATTATTAGTTCATTTAATTACCTTGCAATTTCATTGGCTAACAGAGTGCCCCGGGGTAGTATAATACACACACAAACCAAATGAATGTAGACTAATGCACCATTGAGTCTGATTCTGCAACACTCTATCCATGTGGAGTAGTAACTTATTTGCATTCACGGTCCCTTTGAGGTTATTTGCCAGTAATCAGCCCTAAGTCTGCACAACTGAAATTGTAAAAAGTTAAGGTTCTGACAGCAGTGCTAACTTGCTATACATCTTATATATTTTATGGCTTACATTTTATGACATAAATGGTAATATATTAAGTAGAAAAATCCGTTACAGAACCTGAACCTTTGAGTCTCTGATGAGCACCCGCATGTTTCTCCTGTTAACTCAACAACCTTCAAAATCAGACTATATTTATGAAGGTGTCTAAATATGGATCTAGAAGCCTGACTGTAGGTACTTGTGTTTGAAAGGTTTAGTCAGAGCCATTGTGCATTGAGGGGGAGCTTGCAATAAATAGGCAAATCATCCTCAGAAAAACTCAAGAACTCACTTAAACTCCATTTTCACAGTAAGCATTTGGTTTTTAATCTTTATTGTTTCCCCTGCCAAAATAAACATCATTATTTTTTTTAAATCCTCTTTTGTTCTGGTTCCTTGGGAAGAAGGGGTTTTGCTCACCAGCAAAAGAGCTAAAATAGACTCCAGAATGCACACAGCTGCAGAAACAATTATATTTCTCAACATAAGCTCACATTTATTTGTTGTTGAAGTTCCTTTTATTAAAAAAAAATGTAGAATAAGTAACAGTCCAATGACTACTCAAATGTAAAAAAGGGATGATCAGTCTGTAATGATACTCACGTGCATCCATCAGAACTCATCTAGGCAACATACAATCTGTTTCATTTGGACTGCCTCAGCCAGGATGAAACTCGTTCTGGTGCATAAGGCCCAGCATCACTAGCTTTGTGTATCTCTCATCGTTAACCAGAGATTGAGCTTTACTTTGTGATGGTAGTACAGTAATTTCTATTATGGACTTCTGCTATTTAAGAATGGTATGCAGAGTGAGTAGAGTGCATTGTTCATGCATTGGGATGCTTGACTTGTACCTTTACAGTAAGTTTTGCTTGATTTATTGAACTAAAGATTAATTGAACGTTATTAGGAATAAAAGAAATTAAAATGTAAAGTTAATTGTTCTCAGCATGTTTACAATGACCTGTGCTGCAGTGCCTGAAACTGTCTTTTATCCCACTCTGCTGTGCTCTACAGGGCAGACATGTAGTGCTGCAGCATAGTTTAGTTCCAGCACATTTTAATACCTTTTTGGGCACTACTTGAAAATGCATTGTAGAATGTACCAATTGTATCGATCTAATCTACACCTGTTTCACTAGAGCCTGTTTATAATGTGCATGATTGTTTAACTGTCTTGTGCATCTGATAAGATTTACAGCACCATTCAGCAGTAATTTATGTAAGATGATTCAAGATTTTTCTTGGTTCATGAACCTGGTACAGTAATAGTCTCGAAGGACAAACAGCAGCTGCCTAGGCAAAAACCATTGAAAAATGTTTAGACTTTTGGGGACTACGCTATTGCAACCACAAGCTGATAGTACTTAGATACTGGATTTTTTAAAAAAAGGTAACCTGGAAAAGAAAATAAAGGTATGCTCTCTTTTTTGCTCCTTTATGATGTGTAAAGAAGACCTGAAGCAATTTTAATAGAGCTGGGAATTTTGTATTGATTTTTTTTTTTTTTTCAGCAGAAAATGCAGGTTCTGAAAAACTGAAATCTTGCAAACTTTTTCCCCATTAGGAAAATCTAAACAAAATATTATGTTTCAGGTTGAACTGAATAGAAGCATTTTAGTCTGAACCAATCAAAACATTTTTGTTATGGGTCAGTTCAACATTAATATATGTGTGCGTGAGTTGCCATGTTGCCTCATGTGAGTTCTAGTTTGGGTGCCATGTGCCCTCATTTTTTTTCTGTGGGCTGGGCTTCCAGGCTGGCCTACATCTTCCATGATTCACCAGGGTCTGACCTCTTGTTGAATTGATATGTGTTGTGGGAATGGCATGAGCAAAGAAACTCATGGGAAATGTAGTCTGGCCGGGGAGCCCAGCCTCTGGACACAAGGCACTCGAACTACAGCAAGTTGTAGCACATTATACCAAAGCAGGTCAGGAGGACACAGATTAATGTTGAGTTGAGCCAAAATTAAGCATTTCAATTCCAGAATGTCAAAATGTTTAGTTTTGATCAGAAATGTCAAAATGAAACATTTTGAAGCAAATTTTTGGAACTCAGTCCTGTGAAAAATTTTCTTTCAATTTTTCATCCTGATTTGGGAAAACAAATTTCCAAATACTGTAACAGAATTTTCCATTGGATGTAAATTCTGATTTTCTACCAGCTCTAGATTTTTAAATTTTCAGGGTTTTTCAAGGTCACCTTCTGTTGAAGCTTAACTAGCCATAAAGAATCCAACTTGATTCTCAGATCTAAGGCTGAATTTGCTTGGATGGCAATTAAGGAAAAATATTTGTAAACTGAGTATATTTGATATGAAATCATTAGATGATAATTGGAGAACCTCAGAATGCCATTGTTGCACAGTCAGTTTTCATAGAACCACCATGCTTTGAGAGAGAGACAATTTTTAAATGATCTACTTAAAAAAAAAAATAGAAAAATTGTCATGGTGTATGCCATCCTCCTTCAATAGTTTACAAATCAGATCTCTACTGACATATGATCAAAATAGCATCCCCTGATTCTACTCTTGTTGCTTCTCTCAAGTCTTAAGTCCCTCAAAATATATGATTTTCTATTTATCTCTCAACAGATTGCTGGTTGGAGCACCTCGGGAGAGAGCCTTTCCATCCCAGCAAGCCAACAGAACTGGAGGGTTGTATAGCTGTGACATTACATCCCCAGAGACGCATTGCACACGTGTCCTCTTCGATGAGAACGGTAGCCTCTTCCATATTTTTCTTATCAGATGTAGGCTTCAGTGGTCTTTCCCACTGAATATAGCATCTTTCTTTTTCTTAAAATCAGTGATCACAAGGAAAACTTAATTCTTATCCTCTTTAAATGCTTTTCTTATTTATTTTTTGAGTGAAAACAAGTCTTAGCTTAATTGCTAAAACAATATTGTTGACTTTGAATCCAGATGTTTTGCTTATGATCATGTTCTTCAGTGAGTGTAAGTTATATCTTAATTAAAAAAAACACACACAACAAAATCCTTTTTCATTGACATAACTAATCCTCCTCATCAATTAAGGTTTTGTTGTATGGGTAAAGTGTATAGACAGTGCCACCTAAAGGCTGTTTCAGGTACTGTATGGAGTTGTTAACATACTGAATTAAAATTAACGAGGAGTCCTTGTGGCACCTTAGAGACTAACAAATTTATTTGGGCATAAGCTTTCGTGGGCCATAACCCACTTTATTTTTCACTCCATGCAGGTGATGAAGTGGGTTATGGCCCACGAAAGTTTGTGCCCAAATAAATCTGTTAGTCTCTAAGGTGCCACAAGGACTCCTCGTTGTTTTTGCTGATACAGACTAGCATGGCTACCCCTCTGAAACTGGAATTAAAATTGTATGTTTATAATCAAAGCACAAAATGTTCTGACAAGAGTTAACCATAGTGTGTAAAACTGTGTTGTGATAATGCAGCTGATCCAGCAACGGAGAGTAAAGAAGACCAGTGGATGGGTGTAACTGTCCAAAGTCAGGGGCCAGGAGGAAAGGTGGTGGTAAGTCTATAGGACTTGAATATTTATTAGTATTTGCTTAGGCTTATGCTGCATGTTTTAAAGTTGTCTGCTTTTCTATACCTTTACAGAACTCTTTCTAGGTTTTGTTGCTATTAGGTTCCTAAACATAAGGAATTAAATTTTTTCCTAGAGGAATGAGGCACTGCAGATAGTCTGAAAGTTTCCCCCCCCCCCCCCCATCATGACAACTCAGAAAACAGCAGAGTTTTTGAATGATTTTCTAATTCTCTGAATTTTGAATTGGTTTGATTTCATGATCCCAGTAATCTAGGGTAGACAGTAGATACTAGTAAAGCATCTCTGTGGCTGGTGTTACTAAAGTGTGGTTTTAAAATGAAAGCATAAAGTACTTTTCAATTTTAAAAAAAATTTTATCCTTCAAATTCTTTTGTATGAGTTCGGGAGAAATGTCACATTTTCTTGGACTTGTTGTCAGTATTAGTAAATACAAACCTCCGTCTGAGGTTCACCATGGGTGAGTGATAACTACAAAGGAATTGATGGCCTCTAACAGTGGATCTGATGATTGTTTTCACTCCAGGATTGTGGAGTGAAATCACTTTTTGGAATTCTGCTTTCTGTTAAAGATGCTAATGATGATGAGTCATATACCCTTATTTTCAGTGGTGCAGAGGGAAGAAACTTGCATAAGATACCACAGAATGATGCCATAGATCTTTGTATCTTAATGCTCTTATTGCTAAATACTCTACTTATGGTAGTACAGTATATCAGCTATGAATCAGAAATGGGGGCATGGCGAGGAACCTTCCCCCATGATGCTATGCTCATGCAAAACTACCACTTCCAACCTTACTACCCTCCAGAATTGTTTGCAGTGGCGTTGTAGCCACCAGTTTCAGGATATTAGAGAGACAAGGTGGGTGAGGTAATATCTTTTACTGGACCAGCTTCTGTTGGTGAGAAGGACAAGCTCTTGAGCTCCACAGAAGAAGAGCTCTGTGGAGCTCAAAAGCTTGTCCTTTTCCCCAACAGAATTTGGTCCAATAAAATATATTATATTACCTCACCTATCTCGGCTCTCCCTTACCTCCAAAACTGTTTGTTAGTTAGTAATGCTGCTGGAGGCAGTATTACCTTGCATGGAGGGAGGGGCAAATTCACCTTATCATCAACAGGGAACCAGTGACAGCCTGGCTTCTGCACAAACCATGCTGCCATTTCTGGGAGAAGCAAGCATGCCCCCCGCCCTCCAACCTATGTGAAATATTGAGTATGTGCATAGTAGTGCTGTGATCTGCAAGGTTTCCAATAACTTTACATGGGTTAGCACAGCCTATGTGGTGGTGGTGTTTTTTCTTCCCGTCAGCATGCAGACGTTACAAGAGGATGTGACTTAACTTCTGAGTCTCTGTTGTCAATGTTCTTTGAGACATAAGTACCTAGTTTGTATGCTTATTGTTGCTAGGGGAGCATGTGGCTTATAGAGAATGGCCTTCTCATTATTTGGCTTTAATGATAATTTTGTAGGAAAAAAATACGGAAGGCATAAAATATTTTGCTTATCTACAGTATCTTTGTTTTTCTTGCAGACATGTGCACATCGCTATGAGAAAAGGCAATATGTAAACACAGTTCAGGAATCTCGTGATATCATTGGAAGGTGCTACCTGCTGAGTCAGGATCTCACTATTAAGGACCCTAAGGATGATGAGTCTGCTATGGATGGTGGAGAATGGAGTTTTTGTGATGGCCGACTGAGGGGCCATGAGAAATTTGGTTCATGTCAGCAAGGTGTAGCTGCTACTTTTACTAGAGACTATCATTATGTTGTATTTGGTGCACCAGGAACTTATAACTGGAAAGGTATGACCCTCTCTTCTCCCATTCTAGATTTTTCAGCATTTACCCCGGTTTTGTATATGCTAAATTATTAGCTCATGTCACATTAAAAACTTGTAAGGCAGAGGTCCCCAATGTATGGGTGCGCCCTCCTGATCGAGGCACAGAGGAACGTTTGGGAGGGTGTGGCAGGGGCCCGGGGCCAGCCCCCATGAGGGGTGGGGAGGGAGAGCCACCCAGCCCCGCTCCTGGCCCCGGCCCTGGCTGCCTGCCTGGGGATCCGCTTCCAGCCACAGCTGCTGGCCCTGCGCCCATGGTCCCAGCTGCTGGCCTTGACCCTGGCCAAGGCTCCGCTCCCGTCCCCTGCCTCCAGCTATGGCCCCAACTTTGGCCCCCTTACCCCGTCTGCGTTCCCCCCCTCCTGGAGTCGTGGCCCCACTCCAGGCCTCGGCTGTGGGCGGGCACGAGATAAAAAATTTGGGGACTAGTGTTTTAAAAAATTGGAATAGCTAATGGACGGATTAGATAAGTTAACATGCTGTTGTAGGAAACCCCTACCTCACTGGTCTTAATTTTCATGCAGGATTCAGTGCTTGTTTCAAAGGGTGGAACTTTCACACTGAGTGTGTATATACATATTTTTAGCATTATTTGGCCAACATCTCATTTTTCTGCATTTGAGCAATTATTCAGACTAATGTCTGCACTAAAACTTTTATCCTAACTGAGATCATTCTTTTGTGTTTGTGACATCAGTCATCTTCTATAGAAATTGGGGGTACCTTTCAACATGTTTAAAACCTGCAGCCGTGAGTCTCAGAGCCTGGGTCTTCAGACTCAGGGTGGGGGAGGGGGGCTCGTGCTATCATGCTAAAAACAGCAGTGCAGAAGTGTAGGCCCAAAGCCCAGGGAGGTGGGTGAGTTTCGGAGTCCAAGCTCCAGCTCGAGCCACAACATCTGGACTGGCTCGTCCGCCTATGTCTGTAGTCAGTCTCTGAAACTTGCTGCTGCAGGTTTTTAAAACTCAGTGTAGACATACCCTAATATATCACACATTCAGTATGGCAGGATCATGGGAAGATGATAGCAGACAGAGCAAATATTTAAACATTCAAGGGCAAATCCTTATGTTTTTACTCCAGTAAAACTCCATTGACTTTAATGGGTGTTTTGCCTGAGTAAAAACTAAAGACTGTGGCAACTGGCACATATCACCTAGCAAATGTTGCAAAACTCAGAAAAATAATGGATAGATTTGTATCCTTTGGTTTATGTTGAGAAATTTTCAAATGCCCGGCCTGGTTTTTTTTTTTTTTTTTTTTTTTTTTTTTTTTTAGGAGATTTCTTTTTGCACATCATTACACCAATAGCTGCAAAATACTTCCCTCCCCCTCCTTTAGAATGCCTGTCTGATTGTTGACTCCTGTTATACAGTGTTCTTTCACACACCTGTGTCTGGCACATGAACCATGCAAAATATTTGAGTTAAGCTCTGGCACAAGGTATACTTTTTGTGAAGACTTAATCTTCCAAATATCTGTTTCTGTCAAGAAAATTTAAACAAGCTGAAAGAGCATATTGAGTTCAGAGATTGCTTTGTTAATTGCAAAGAACTGCTATGGCAGTACATCAGTTTTATGAATATGCTTTCATATCATGGAAAAACATGTCTGTACTTGGCAAACTGTTAAATATGCCTAACTAAAGAGAAGCACCCATTTTGATTAGGTAGAGGTGTGAGATGTAGCTCTTTTTCTCTTTAAAAAAAAAAAAAGGATGTTAACTAATTTATATTATTGGCTGCATTTAGTGATAATTTGATAGTAAAATTACTATCAGTATTTTGAAATCTTGTGGATCTAGAAGCTTTCTCTATAATGCCTTTGCTGAAAGGGTGAAATGATATGCTGAGTGAAGAGGGTTGATGATCAGTTTATTCAGTGTTTTTGTTGACAAATTTAATAATGTATACCATAATTTTCCAGATCATTGCATGGCACCATAAAGTTGCTGCATCATGAGACCCATATGTATACAATACCATGAGATTTTAAAACATAACTTCAGGCTGTGTGCTATTCTTCCTCCCAATTCAAACATGATCACAAGGACAATGTTGCTAATGTCAATCAGGAACCATATATCTATTATTTTTCTCTCTTGTCATTCATCCATTTTTATTTTACCATTTCATTCCTTCAGGGGTGGTTCGTGCAGAGCAAAAGAATCAAACATTTTATGCTTTGGATATCTTTGATGATGGGCCTTATGAAGTTGGTAGTGAGAGTCGCCGAGCTGAGAATCTAGTTCCTGTTCCAGCTAACAGTTATTTAGGTAGGATTAAGCACAGATGGTAAAACTCTTCAGACTTCTTGAACACTCGCTATCCAAATGGTGTGCAATACCATAAAATACAAGCAGAAAACAATTATTTTATGCCCCTGTAAAATGCAACCCATATTTGGTCATTCACATCTTCCTCTACATTTACGGGCTAGCGTGAAGTATAAAATGATACTCCGTTGAGGTACCTATAAGAGCTACAAATGTAATGAGACATTTAAGAGCTGTGATGAGGACCTGCAAATTCTCAGTATGTGGTTATAATCACTCTCTAACAGTAAGTACTGTCTGTGGATTCATACTCCTAGATCACATGGCCACCAGCATGTAGAATTGGGAGCTGTAGTAAAGCCTAAGTTTCTGAGAATAACTGTTAAGTCAACATTGTGTGTGTGTGTGTGTGTGTGTGTGCTGAGAGCATAAACATTGCACCCAACTACCAGTCCCTTAACTCCTAAGGCTTCTTTGTACAGCTAATGGCTGTCTTAAATAACTCAAATACAACATGGCAATTACAGATACGTTTTTAAAAGCTTTAATCATTAGCATGGATTGACACTGATAAAAATGTAGTGTGATTTTCATGATGAAAAGCAAAAGAAAACTGTCCTGCTTAATGCAAACAATGAAGAAGAAAGGCCAAATGAGAGGTGCTATTACAAACCAGAAAGAATAAAGGCTGAATGGGATCTTTGAAAAACTGAATAATGTCAAGAGAAAGAAGTGTCTTTCTGCTCCAAATGCTGATTTGTGTGACACTTCTACACCAGTACTCTTTATGTTTGCAATGGGTTTAAGCACGTGCTAGTAAAATGGAGCCAGAAGAGCTGGTGATGGAAAGAGAGAGGGATTAATTCTTAGTATCATGTTGGGGAGAGAGCATTGCCAAGGAGAGAGCCACTTAGAGTGAAGAAATGAAAGTGAGAATGAGACTTGTTACAAGAAGAAATAGAACATCAGTTGCAGTTAAACAGGAATCAGATCAAGAATTTGTAGGTGCTGGGGACCATAAATAGTGATGGTAGAGAGATGAATTCATAGCATTTCTAAAGATCTAAATGATCCATTTGGATTGAGGCAGGAATGCCAGGGCTAGGGATGTTATGAAGGAGCTTTCATGCTGTTGTGAACAGAATAAGACTGCAATAAGCATGACAATAGTATTTTTGTCTTCCTGTTCATCAGCATTAAATTTTCATAACAAGGCTAATGTTGCATTTATATCCTGGAGGCTTTGTCACTCTAAAAACTCCTTTGCTTGATTTGACACGTCTTTGGAATCAAATTAACTTCCTCTTTCATTGGTAAGTACTGCAGTGCCAGCCTGGCATTAATTGGCAGTTGCTGTGCCCTAGGTTATATGTGATGTGCAGTTATTTTTTACTGCCTAACTACCATATTTTTCTTCTTTGATCTCTTCCCCCCCATATATGTTCACAGGTCTTCTGTTTTTGACAAGTGTGTCTGATACTGATCCTGATCAGTTTGTATACAAAACATTGCCTCCCAATGTAAGGGTGGACAAATCCACTGGTGTGATGATGAATAGCTACCTAGGTTTGTTACCTGAGGTGACAGTATATATGGTCTTGGTCATACCTTCTGTGTGTATGTGTGTGTGTATCCAGACTTTGACATAATCTTTATTTATTTAATTTCCCCCCCATTTCAAATTCATTCAAGTAAAAGCATGTAACAGCAGGGATTCAGATGAAGGATAGCTTATAAAGTAAGGGGCTTTGGAGAGGACTTGATCTGTAATGTAGCTCTCAAAATATACTGTAGCCTTCTTACCAAGCTTATCTGAAACTCTGTCTTATTTTTGTAATTGAGAATCGGAACGGCAGTGGTGAAGGATACCAAGAAAAGGAGACTGGGGGGCTTGATATTTACTTCCCTTCTAACCTAGATTTTTCCTCACAATTTGTATGACTTTTGATATTTAGATTTATAGCACAAATTCATGCATTATCTTAATATATGTATGCAGTAATTCTGTTAAAATATGTAAAATAATAATTCAATGTATTAACTTTGGAATTTAAACTGAATATTTAGGACTGCATGCTTTTTAAAATTTCCTTTATAGACATAATTAGCAAGTTACTGTGGATTTCACCACTACTGTATACAGCAGATTCTCAAATACTGTCTAACATCAACATAAAATACTGTGCTTGTACACTGTTTTGCATGTTTATAACAGAAAATAACATTTGTATGAAATTCATAAGTGTTCATTCTGTTAGAGGCTAAGTACTTAAGCTCTATTAAAGTGGTTAGATTTATTAAATTGGTTTTAAGTTATACATTTCAAAAAAAATATCCACCATAACCATGTGTAGCATCTGTAAAATGTACAGATGGTTGGTGTGTTTGCGTGCATTTACACGCACATTATAGACACATACAAAAACACATCCATAGAGTATCGGATTTGTTTGACCAACCATCTGTACATTTTACAGACGCTACACATGGTTATGGTGGAGATATAGAGACATGTCTGTAATATTAAAAACTTTCACTTAGGGTCTTTTCTTTCTACAGACATTACATGGATATATGCTTCATATCATTCTATATTCACACTTGTGTACTATTCCATTTATAAGGTGTTTATTGTTATAGCTGATTTAAAAGTAAATGAAATTGGTAGCACGTAGTGGATATACAGTATTTGCTAAACTTGGTTTCAGTAGTGCTACCAGGCACCACTTTAATATAGTGCATATATATTATTTTCAGCTCTAAGAATAAAAAACTCTAGCTATTGGTTTTTGTTTTCTTTTGTTCTAGGTTTCTCTTTGGACACTGGTAAAGGTATCGTTTCCCAAGAAGAGACAACTTTTGTATCAGGTGCACCAAGAGCCAACCACAGTGGAGCTGTAGTTCTGCTGAAAAAAGATACCCAAATTCCGAGAGCACTCTCACTTGTACATATATTTGAAGGAGAAGGGCTGGCCTCTTCTTTTGGCTATGATGTTGCAGTTGTGGACCTCAACAATGATGGGTAAGGCTCTTGTTAAGCTCATGCTATTAAATCCTAATTTTGTATTGCTGCAGTGCATTGTATGTATAGCGTACCTAAAGATGACTTGCAAATGGAGGAAAATGTGGAGGAATGGAGTTGTGTGCCCTTCCCCCTGACTTTAGGATGTATAGGGAAGGCTTTCCAGTTTGCTTGTTTTTTCTGCTTGATTTTCACATTAGCAATATAGGGCATACTAAGTCTGGGCTTCCTTTTCAGAGAAGTACACTGGGTGCTGTCTCCAAATTTATTTGAAGGGATGTGACTATTGAATAGTTTAGACTTGTTTTCTACTCATTGTTAGAGCAATCCAGCTAGATGAAAAGTTGACTGAAACTTGAACGGGTAATATGTAAAAGAAACCAAGCAGAGAAAAAAAATCACATTCAAGCAAAAATCCTTTTAGGTCTTCTTTATACAGCACAGAAAAGAGGGGGAAAGCCACAAACTCAATTTGTTTCTTTAATAAAAATTGCCAAGTTAATTTTTCACTATTGAACCAATTTAATGTGCTTCCTAGTGACCTTTGCTCAGCAGCTGCCTCTTTGTCTGACCAACTTACTTACATTATATTCAGCCTGTAGTTTTTAACTTGCCAGGAATTTTCACTTATTTCTCAGAATTCTTTTAAAATTTCTGTACTTTGTTTCATTTAAAGTTGGCAAGATATTGTTGTTGGAGCCCCACAGTATTTTGACCGAGACGGAGAAATTGGGGGTGCTGTGTACATCTACATTAACCAACAAGGCAAATGGGAAGGGGTAAAGCCAATTCGCCTCAATGGAACCACTGATTCTATGTTTGGTATTGCAGTTGAAAATATTGGTGATATTAATCAAGATGGATTCCCAGGTGAGAAAATTGACCAGCGAAGATGAATGTCCATATATTTTTTTTCTAAAACAAGATTCAGAGCATCTTACTTTATCATGACTGTAACCATTCATCAGGATAACATTTAGCTAAATCTCCTAATTCCTTTTCAACAGATATTGCAGTGGGGGCACCATACGATGATTTTGGCAAGGTGTTCATATATCATGGATCCAAGAATGGAATAAATACAAAGCCAGCACAGGTAATTAAACACCCGTTACCACCTGTGCTCAGCCTTGCAGAGCATTATAAGCATCAGAAGTTTTGTTCCACAAAAGTATATAATACTGGGCAACCTCCACAATAGGCATTGCTCTGTGCACTTTCTGCAGGCCCAGATCCTTGGCTACAGCAAAGCTCAAAAAGGTGTCTGCGCAAAAGTGGCTTTTAGCTCCTTTTTCTGCTTCCCCCAATCCTGGACTGGCTGTGTGTTAAAGGAGCCTGAGGATTCCCAGGAAGCCATTGTGGCACACAACAGTCACCAGGGCACAGGGAAGCCCAGCCATATCCTCTTTGCTGGCAGCAGGGAGGGGTGATGGTAGAGGATATATCATGGTGCTTAGATACCACAGTGATGGGAAGCTGCATAAAACCCTGAGATGGACATCTAAGCTACCCAATGATCCTACTACACTGGTACGAACTTCCTGGCTGGCTACCGTGGCTTTAGGGTTAACTTGCACTCCACACAGTGGCCATATTGCAGTGTATGCTTTGTGCCAATCTGGCCTATAATATTTAAGGGCCAAATTCAGACTTTCCTTGCATCTGCCAGACCTAAGGTCTGGAACGGGAGCAAGTGCCACCTGAAAGGAGCACTTCTTCAGAGGCATGGCATTTTGGAAAAGTGCAAGTCATCTGCTGCTTTTACATAACTGAGAACACAGGTTCAAAAGGGAAGAGTGCAAGTGAGCATGTTCTATTCACCAGCCGGTTATATTTTTCTCATGCTGGATTCCCCAAATGGTGGAAACCCAATGCACAAACAGAACAGAGGAAAGGAACATGTGGATTTGTATGCCCCACTTCTCCAGATTTCCTAGATTTTTGGCGTATAAAGCAATGATAATTACTTAAATGTCTTATTCCCAACAATCTGTTTGATTTTAGATTCTTGATGGCAAAAAATCCAGTGTTCAATATTTTGGTTATTCTATTACTGGAAATATGGATCTTGATAGAAACTCCTACCCTGATATTGCTGTTGGGTCACTTTCAGATTCTGTCTCTGTTTACAGGTGTGTACTGTATATAGTATTTTAACTAAATCTAGATTGGTTTTCTAATGAACTGCTTTGAAGAGATGAATGGTTTGATTCAGGTTTGTAATGCATTTTTTTTTTTTTTTTTTAGGTTTAAAATTGTGCTGGGGTAGTATACACACATATGAGTCTGATCTTTTTTGGGGTATGTCTACACTGTACACTTAGCCCAGGCTCTGACTCAGAGTTGAGTCCAAACTACCCTTCCATCCACACACAAATCAATTTGACTTGGATCAGCAAGCACTCAGGGCCTGGTTCCAAGGATCCTGGTAGGGGGGTGGGTCAGAGCCCAAGTCCCGCTGGGACTGAGGTCTAAGCTCTGTCATTTTGCAGTGTGGATGCTCCTCAAGCCACACACCTGGGTGAGAGGATGGTGTAGAGCAGTATAGACACATTAGCATATTATCGCTTATTAGCATGGCTGTGAGAGCCAGATCCAACACTAAACACAGGTTTACAATGTAGTGTGAATGCTCAAGCATAGACTTGGAAACACTGAGTCCACAGGCCTGAGTCTCGCAGACCTGGGCTTAGTGTGCAGTGTAGACATACTCTTCTACAAAACTGGCTGAAAGATAACCTAACATCCCTGAGGTTTAGCTTTTGTTATGCGTTTCTCAAGAAAACGTAGCAATGTTTAAGAGAACTGTAGATTATGAGCTCTTGGAATGATGCATGTAAGGTGGGATAATTATAGTGGCTATTGGGCAAATCCTGCATGCATGCATGCCCACCATGACCAAGTAAGGCCTTAACACTGAGGAATCTGTGCATTTCTGCTGTGTGAGGGGTGAAGGGGCTGAATTCAGAAAGCCCATGTAGGTAGCTCTTAAACCTGTGACATGTGGAGCTCTGATCCATGGGGCTCCCTTCACACCAGTGTGCAAGGAGATATTGTGTGAGCGACAGGGTCAGTGGATCTGCTATTGCCTACCTATCATCCCTTGATTGGGGCAGGGACCACCTTTTACTCTGTATCATGTTGAGCATAATGTGGGACCCCCATGCTGACTGGGGCCTCTAGGTGCTACAATAATACAAATAATTATAATCTTCCCCCCAGGCTCTCTTGCAGATGTGGGTGCAGTAGATGTAGGGTGTACTGAAGCCCTCAGGTTACATTAGTGGCCACAGAACAGTTTGGAATCTGACCTCTTGCTGACCTCCTAAGCCTATAGCCTGGTTACTCAGGCTTTGCACTGGGGATAGGATTTGGCTTCAGAAAGATCTAATTTTGCCATTTAACATAATTCCTGTCGTCATACGGAACCACTAACATAAGTAGGAAGGGGAAACACGGGTAAGACTTTGAGGTCTGAGTCAAGTTTGAGGTCTCAGTCCTTATCTTCAAGGCACTCCTGCCCAAGGCTCAGGATATCTAAAAGATCGCCCCGGGATGAAGATTGTGTTTGACAACTCTGCTTCTCAGGGGACAGAGCTTTCTTGGGGTCGGTCTGAGACTGGAACAAACTCCCAAAGGACCTAAGGACCATCCCATCATTGACTGTGCCTTCTCTAATATAAGCATAGCAGCATGCACATAATTAAAAGTCCCTAAAAATACCAAGAAAAGTACAAAAACAAAACACTCGACTGCACCCACAATTCTCCCCCTTGGCAGAGGATGAGAGCAAAACCCATATGTGATGGACATTAGTCATGTCATACAATACTTGTAAAAAGCAACAGAGGGTCCTGTGGCACCTTTAAGACTAACAGAAGTATTGGGAGCATAAGCTTTCGTGGGTAAGAACCTCACTTCTTGCATCTGAAGAAGTGAGGTTCTTACCCACGAAAGCAGTAGTTGCTTTCTACAGATTCAGACTAACACGGCTACCCCTCTGATACTTGATACAATACTTGGTGTCTCTCAATATTATGCTGATGAGGGCAATCTAAGTACTTATATAAACAGGAGGTGAGGACACGAATCTGGTGTGGTGTAAAAGGGGTGAGTCAGTGAAAGAATTCCACTGAAATAAGCACAGCTGTATTCAGCTTCTAAATATTCAAAAATGTACCTACTGGGCCTGTTCTGCTACAATTAATGGCAAAACTCAGAGTCATTTCAGTGGGAGCAGGGTTAGCCATTCTCTTCATCTGTGTAAACAAGCCTATTTTTAAAAAGAAAAGAAATGCACTCCTCATGTTTAAAACATAAAATAAAATAAAGCTGCTAATGCAGCATTATGCCAGCAATCCTACATGCATGAAAGTCCGGAAGTGAAAAATTATGTTTGTCTCAGCAGCCATAATTCAGCCATCCACACTGCACATTAAAGTTGACAAATATGTTAATCTAAATGACTTCTGCTACCCACTGTACACACACAGGGTCTGAATTACAATTGCTGTGGGAACCATCACATTGAATTTCCTGACTACTTGTGCATGTAGAATGACAACCGTAACATTGCATTAACATAGAGATTTAAAAAACATTAATACAAGTCACGACCTTCGTGGGTTTTCAGGGTTGTTCAGCTTCTCTACAAAATGCTGAAGAAGAGCTCTATTTTAAGCTCCAAAGCTTCTCTCTCTCTCTCTCTCTCTCACCAACAGAAGTTGGTCCAATAAAATATATTATCTCACCCACCTTGTCTCTTCAAAATGCTGTAAGTTTTATTTCTAATCTTTCTGAAACTCAAAACATTTCTTTGAATAGTACTAGGATGTAGGGAATCTTCACAGCAAATCAATGCAAGTATAAGAGTCTGCTGCTTCTGTTAAACTCAGAGTAACATATAATTTATTTTACTAATTGTAACTTCCCCCCCTTTCCCCCCCCCCCCCCCATCTTTTCCCCCCCCCCCCCCCCCCCCCTCCCAAAAAAAAAAGGTCTCGGCCTGTTATAAGCATTAAGAAAACCATCAAGATATCTCCTGACAAAATTGACCTGAACAGAAAGACCTGTTTGGAACCCAGTGGAATCTGGTAGGATATTTATTTTGTTGTAAGCTTTGGCATATTGAGTGCTTCATGTTTTCGGTGTAATGGGGATGGGCATGCGGACCCACTGAGCTGAAGGGAGGCACATGCAGTATGATTGATAGATGTGAAACATATTCTGATCTTCTTGTCCAATAACTGGCTTTGCTTCTGAAAAGTAAGACCAGGAGAATGGGTTTCCATTGGTTGCCATCTATGTGCATTTATTCCCTGTCCTGTAACTTTTATAATTTAGAGCCTGTAACTCTTAAAGCTTTATCCAGACTGGAAAACCTATTCGTTGTATGGCAGATTCTTAATCAAGATCCGAAAAGGCAAAGATTAGGTAAATAGGGGATAGGAGTAGTAGACTTCTTCAAGATGACATCATGTTGGGCAATAATAAAATTTGATGATACTCTTCCTTAGAAACTTACATTTTAAAAAGTTTTTAATATAACTTCAGTGCAAGAATGAAGTGGTTGGTGGGTCATGTATATGTGTATTGGTCCCATGGTGTCCCATGTGATCTATCACTCTCTGTTTCATTCAACATACATGCATATTTTAGAGAGCCTGGGATGGCTTTTAATCACTGGCACTAAATGGAAGTTTAAAGACCAAAAATAAATAACTTTTCAATGAACATTGACACTTTGTAACAAACTAAAAGTGCAAACTACCAGAAGAAAAAGAACAGATCCTTTCAATCTGAGTAATACAAAGAAGGGCTTGATTCTTCTATACTTACTCTTAATGAAATATTGAGGCTGCAGGACCACTGTAAGAGGGTAGAAGGCATGGGGTGTACTGGTGGTAACTTGTGAGTTACATCCACAGTGAAGTATCACATGGGTGTTTTATATTAGGAAAGGTGAAACTGGAAATACCTCCCCATGTATCAGAAAATAAATTAGAAACCAATCTAGTTTTATAGAAAAACAGATCTTGATAAACATAATTTGGTGCTATTATCTCCTCATGCACTGGCTTTTTATAAGGTGCTCTACAAATAGTGACAGTCACAAGAACCAATTATCTACTTTAGATATTTAATAGCTAGAACTTTCCAAGTGGAAGAAGACTTCCGTAGTAAAGACCCATTAGCAGACAGTAAATAAATAAAAAATAAAATATGTTTTACATCCTGCTGCGGCACCAGTGTAAATGACTACACTGGATGCAGCCAATAAAGAATCAAGCCCATTCATGTTAAACAGTCAGACTAAATATTTCCTACCCAATCACTGGCTCAGGTTTCAGTCTCCTGTAGTGTCATAATCCAATTAGTTCTCCAAGAGATCCTCCAGCAAATACAGGAAAGACAAGATTTTTATTTATTTAAATGTGAAAAACAATTTGCTTTTGTAAAAACTTCTTGAAGCCTTTTTTTATTTTATTTAAAATATCTGAAAGAGTAAAAGAGAGAAGCACCTTTTCTTCTGGTTTTGTAATTTACCATTCACTGAGAAGTAAAATGCCAGTTCTGTTAATTCATATAATATGAATCATATTATAAAAGCCAGGATAACGGACAGGTGACTGTATTGTTTAATGAAATATTCAAACTTTCAATCTGTTGGATCATCGCTTCTTAACATTAATTTTAAATTCTTCACTCTTTACAGCATGGCTGTTGAAGCATGTTTTGAATATATTGCTAACCCCAAGGACTTCAATCCAAAAATAAGTAAGTAGTTATGAATGTTTATCTGCTTGTCATGAGGTTTTTTATTTGCTTGTTTTTTAAGGCTATTTAATGTTCTGGAAGAACAAAGTTGTGGTCAATAAAAGTTATCTGCAGAGGCAGGTATGTAAATGATGTAACACACTCACGCGGTGTCTGCCAGATCTAAAATGTAATTCAGTACATGCTGCCAGTACTAGCTGTCACTCGAGAGCTGTAGCCTGAGCTAACAGAAGTGTAGCATTCTGTAGAAATGTAATTAAGTTGTATTACTAAATTGCTTGGGTGAAAGCTAGATTTTGACTGGTTCAAAGCCATGTAGTGTATGCCAACAAACACTCCCAGAAGAACTGTAAAGCCTATTCACACACCAGTGTCACTCCCTAAAATATAAAGTTTTAAAATCCTGTTTGATAAGTAGTATTTGCTGTTTGTCGAGGGACTTTTCCTACAAACTTACTACTAAGGGTGTTCCTCACATGAATCGTTCCTTGGAAGCAGCAATTGGAGTAAGGATTACTTGCATGTGTAAGGATTTGGAGGCCTGTGCAATAAACTTATAAAAGTTTAAGAGACCAATTTCAGATGTTTCCTATTTTTTCTTAAGTGACCAAGATACTGCTTTCGTTGTACCATGGGAAGGTGTGGGGATTGTGTTTTTTTTTGGGGGGGGGGGGGAAATGTTACATGGGAGGGCTTTAAAAATTATTTTTTCACCTGACTCCTTATCTCCAGTCTGTGTTTATTGGGGACAAGCAGCCAAATGCCCAAGGAACTGCTTGAGTACAGCACTCTAATGCTGAGTACGGCCCAGATCCTGCAAACACATGAGTAACTTTATGCTCATTAGAAGCCCTGTTGACTTCAGTGACTATACATACCTAAGCATAAGTGTTTACAAGATTAGAGCCTATCATATCTGCTGCTTGGCCAGGCCCTGTAATATTAATTCAGCTCTGTGGGTACAGGGTAGATTAAAACTGAGCAGGGTCTATATCTACCAAAACCTCACGTGGCTAGAAGGGCACTGACCTGCATGGTAGCTTAGATACCACAGTCTCTATATAAATACCTAACAGTGGATGCTGTTGTCTCATCCAGTCAGGTGCTTGTGGGGCACATCAGGGAAAAAAGAGAAAGTTTATGTGGGGCCTTCACAATGTTTTGTGTTCCAGCCTTGCCTCTGCTGGCTATGCAGTGTATTTACCATTTGTATTGTCACAGCAGTGTGCACATGGGGGACAGGAAACTTTTCTTTATTAAAAAAAAAAAAAAAGGCAGCTTATTAATTGTGAAAGCTTCTTTTGGACATGTGCAGGGAAAGGGAAGCTGGATGTCAAATGGGAAATGGCCAAAACAGGCAGATAATTAAGGTTATGCTTCAAAGATGGCTTTGCAAACAAAGGAGAGTAGTTAATAAGCCCAGTACTGGACAGTGCGTAGTTCTCCTGGCTAATATGACAAGCCCACAACTCATAAATTAGCATTCTTAGTGCTATAATATTTCCTAATTGTAGTTCTGTATTTTCCTTTTATTTTTGATCTAGAACTTAACTATACTTTTGAAGCAGAAAATGACAGGAGGCGGTTAGGCCTGCCATCTCGAGTTCAGTTTTCTGAGCATCTGTCTGATCAGTTCATTGGAAGTATAATTCTAGGAGGACAGAATAGAAAAGAATGTGTGACAACCTCTCTTGTGATGCAGGTAAAGTGATGGGAGAATATTTTATTTTTGATTTATACCCAATAGAAAAACTTCTATCCTGGGCACCAGGTACCTTTTGACATAACTTTAAAGTACGACATACAAGATAAAGCCAGCACCACCTTCTTTCTTCAAATGTGGGGGGGAGGGGGAAAAACAATCAGAAGAAACAAAATCAAGCTCAAACTGACCCTGACTCTCTCACGAATGCTATCTCCTACCTCCCCAAAAGCCTGAATTAAAACATATGAGCCTTGTAGTGTGCCCTGATGATCAACAGACTGAGGCTTTCAGAACAAAGGAGAGGGAGTAAATTACAAAACTGAGGACCCTCATGGAAGACCTGTACACAAGAACAATGGCTACTCCTAGGGGAATTCTGCACCAAAAAAATAAAAATTCTGTGCACAATATTTTAAAATTCTGCATATTTTGTCAAAATAACACAATATAATCATGCCAGTTTCAATTATTTTGGTAATTTATTTCAAAATACCTGTCAGCAAGTATGTCTGTAACAATACAGACCAAAAAAAAAAAAAAAAGATTCAGGAAACTCTTTTTGACAAATAGACTCCTTACTAAGTACATTAATACATAACTTTGAGTAATAATTCATTTAAAGTAGAATACAGAAAGATATTTCCTGCACCCCTCAGAAGCCGAGCAAAGGCTTGGGGGAGTCAGGGGTAACAGAGGAGCTGCGGGAAAGAGAAGGAATCTGGGAGTGAACCTGGAGGGTTGTTGCGTGTGGGTGGGAGAAGTATGGAACAAGTTTATTTGGGGAGAAGGGATTGTTACAGAGTTAGGGCGCCTCCCTCATGCAGACCCTGACTGACCTCTAGCCTCTCCCATTCAGTCAATCACATCTGCCCCCATTCCCTGCTGCCCCTCCTCTCCCTGTCTCCATGTGGCCCTGCAGCTCCCTTCCCATTCAGCCCCTGGCTCAATGCTGTCACTCCACTGGCTCCTGAGTCAGCTCCCCAGTCTGTCCCTCCCACTAGCCCTTCTGAACCCCACTCTGTGATCCCCCAGCAGTCCCATGTGCCCCTCTCTGTCCCTCCCGTGTCTCCTCACCTGACCCCCGTGAGGAATCAACCTTTCAGCCAATGGCTGGCTGCTGTCTCTTCTGGTGCCACAACCACCCCTGGTGGGTGAAAGGCGTAATTGCATTGCATCTCCAGCAGAATCTATATTCTGCGAAGGAAAAAAAAAAATCTGCGGAGACCATGAATTCTTTACATATGCAGTGGCACAGAATTCCCCCCAAAACTAAATAGCCTTGGGCATTTAATGTGGTTCTTAGTGGACGGAAAAAGGATTGTTATGGAGGACGTTGTCCGTTATAAATTTATTTTCCTGGGGGACTCTACCATGGGGCCGAGTGTGAGGGGCAGGAAAATGATCTTTGCACTCCATGCCTAGTCTGCGACCAAGCAACAGCCTTGCAAGTGTCACTGTTGCAAGCCAATTTTTGCTTCACTTTTCCTTCCACAATTGAATGAATCCTTTACAGCTGTGGTTTTCAACCTGTGGTCTGCAGACTCCTGGTGAACTGCAGACTATGTCTCAGGGGTCCGTGAAAGGTTGCCATTACAATAGAACAGTGGTTTTCAACCTGCGGTCCATGGATTCCTGGGAGTCTGCATACTATGTCTAAGATTTCCAAAGGGGTCTGCACCTCCATTTGAAATATTTTAGGGGTCTGCAAATGAAAAGGTTAAAAACCACTGCTCTATGAGGGGGGGGAGGGGAAAGTATGTCCACTGTTTCCTCTTCTAGTGGATGGTTATTAAAGATATGATGCTTACCTCTGTGTTCCCAGATGTTATTCCTAGTGATCATTACCTGTGAGAGAGATCATTCGTGAACCAATGGGCCTGGGGTTCAGATGGCCCTTACCAGCATGTCTGTTGTTAATATTCTTTAAGTCAATGAATACATTCAATTTTTTCCCTTGAGAAACATAGTGAAAGAATCTTGCTTGCACTCTAAACAAAACAGAATATATATTGCTTAGTTACCAAATCTAGTGGGATTTTTTACACTGTGTATTAAATAAGCTATTTCAAATGTTTAATAGGAAAATATCAAAGATAAACTACGTCCCATTCCTGTATCGGTTGGCGTTAAAATCAGCGGCTCAGAATCCAATTTACCATCAAAGAGAAGACAAGGAAGATCACTTCCAGATCTTGTTCCAATTCTAAATTCAAATGAACCAGAAACAGTGAACTCAGAAGTAAGTCTCTTCTTGAATAGATCTTTGGAAGATGATGCAAAGTGGATTGTTAAGCCAACAAAACACAAAGTTTGTATGACAGAAGAGTGGACAGGTTGGGTTATTTGCATAGGTAATTAGTTCCAGTATAGTCTTTAATATTCAACTCCAATTCAGGAATATGCATGGGTGTGTGTGTGTGCATGCATGGCACATGCACTTGTATCAGAAGTCACTGAATTAAAGGCTGTAAAGAACTAAGCTATGACCAGAGAGAAGTAAGTGAGTAGGCACATGACATACAATTAATTTATAACCTCAGCTGTGGGATTATATGGGCTCTCATCACTTGTGGTAGCAGAAATTTAAAACGTGCTCCTGCATCCTCCTAAAACAGAAGTGAAGATGGCACAGCTGGTTAACACACTAACTTTGCACCCCAGAAGGCTCAGGTTGAAATTTAGCTTTGGTCACAAGTGAAAATTAATTGAGTTGTCTCATCCTTGTGAATGCGTCTCCCACATCACACGAGCACTATGCAATTAATGTTTGCAGCGTCAGGGTACCCTGGAACGATTGTCCCTGGAACTTGGGGTTTGTCTACACTTCAAGCCAGGGCTGTAGTCCCCAGCTTGAGGAGACATACCTGTGTTTGCTCAACTCCCATTAAAGTAATGAGCAGGAGAGGCACATATCACTTTGAAATAGTGGGCCCCAAACTGACCCAGATTTTGTATTTCCACATGACATGATGCTTTCACTTAGCAGCAACAAGATAAATTTCCAGCAAAGCAATAGTGTCCCCATCTCCTTACAGCTGAAAAGGTGAAGTCAGACTAAGGCCATGTCTGCGCAATGAAGGGTGTATGAAGTGTCTGTGGATCTGAACTAACTGTAGCATATGTCAGCAACTGTGTTTTGTTTTTTGAACATAGATTTTAGTATTGTCGTATGTCCTAAAATAAACTACTTTTGGCTTTTATATAGGTGCAGTTCTTAAAAGAAGGATGTGGAGAGGACAACATATGTAATAGCAACCTAAAACTTCAATACAGATTCTGTACCAGAGAAGGAAATGAAGGCAGATTTGCTTATTTACCAATGTAAGACTTAATTTATACATTAGCAAAAATTAATGCATTTGGGTGGATGTTTGGAAGGGACATGTGTTGTGTTTTTTTTTTCCTAATGTGTGAGACTTGTTATATTTTGTTTCCATAGTGAGAACAATGTTCCGGTGCTTGTCCTCAAAGATCAGAAGGATATTGCGCTAGAAATAACTGTGACAAATAATCCATCAGATGCAAAAAATCTCCAAAAAGATGGTGAAGATGCCCATGAAGCTAAACTAGTTGCAACTTTTCCAGATAGCTTGACCTACTCTTCTTTCAGAGAGCTGAGGGCTTATCCTGTAAGTATTCCAGAAAACCAGGACAAAGGTATATTACATATATTTAAATACTTACTGTGTTTTGACTTCTGCACATCTTTAATTCAGGAAAAACAATTAACTTGTGGTGCCAATCAAAATGGTTCTGAAGCAGAGTGTGAACTTGGAAATCCTTTCAAGAGAAATTCCAATGTGAGTGGCTTGTTTTTTCTTTTTTTAATTAAAGATTGGCCTAATATATAAAGTTAGATTCTGGACCTAGTCCTGAAGCTTCCCTAAGTTTAAGAGTGTTTATGTCTTTGGGGTTTGGTTTGGGGCCTATCCCTGTTTTCAATGTTTCAGAATTCTATGATATATTTTTTTTCATAAAACAAAGTTTGTGCTTACAAAAATATATTCACCTAACATCATACTGTGTGGATTTTTTTCTTGTTTAGGTAACCTTTTATCTGATTTTAAGTACAACTAAAGTTAACGTTGACACAACTGATTTGGATGTTAATCTGAAGTTGGAAACGTAAGGTTTTTTGTTTTTACCTTTTCTCTTGGTGTTTTCCCATATACTTGTAAACATTAAGGAATGGCTTCAATTTGTTTTGTAAAGGCAATTTTACTGTAATGTGAAAACTGTTAAAATTTAAAATAAACACTGCCATTTCCTTTTCATTATAGAACAAGCAATCAAGTTAATTTGGCTCCAATTACTGCTACTGCTAAAGTGGTTATTGAATTGCTTTTGTCACTCACTGGGTAAGTGTTTATAGTTAGCATAACAAATCAATGTGAGAACGAACCCTTTGCTGCAACCCGTACTAAAATATGATCTTTTTTTTTTTTTTTTTTTTTTTTTTATTTTTTTTTTAATTTTTTTTTTTTTTTTTTGGTTTTAAAAATATTCTTTTTTTTTTTTTTTTTTTTTAATTGAACAGAGTTGCTAAGCCTTCCCAGGTGTACTTTGGAGGTAATGTAATCGGTGAGAGTGCTATGGAATCTGAAGATGATGTTGGAAATGTAATAGAATATGAATTCAGAGTGAGTTGATCTAGATTATTAAGAATTCATGATTGATTTTTTTTTCTGACACTTGTGTTAATATAGTATTTTAAAATCTGGCTGATTCGAAGATGGCTGCCCTAGCACCCGAATCACCACCATTAACCACCTCCCTCTTCACTTCCACAACACACAAGACTGGGGCTTCCTCCAGCCTTGAAAGTTCAGGTTCACACTTCCAAAAAGCATCTTCCATTTGTTTGTGTGCAGTCCCCTGCACCTACAATTTTCCAGCATAAACATCCATGCCTACAGGTAACAAAACTTACATACACAAAACCCATGAATGGTATGCCCAGTCTTAGTGCTCAGAAAGTATGTGCAGATATTTGTGCACATCAAGCCGAGCATCCACAAACAAGCTGTGTTGTGGCCCTTTTTGAAAATATGGCCGTGAGCTCACTCTCTTGGCCTTCTGCCTTTTAATTACTAAGACAAGATCTCATATCCACGCATCTCAAATGGTCTGCAGGTTCCTGAATGCTCCAGTGTTGGCAATGTAAATTTTTGCTCCATGTATTTCCCTCCATCCACACATTCGTGCTCCACACTTGCTCAGTGTAGCCCATTCCTTTTTCTCAAGACTGGCTGCTCTTGCACCAGAACCACCCCCTTGTTCCCCACCTTCCAAAACACATCCTGACTGGCTGTGGTGTGTTTTGAAGCTGGAATCCTGGCCTCCTCTCCTCATACCTCCAGTGGACACATGATGAGGTTGTTAATTTGTGCATTCATGGTCTCTGTTCGAGGGTTGGAGAGAGAGGTTTCAGGGGAAGGGAAAGGAGCATGTCTCAAGTTCAGAAGCACCTAGATCCATTTTCTTTATCATTCGTGTCCCTGCCTTGGGCTCCTGAAGACTTCCTTCTGCAGTTCTCTTTAATTATAGCTGATGCAGTAATTAGAATACTTGTTGTAGTTTCGGTGGCTCAGTGATGACAAAGCTCTAGATATTGCAGCATTGCTCTCTGACTAAAAAAAACCACAACAAAAAACAACTACCATACTGCTGGAGCAAGATGGACAGAAGTGTAATTCTGTGGCACTGTAAGATGTTCCCTTATAGTTTAATCCTCCTGCTTGTCTATAACTGAGCACATTTTTGCTACTGCTAGAACGTTCTGGCTCCTGTTGCTGTCCTACAGGAGAAAGATCCCACTTACGTTTTCAGACACTACTGGCCCAGGGAGCAGACATTCCAATTGTTCCTCCACTGGAAAACATTTTAACACTAAATATGGCTGCTATCAGCCAGGCCAGCCACAGTCTTTATATATGCTTTTGCTTACTTTATCACCTTTGTACTCTGTTCAGATCTCATAGACTAAGTCTTGCAACTACTCTAGTTTTATTTTTATCAATAGAACTTTTAAATAAAATCTAGTTTCTCCTGATTTTGTTATACAGAATTGTATGCTAGATCATCCAGAACATCATGCTGTGATAATTTCTATAATTAGGAAGGTTAGCTACCTTTTATTTCCAATCAAAAGTTGTTTGGCAAATCCCAAATGTATGGTATCTTCGGAATTTGTGTTTTCCTGTGATTTTTCTTAATGCCAGAAAAACTCTTCTTCAACAAGTGTCAGTGCAGATCTGTAACTGTAAATTCCAGTTTATAAGAGAATGTGTGGATTTTATATTCCTAACAGATAACTAACTTGGGTAGACCACTTAAAACATTTGGCACAGCTTCCTTGGACATCCAGTGGCCAAAAGAAATCAACAATGGCAAATGGCTGCTTTATTTGATGAAAGTAGACTCCAAAGAATTGGCGAAAATCCCTTGTGAACCTAAAAATGAAATAAACTTTTTGCAACTTAAGGTATGTTAATGTATTTTCACCTGTTTATAAGCAAGTTCATGTAACATTAAAGCACAACAGGGAGTGTGTTAGTAGGATACTGGTGCCTGCCTTGGAATGCTTTGTATCTTCAGTGACTCGAGAAGTGCATCAATATCCTATGCTAATTTACATCCTGCCATAGCTATTAGACTATGGCTCCTTCATTTTACATTTAAAAGCAAAGCCATTTTAAAACCTAACTTGTATTTTAATAAAGCAGTGTCCCCTTCCATGATGGAAAAACAGTTCATGGTGAAGAGATAAGGAAAAACAGGGCAACTATTTATACTTTTTGAAAGCTGGCTTAGATTGCTTGAACCTCTTTTTTCCTGTTCCTCATGAGCTCAATTGACCTTTTGCCAGCAGCCAGTTTAATCTCTGTCTCACCTTCTGCTGCAGCCCCTCTGGCAAAATTCGTTTTGCCTTCAGAGGAGACTTAGGGTTGGTACCTAAGTTAGATTTTCTAAGAGGGCCACAAAGTGCTGCCTGAAAGAGCTGGGATCCTGAAGGAAGGGAAGTTTTTGAAACTGCTAGACTCTGTTCTCAGCCTGCCCTTCTCTACTCTCCATCATCTTTTCACCCTCTCCAATAGCAAGCTTCAACTGAAGAACTGCCAATCTGCTCCTTAAACTCCAAGTATTGTTGCCAGGCTGTAGGAGAAGCCAGTGAAGAGAGCAAGGATCAGTCCTTTAAAGAGCAACAGCCACATACCCTCTCAGCTCAGATGCAGTGTTCAGCAGCAGTAGAGAAGGGTCTGGGCTTCTTTTAACTTCAAAGTGTACAGAGGAGAAAATGGGCAAGGAAGAGTGGGGAATGGATGGTTTGATATCAGTGGAAGTACTCACATTCTTAGTTTTATAACTGTCCAAAATGGAAAAAAGATTCCCCCCATCCCTTTTATTCTGTCTGTCATAGTAATTTTCAGACACAAAGAATCACACACGCTTATGGGATTTCTTTAACTAGAAAATGTTTTTTTTCTTCTATCATTTATTAATAGATAGATTTCACTTAATCCAATGCTTGCTTTAAAAGAGCTTTCAACAGAATGGGTGAAGAAGGACAAACTAAGTGTCTGCTTTTACGCTAACATGCTCAAATAATTTTACTGAAATTTGGCATTATTTACCCAAGAACAAATGGTAGACAATAATAAACATCCAACCAGATCCTGTGAGCCCTTTGCACACATTGCTTGCATTGAATTCTGTGATAGTTCCACGTGGAGGAAATTGCAGGATTAAGTCCATCTTTTTTTTTTAAAGTGGATATAAACCACAACTCTAAAAGAACTTTTAAAGCTAGGTATATAAATAATCTCTTCACCATCCGAGTAGAATGGGATGCATAATGCATGCTTTGTTTTGTACATGTAATGTACTTCTAAAGTGTGTGTGCCAAATTCTGTCCTCATTGATATCCTTGCAATCCCACTCATTTCAAACTGATTACATGTGTAATGGGTATAACCGAGAGCAGAATTTGTCTAAGGGACAGATTGTGCATGTCTTTCCTTTTTAAAAGCATGACCTGACTTGCCAAACAAATATTAAATTCACATGCTTCTACTAAACAATGTGAACTCTCTACGTGTTTTGTAAAAACTTGCAAGTTTCCCATTGAAACCTAATTAGTAACTCTGGGAGTGTGCACATGCATCTCTTATAACCCACTTTGGCAGGCCTTGCTATACTGGTGAACCAGTGGAGTGTGAAACAGTTTTATTGTACATACCCAGTGAACAAATTTAACAGGAGCATATCTGCCTACTTTGGAATATATGCAGTGTTGTTCAGGATATTAGAGAGACAAAGTGGGTGAGGTAATATCTTTCATTGGACCAACTTTAGAATCGTTTTTTTCCCTTAAGAGTGTAGTAGGAATAGCACACTCACTTGTTGGTGTGTTAAAAAGTGAAATGGCTTTGAAGCCGAGTGCAAGTGAAACACTTTGCCTCACTGCCCTCAGTTTTTGTCTCACTGCCCTCAATTTTTGTTTTTGTTTTTTTTAAGTTACAGTTTAAATCTTAGTAATTGCTGTGATAGCATTCAGTGCTAGCAGGAATGCATAGACATACTATCTGCGGCAGCAGTGCTCAGATATGGAATCCTGGTGGTCATGTGGCAGACACCTACATTTGCCTTGTGTGACACCCGCACTAGCCCTACTGTCACTGTGTTCTTCTTTCATCTCCATATTTTTACTTGGAGGGTCAGGTTTAGGAAATACCCTTGTGATGCCACCAATTAATGGAGGAATGAACGTTTTGCATTGGGGCGAAATAGCTTCAGATTTGTCTGTATTTATTCCTAGGCCTGCATCTTGAAACTGAAGCTCTGTTCAAGTCTAAAAAGGAAAACTTGTTTTTACCTGAGCTATGTTTACAGTATATAAATCCTTGAAAACGGGATTATATTATGAGAACTGCAACTGACACTAAACATGCCTGACTTTTGGCCAATATCTCTACCCTTTAGTACTTGAATTGCTTTTTAACACCTCCAAGAAACTAAATATTTAAATGCCCAATATTCAAAGAGTCTTTTGCACATTTCTATTTTGCTTAATGATCAATTTCGTATCATTTATCAATATATAATTCTTTGTTTTAAAGGAGTCCCATAGGTCAAGAAGGAAACGTGAAGTTGCAGAGAAGCAGACTAATAATGGCAAAAAAATGTCTTTATTTTCAGAAAGAAAATATAAGACCCTGGTAAGCATTTCCATATCAAAACAACAATTTCTCTTCCATCTCTTTACCTTCCCTCTACTCCTACGGAACCCTTTTAGGTTTAGCAGAGTGAAGGAAGGCACTTTGTTGTATAGATCAGGGTTCGGCAACCTTTGTTGCTGGTTTGTTTACCTGCCACATCCGCAGGTTCGTCCAATCACGGCTCCCATTGGCCTGGAGCGGCGAACCGCGGCCAGTGGGAGCCGCAATCGGACGAACCTGTGGACACAGCAGGTAAACAAACTGGCCCGGCCCGCCAGGGTGCTTACCCCCTGGCGAGCCGCGTGCCAAAGGTTGCCAATCCCCGGTATAGATATTCTGTTTGACTTTTATAACTTTTTAAATATTTTTCTCTTCTAAATCTGGCAAGTATATTGGAATAATTTCCAGACAGCTGTAAAAGAACAATTTAATACATCTCTCTAGATTTAATTAGCAATGTATCTAGGTAAGCATTTAGATTTCAGAAATGGACTTTAAAGGGGAGCAGGATAACTAATAAGAACAAAGTAAAGAAATCGTGCACAGACTGATTCCTACATTTTGACAGAGATTTGGTTGACAGTATCCATTCCTATCTTATCATTGAAATTAATAACAGTTTTGCCATTGATTTCAGCAAGCCAAGGATTGGGCCTTCTAAAGGGACCACACCTTTAACTACTGGACATACATCCTCCTGTTTCTTTGCTACAACTATTTTAACCCATCTTGTAATTTTTCAAATATTTTTCTGTAAAATGTGACTTTTGAAGTGTGTGTATATTTATTTATATATATAAATTACAGGACTGTAATGTGAATGTACGCTGTGTGAATATAAAATGTCCCTTGCAAGGCTTGGACAGAACGGCGTTGGTTGTACTGCGTTCAAGATTGTGGAATAGTACTTTCCTAGAGGTATGTTCTATTGCTATTCTTGAGACATTTTTGCACTCTCCTGTCTTTTCTCTTCTAATGTATCCTCATTATATTTTGAAACAGGAATATTCTACGCTGAACTATCTAGATATCCTTGTTAGGGCTAAAATCAGTGTTCCTGCTGCAGCTGAAAACATTAAGCTCACAAATGAAGCTGCTCAAGTGAGTTTTCAAAATTTCTTTAACGTGGGTTGTAGTGAAGTTTCCTGTGTATATAATATGTATTACTCCTGGGGGAATTCTGCACCACTGTGCAAGCGCAGACTAATGTCCCCTGCAGATTTTACTCTTTCCCCACAGTATAATTGATTCATGTGCCCTCCCAGGCAGTGGTCCCAAGCGGTATGGCAGGAGCAGCCAAGGGAGATGTAAATCACCGCCTTAGGGGGTGGGACTGGGCATGCCTGCGAGAGACTGTCCCTCGTCCACTATCCTGGTGAGCTTGGTGCTAGGGAGAGGCAGGGCTGGCCCCAGCTCCCAGCGCTGCGCTCCGCTTCCGGCCGCCGGTGAGTGCGGGGAAAGGATTGCCCCCTGCACTCATCAGCAGCAGTGGGAAGCGGCCCTGGTTGTGTGATATTCAAACACTTAATAAAATGACAGTCCCTGCTTTGAGTTGGGCAGGTTTATTTTTTAGCCCCTCTTTCCCGCAACCTCATCCACAAAAAAATTGTAATTCAGGAAGGGTTCTAGTGAATGTTTAGTTTAATCCAGTACTTTCCCCATAGATTCTTTTCTCATTCTGTCTTTGGCATAGAGTTTTCAGCTAGGGAAGAGTTCAGTACTTCTGGGTTGTAGGTCCTATATGCTTCTGAGCTTCCATTAGTTTGGAAGAATTCACTGGCACACTGGGCTACATCTCACCTGAGTATGTCCCATGGAATCCCCAAGAGCCAGACACCGTCAACTGCTGCTCTTGAAAACTGGGTGGTAAGAAATGCTTCAAGTAGGCATATAAGAATTGTACGAGACATGATGTCCTCTTCAGACTAGTGACTAGCCTCCATAGCTCAGAAAGCTCAAGGAACTGCTGTAGAAGTGAACTTTGGGTTACAATTAGGAACTTGTTAAACTTTCCATCCCCCTTACTCAAAACTTTTTCCCTCCCTTAGGTGCGACTTACTGTCTTTCCTGCAAAGACAGTAGCACTTCATACAGGAGTGCCTTGGTGGATCATCTTGGTGGCTATTCTTGCTGGAATACTGATGCTCGCACTGTTGGTGTTTTTACTATGGAAGGTAAGTTAATTTACAAATCACTCTGATCTTTCCAGGTACAGGTCAACATATGAAATAAGATAGAAAACTAGTTAAGCAACTCCAAAAATGCATTTTCAAAATATTGCTATAGGGACACAGTCTACTTAATCATTAAACAAGTTTCATTTCATGCTATTAGTAAAAACCTTACTGAAAATTAATTTAAAAATCGAGGTTTTTTATTTCTCATCTTGGAAAATGACCAGTGAAGTTGTATTTTTGCTTTGTAGTAAAAATTAATAGTAATTTCAGTTTCTGCAACATTTGGGCTGAAAAAAAAAAAATGCATGGCAATGTTTGTTTAAAACAAATGTTTATGGAACATTTCTGTTTGTTAGATTTTGTACACAAACTTTTATAAATCCTAAATTGGGGGCAAATTTTGGCGATATGTTAACATTATTTTACAATATAAAAGTTATTTAACTTGATTGGTATGTGGATTAGATCTGGTTGGGGTTTACAGTTCAAACCACTTCAAATTGGCCTGTTCATTGAAACTGTCAAAATGCATGTATCACAAATTAGTACTATCTACAGTACTTGGAACAGTAAAGCGTCTTGTTCTGATAAAACATTATTTGGATATATTCTTGTGGCTTGAGAATATTATGAAACATAATAGATGCCTATTAATACCCCAGACAGAATGCATTGTTCCTTTATGTACAATGTGCTGAGAAGTTAATAATGCAGACATTACTGAAAAATGTTGATTGTAGATGTTGCATTATCTTAAAACCTACTTTCTCCCTTTAAGTTAATACGAGATTAAAGCTTTGTTTATAAAGTCAGAAACATAAGCATTTGGCCTTCACCTTATTCTTTCATTCTTGGTGGCTTGGTTCTTAGGCTCAGTGTCCCAGTTGCATATCGCCTAAGAATTCCTTACAGAGCCACCATTGTCAGGGGAAACCAGTAGTGGGGCAGGAATCATTTTAAGTGGAAGAGTACAATCCTCTTATTCCTGATTCCCATCCACACTCCAAAATTCCTAGCTAGACCCTGTTGCTAAGGAAGCAAATTCCTGGATTAGGAAAATCCCTTCAGTTCTTGGTACCATCTGGTGCTCTGACACTTCTACTATGTTTTCAGAAGATACCCTGAGGAACTTCACTTGAAAATAGGTTCTCTGAACAGCTGCTGTTCTTTGCTGACCATAAAAGGTGCTCTTGTTCAGAGTTTCTAAGGTGCTCTTCAATTCCCTTTTGATTGTCCTGTTATGCTTTCTTCCAGTAGGTACATCAGCCTCTGTTGCAAAGTAACAGCACATAACTGCCAAAAAAATTGCTTCTGATTCAATTTTTAATAACTCGAGGAGCTACATTTTGACGGCTAAGGATTATGATTGCACACACGTGTGTGGTTTATAAAAGAGATCTATCATCTATGTATCTTATACTGAAAGAATTAAAACTACTAGAGAAAAGTCAAAGCTTCTTGAGCTAATAGAATATAATATGCCTACCTCACCACAAGGGCAAAAATGATGTGCTTAATTTTTTTATGTAAAAGCAACAAGAACTTTCGCCATTGTGGGAAGTACAGTAGAGTCCTGAAGAAAATAAGTGACCATCTCAAAGCAAATGACATACAAATGACCCTTTTGGGTGAAAGTACAATAAATTCCCACTTGTCTTTTGGGACCTAATGTGACCCATTCGTGTTTCTACCATTTGAGCATTGTACGGATGTCTTAAAATGTGTAAAAATTGTGGTATTCCTTCTCTTACCTGGTGTATTCTTTATTTGGAGCCAATCCATAAACTCTTGCTTCTCAAATAATGTCCTGGTGTTCTGTAGTACTAGTGTTAGTAGTTAATACTTAATCTGTATTTTTGCAATACTGTCTTATATTTTAAAATGCTCGCTAAACAATTGGCTAAGATTTGTGACTCTGGATGCTGTCGACGTCAAGGTGCCCTAGGATGCTGACAGATTAGTCAGAAACTACAACCTGTAACAAAATCTCTCTCTCCTAGAGGAGGAGGTGGTGGTTTTTTTTTTTTTTTTTTTGGTTCTGCATAGAGGGACATGATATCCTGGGAAGTGTTTTGAAATACCTTTTTCCACCCTCACCTATGTTCACAGTTGATGCTCTTGTGAAAGGGATGGTAAGAATTACTGTCCATTCCATTTGATTGTCTTGTGAATTGGCTTTAAAATGGTTTAATAGGCTGTCACTTTTTTCCTTAACATACCAATCCATAAAATTGACTAAATACCTTGCTTCCTTGTAGTGTGGTTTCTTCAAGAGAAGTAAGAAAAATCATTATGATGCCACATATCACAAGGCTGAGATCCATACTCAGCCATCTGATAAAGAGAGGCTTACTTCTGATGCATAGTATTGATCTACTTCTGTAATTGGTAATTGATCAATATTTTTTAATTTCTAGCTGTGGGACATGCTATGGTTGTGGTGGCTAACAATGGGAAGCTTGCTGCTGGGTTTCAAAATATCAATATCTGCTTGCTTACTCTGTTTATAATCACCTTTTTCAGTGCATGAGAAGAGACACAGGCTCTTACATATTACTTTGAATGCTTTTTGTGTGTGTGTGTTTCAACAAAAAATCCTAACCACTACAGTGGAATTCTACACACTGAAATAATAACTTAGTATACAGATGCTCTATAAGTATTTTAAAGTTTCAAACTTTACACATGGTAACTACAGAGAGTAAAGTTTTAAGATGTAAAATAAAGTTTACTGGTTTTGTGTTAGTGTTTCCTGATATTTGGATGTTACATAAATTGCTTTATTAACCTCTTATGCATGCTAAAAGCCTTGTGCTGCTCATGATGAAAAGGCATTTCCTTATAATTATTTTTAATTGTTGTGGAAACTGATAAAGGTTTAATGGGTTTTTGGTTACTTCTTAAGACATTCTAAAATATACTCTGCTGTGATCTGAACATGTTTTTTTTTCTCCTGAAAACTGACAGATGTTTTATGCTTTTCGTAAATTTTGCTCAGCATAGGAAATCATAAATGTGGGGTGTGTGTGTGTGTGATGCTGCTGCTGCTTTGGGATCTAACTAAAATCTGTCAACACTGTGCACACAGTGAAAGGGTAGATAATAGAGATGAGCTTGAACCAAACCTTTGAACAGCCCCAGACTTTGGAATACTGGTCTCAACTTTTTCTCCTACCATTTATCATCTTTAAACTGACTATTTTTTCAGTACTATATAATTAAAGAGCAATATTTCTAACGAGTTTGCAGTAGACTACTGAATTTAAGTATTCTGCTCAGAAAGCTTTTCTAGTAAACTCTCTCTACTCTTTGTCTGCATATCTCTTCATTTCTAAGGCCTTGATCCTGCAAAGCCATTCTCACGTGCTTAACCTTGACCGCAGTGGGACTGTTAAGTGTGTGCATATATAACTGTGAAAGACCAGGGCCTCAATGGTGAACTGTTCATCACAGCTTTTCTTCATTCAGTTTTTAATGGAGAACATCTCCCACTCTGACCCTGCAATCTTGCACTCTTTAAATAGATTTCCCTTAGAGATTTGGAATACCCTGGCCAACTAATCAAATGCAATGCATCCCTTGACTCCTCAGTTTGAGTCTACAGATGAATGAACAAAATAAATTGTACCCTATAATCAGTGAAGCCAATATTTGATTAAAATAAACAAGACTCACTTGATAAAGATATTTGTAGTCACCAAACACATTATGAATATAGTTGTTTGTTTAAGTCTTAGGAGCTTAAATCACTAAATTAGGAGCTCAAAAGCTGAGACCCTAATCTAATGCCTACTGAAGTTAGTGGGAGTTTTTCAATTGACTTCAATGGGAACTGGATTATACCCAGATTCAGGAAGGTACTGCAAGCACACAATTAACTTTAAGAATGTATTTAAATGCTCTCTCAACTAGGAATTATCACCATTTCAGATTAACTGCACCTGTATTCCTGAGGTCACTCATTTAAAGGTTCTGAACTCCCAGCCATCATCTCTTGTGGGCAGCTCTTCTCTTGCCCTACTGACCACGGGTAACAAGGCTTCTCAGTTCCCTCTCTACACTTTGATATTTTGAGCAAGACTGCCTAGACAGGCTAGCATCTGCACTTTGCTTTCTCTCCAAAGGCTATGAACTGTCCGCAGTTCGGTAACACACAGCTCTTCCTAAGCAAACACATTTATTAATGTGAAAGCATTACAGAGAAGACATTAAAAACAATACAAAGCTTACCAGAGGTCACTCCTAGGTCAGGCTCTGATGTGTGTCAGTCCTTCAAAACACACAACTGGATTTTCCATGGTTTACAAATTCAGAAGAACCCATGCTGGGCAGTTCAGCTGTTTCTTTATGCATTTTGGGCTTGGGACCTCATCTCCAGAAACAGGTAATCAGCAGAAAATATCCCATTCCTCTGCACATAAATTTAAAAGGCTAAGAGTTTGTATAACCAAAGGTTGGGGAGTTTGCATTAATCTCTCCCCCTAGGTATTCCCCAGAAAATTCACTTCACACTTCTTGTCCCAGAAGTCCATTCTTGTGTGGCACATTTTCCATATAGTCCTTTGATCTCCCAGGCCTCACATCACATCTCCTTCCTGACCCACACAAACTTTGCAATTAATACAACTGCCTCCAAAGATACTTACTTAATTCGATAAGGATTTTTCAAGGAATTGCCATATTTATCACAGGGATGCTTTCCTGAACCGGGGTTTTAATCTTGCAATGCAAAGGCCTAGTCTACAGATACAAATTAGCTATGTTGCTCAAGTCTGTGAAAAACTGCCCTTTGTGAATTAACTGCCAGTGTAGCTGCAGCTAGGACAATGGAAAAATTCTTCCATCTAATTACCTACTGCCTCTGAGAGAGGTGGGATTAACTACAATGGGAAAAAAAACCCTTCTATCGATGCAGGAAGTGACTACGCTGCAGTGCGATGGTGGTGCAGCAGCAGCACTATAGCATAGCCATACCCACACGAGTAATCCTACAGAAGGCAACAGGAATTAATGCACAGTGCTGCAGGACTGTGCATCTAAAATTAGCCGTACAAAATTAATGGAAGGAATTTGTTTTACACTCTTGAATTGTTGGATTGTGCAGTTTGCTTTCACCTGCTGCTGATAGTTGTAATTTATAGACTTTGGCTCAGTTTCACATCTGTAGACACTTTTTGGTGTGCATTTTTTTTTTTAAACTTTTCAGTTACCTTGCCTGTCACTTCTTTCTTGAGAGAAGCCATTTCTTTTGTACTAATGCAAGCAAAGAGTTTGACATTTATACTTACAGTACTTTGATTGTAATTTAATCCTAAACTGTTCCCTTTCCCAGTGTGGATTCTTCCAGCGCTCCAGGTACGATGACAGTGTCCCCCGATACCATGCTGTAAGAATTCGGAAGGAGGAGCGACAGATCAAAGATGGGAAACATAAAGAGAATCTTGAGAAAAAACAATGGATTACAAAATGGAATGAAAATGAAAGTTACTCATAGGGAAAATTTTCCCCCTCAACTCCAAATTCAGATTTTAATATTTCTTCATTAATGGAATACTGATGGACTCAGACCTACATTCAATATGGACCTATATTTTTGATTGTAGATATTTTTACTTATATTGAAGCTTTTGTTTTGCACAGCTAATTTTTAAGATTGCTTGACTGATTTATCTGCATTATTTAAACTTCCAGATAGTCAGAGACAAGAGGCAAAATTGGTGCATTGAACTGAGCATTCTATGAAATATGCACGTTTAGTTTATAATGATGTCACAAAAGGTCCTTTTCTACATTCCTAAAGTCAATGGATGTGCAAGGAATGCAGGATCTGGTCCCAAATATATTTTCCAAACTTCTATCACAATATGCAATCTATTATAAACACACTGTAGCCTTGACACACTTTATTCAAATAGAATTTCGGGAATCTGTGAATGTGCTATTCTAGTTATAAGAGACTGCAGCTATGGTAGTTAGGGCTTAACCTAAAGTGTCTTAAATTAAATGTGCAATAGGTCATGTTGCTATGTTTCTCACACCAAATATACACAGGTTAAAAAAAAAAAAAAAAAAAGCTTGAAGGTTAGTTGTATGTTTTTGTATATATTTTAGTAATTCTTGTATTTATTTTTTTATCAGCAACCATTTGTCTTTGACTAATTAGGCCAAAGACTTTAAGTGAACTTTAAAATTGGTATGGATGTTCTTAAATAGGATATGAAAGTCCAGTTAGACATGAAGCTTTCACTGCATTTAAAGAGTGCCAGTGCTTTTTTTAAAAAGTAAATTTCAATCACTGACACATCCTTGGAAATATAAACATTCATGCCAGTAGTTTGTGGGGGCATTTTTTCTTATTTCTGTTTATGCAGCAGGATTTAGGAAAGATGTGGACAAATTGGTGAGAGTCCAGAGGAGAGCAACAAAAATGATAAAATGTTTAGAAAACCTGATTTATGAGCAACAGGTATATATAAAAAACAATCCTGGGCATGTATTTAGTTTTGAGAAAAGAAGACTGAGGGGGGAAGGGGGAACCTAATAATAGGTCTTCAAATGTTAAACGCTGTTGTAAAGAGAACAATGATTAATTGTTCTTTGTCTTCTGAAGGCAGGACAAGGAACAATGGGATTAATCACAGCAAGGAAGATTGAGGTTAGATATTAGGAAAGAAAAAAAAATAAAAACCACTTTCTAATTATAAGGGTAGTTAAGCTCTGGAATAAGCTTCCAAGTGAGGCTATGGAATCCCCTCAGTGGGGGATTTTAATAACACCAGTCAGGCATGGTCTAGGTTTTACTTGGTCAGGGCTTGACTTCGAGGCCCCTTGCAGCCCTTCATTTCTATGACTAATTATGTTCCTGTAACATAATGTGTGTGTTAATTGAGAATATTTAAATTTTCTTTTGTACATCCAAAATGTATAGGTTTTTCTATCTAATTTTTATACTTAATACAAAAAGAAAGGTGCTTCTGGAAACAATTTTCCAGCTCTGTATGGATTTCATGTTTAGAGAAAGGTGTGTCTACTACTGAAAATGTTATATAGCACTTGAAAGAAAACATAAGCTCCTATCTGTCCTTAACAATGGATCTGTGCTGATCCCTTTTGAGACTACTGAGTGATGTCCTAAATATATCTAAATGTTAATTGTAAGAATAGTGACACAATGTTGTGCTGCTCAGTAACCAATTGTTGTAACATAAGAGCTATTTAAAGAGTTTATTGGGTTTTTTAACCTACATTCTAAAACGTTGGTACTATTTAAATAAGAATTAGTATTTCTTATTCCATATAAAAAATACTAATGAGCTGTGTGCATAATTGTTTTGCATAGGGATGAGATTTATGCAAAAACTTGTAAAAGTATTTTCTTTACAAGCTGCTGGCTTTACCTTCCCCCAGAAGTCCATTGTTCTAATGCAGACTGCTGGGGTGACTGAAGCAAGCAAGACTGGTCATCAATTGTGTGGGTGGGTTTTGTTTTGTACTACAATTCATTTCTTTCATTCAGTCAGGCTTTTTGAAGCTTTGTTTCTTTAAAAATGTTATTTTAGAAGCTGCATTCTTTTGCTTCAAGGTTTACAGGTCCCATGTATAATTTTCCTCCTCCCCCCATCATATACTTCCAAAATTACATTGTGACCCCTGTTCTGCAACATTTGTGTGTACGTAGCTGTTTACTGCATATTGCCAGTCTGTCTCCCTAATGAGAGCTACAGCAGTGTTTAAAATCCTAGCTCCTTTGCCCAGTGGCTCAAAACCCCAAGAAACTGAGCTCATCAGTTGCTAAGAAGTGGGAATTTTGAGACTGTTGCAGCCCTTATTAAAACAAAACATATGGTTAGGTATGGGGCACCCTCTTATTATAAACAGCAAAATAATAAATGTCTTGGCAGTGTTAAATTTAGGACTATTGAAAATATTGTCTCATGTCATGTCACTAGTATACTATCCTCTCATACACACAACTAGTAATGCTAAATCATTCCAGGATTAGAAATTACCTGTGGATATTTGTATAAAAGTGTGAATTTTTTTAATTAAAATACACATTGCCTTGATATTGCTAGTATATTTCTTCCAGGACAAGTTTCTTTTATCGACTGAATTGTTAATTATGTAACATAAAAGAAGCATTAGCAACTGAGTTTCTGTAAGTGGTGCTTAGATTTCACAGCTCACCAATGTGTTATAACTAAAGCCAGCCTGCTCTATATGCAATTTTCAGCATGAATTAAAGTGAGAAATAGGAACTATACATGATGATGAACCATTTAATTTGTTACTAGTCTACTTAAAAATCACTGATTTTTATAGATTAAATTATCTATAAAAAGGGGAAGGGTTTACATGCTACATTTAGGTATTAATGCCAAATCCTACTAGCCTCACCCCCTGCAAGTAGTCTGATACAGAGGCCTTGTATACATGAGACACTTTGACTTTCTGCAGCCCAGTATCACTCACAGTTCTGTGGCACATGGGCTGTCCCCTTGTCACAGCAGTTTGCAGAGGTGGCTAGCTTGCCCCCGTGCACAGCTGCTGCCTTCACTAGAGCAGTCAATGGTCGATTGCTTTGCTCCCACTCATATCTTTGCAAACTAAGATTTTTTTAGGGCAGTAACTGAGCACCTTTTAATATCTCCTTCCCCATGTAACCTAGGTAGAGGGGAGGTAAGTCAATTTACTTGCCAATTCTGTAGCACAGAATTCCTCTAATTTAAAGAGTTTGCACAGATCATGAATTCCTATCCTTGCAAGAGACTACAGCTGGACTTTCTAAAGGAACCCTCAGAGTAGAAACAATAGATTTCACTTTTTCTCTCTCTTCTTAGAAATCCAGTACTAGTCTTTACCATAAGATAGCTACAGGCATGTGCACACAATTTCAAATTCCTTTTTGTGAATAAACACTCCAAAGATAAACCAGCAGTTATAATGCACCCTAATATCACTAAATGTTATATTCTTTATTTTAAAGGAAAATATCTAAAGAGCCTACACCCAGAAGTACATGTATCTATAAAACCTTACAAAATAAATACAGGGATAGAGATTGGGACTTTTGGAGATCTGCTTTCAGAGAGGCTCACCCTGGGTGTTATACTGATGATTAAACAAAACATTTAGTTGTACTACATCAGGGGCGGGCAAACTTTTTGGCCTGAGGGCTGCATCTGGGTTCCAAAATTGTATGGAGGGCCGGTTAGGGGAGGCGTAGCCCAGCTCCTGCCCCCTAGCTGACCCCGCTTCCCTATCCCCTGACAGCCCCTGGAACCCCGTCACCCCATCCAACCTCCTCTCTCCTTCCTGACTACCCCTGCCCTCTGACCGGCCCCCAGCCCCTTACCGTGCTGCCCGGAGCACCGGTGGCTGGTGGCGCTACACCTGCGCCACCCAGCGCAGCAGGACAGGCAGCTGCGCTGCCTGGCTCGAGCCCGCCACCCCATGCCGCAGCACAGAGCACCAGGTCAGGCCCTGGCTCTGCAGCTGCGCTGCCCCAGAAGCTTGCAGCCCCGCCGCTCAGAGTATTGCGCCTGCGGCGGGGTGAGTGGGAACAGCAGGGGAGGGGCCAGGGGCGAGCCTCCCAGGGCAGGCGCTCAGGGGCCAGGCAGGAGGGTCCTGTGGGCTGTAGTTTGCTCACCTCTGTACTACATAATCAGTTATTTCAGCATCCTCATTACTGAGCACATACAACTTCAAGAAAGAACAAACAACCCCCCACAATAGCTACTATAGGCACTAGGCTCACACAGTGTCTTTGGTTCAATGATGTAATACCTCCACTCTGCAATTCCTCCTTTAGGGTGTTTTACCAGTCTCAATCCCCATTGCCTTCTGTAAAACTACAGGAAATTGTATTGAGATCCAACCCCCAGGTTGAGCCTGGCTTACCCCTGGCAGCTCTATTTCCTGGATTTGACTGGTGCTCAAACTGACTGACGGTTTGTACCCCCAACAGCACTCACTACTGAGTGGCCAGCCGCTTCCAGCTTCTAACTAAGGGGAACATGTATATACATGCAGATCTGCCCTTAATGAAGCATTTGCCAGTACCAAAACAGCTACTGAGCAAGGTTAACTTCCTGCCCTCCCTATAGTGTGCTGAAATAGCAACTACCTCTTTGCAGTCATTTAAGGCCAGGGGTAGTCAAGAGGCAGACCACAGGCCAAATCCAGACTGCTAGATCCTTTTGAACAAATCCCAACAACTTTTTTTCCCCTTTTTAATTATTTTCTCTGGAGTCTGGACCTTGACCAAGAAATTTGGATCTTGACAAAAAATAATTGACGACTCCTGCTCAAGGGTCTGTACAGCCATCTTACCTGGGAACGTTTATATATCAACTCAAGAACAAGTAGAAACAGCAGCTGTGATTAAAGCAATAAGTGTTTCTGGCTGAACACTGAAAGAAGAGAAAGAAAAGGGGGGTACACCAGCATCAGGTAAATTGGTAATTGGATGGCAGAGCACAGAAGTAACAGTCTAGATCCGAGGCAGCTTTCGCAGGCTCTTCCAAAGGCAAGTGATGTCCTCCCTCTTTGCAACCAGCTGTCCCTGGCACAGCCAGGTCTTGGGGCTAAGTTGGAAAGGTGTTTTGAAATATACTCCATCTCTCTCAACAGTGATGCAACCCCAGTGCAGAAAGTCCAATAGTGGACTTTAAGCATCCCTTGGAGAGAGAGTCCAAGGATGAGGACTCCATGTTGGTCCCCAGGTAGGGTCCTCTGCAAGACAGGGAAAAAAAAGCCAATAGAGCCAGGTGGGAGTGGAAGAGAGATAAAAAGGCTAAGAGAGAGTCATCCTTGAATACAGTCTCCGCCTCTTCTTCTGAGGAATGAGACCTGTCTGATCCAGGCCTTAACAGGACAAAGGAGGGGGGAGGAGGGTGAGCTGAAGAACAGGAAAGGTTTTTGCCCCCACCACATTTGTTACAACATGCAAGAATATGGCATTCACTATTAAAATACAGCCTGATAAGGAGGTATTAGATGACAAATGGTGCCAAGGACCACCACTGTTAGCCTTAGACAACATTCACCTGCACCTTCCTTTCGAACAGGGAATCAGATAAGTGAGAATGCTCTGACAAGGGAAAGCGGGTACAGACACACACACTTAAGAAGGTTCTTTGATTTTCCTGCAGGAGACTAGCATCAGTTTGACACCAAATCCAGCTGGCGGTGGGAATGTGGGAGCAGACTGTACTTGATACTGGCCTCTCCACACCTACTGCCAGAGGTTCTGAGGGTTGGCTGAGATGCCAGGTTGCCTGCTGCACCTTTGAGTCTATCTGGAGGGAACCACTTCTCAGTCCTGTCAACATATATGCCCTGAAACAGGTACAGAACAAGTGACTCTACCAGCATCTTCCTTCCTCAGCACATTGGAGGATCACAAGAGAATCATCCTTGGCAGGGACATGACCACCCTGGAGATGCAGGACCAGATTGGGAAAGAGGTGCCAGGCTCCTACAGGGAGATTGTCAACTATCACTCCTTGATGGATACCTGCCATGACCAACCACCAGATGATATGGGCTCCTTCACCATAGTTAGTGGTATGACTAAGCCTCCTCCGCTCTACTAGTTGGACGACATATCCTGATCCAAGATCCTGTGGGCGCACTTCTCCAATATCTAGGTTCCTCCCTAGGGTTAAGGTCCCAAACCCTGGTTAGGGCCAGTACATGGCTCCAGGCTAGGGCTTAGGGCCAGAAGGCAGCTTTAGATTAGGGCTGGGGCCCCAGGAGAGGGTTAGGGTTGGTGATGGTAGGTGGCGCCTAGAGCCAAGTTAGGATTTGGGGTGGAAAACAACTCTGGCCTAGGATTAGAACTCAGATTCATAGGGGACTGTGGGCTGAGGACGGTCAGGTTCCTCAGGACAGGATTAGGGTTGGGGCTGGTAAGAGGCCCCAGGCTAGGCCTACAGTTGGGGAGCTACTGTTACCATTAGTGCCAGTAGCCCTGAAATAGTTAGGGTTGGGGCGAGCAAGCAGCCTCAGGTAAGGCTATGGTTGGGCGTTTGGGGCTAGTCTTACTGTTTAGGTCTGGTAGGCAACTTCAGGTTAGGGATTGAAGCTGGTAGCAGACTATAGGGGAACCTCACCTAGGATAAGTGACAGTAGGTTGCCCCAAGATAGGGTTATGATTTGGGCTGGAAGGGGCTCTGGCCTAGGGTTAGAGATTGGACAGATAGGGGATAGGATAGTGTTAAGGATGGGGATGGTATGCATCCCCAAACAAAGGTTCACTTAGGGCCAGTAGGTGGTCACATGTTAGGGTTAGCTGGTGGCCCTAGGTTATGGTTAATTTTGGGCTTGGTAGGAGGCCATGGGCTAGGGTTGAGATTAGCTGATGGGAGACATGATAATATACTTATGTATAAGGGTAATGTCTAGGAACTTAAACAATGGTACTTTCAGGAAGTGAGAGAGGTCTATATAGGTGGAGAAAAGGCAACATTCATGCTTTTTCTGTTTTGTCTCTTCCTTGAGCAGTGAGACCATGGTGTCAGAAGAGAAGCGAGTCCACAGATACATGAAATAAACTAAGAATATTACAAACGAACCAAAACACTCAGCATACCAGATCCTGTCCCAAAGAAAATGGACATGGGCTGCCATGTGCTCCAACAGCATCTACATATGTCAGCAACAGATGAAGAATTCAAGTAAAAATCTTAGCTGTCCTCCCAAAGATTCCCCTCCTCCCCACAAAAAGTGTTATATATTATAGTTATTTTTTCAACAATTGTGATAAAAAAAAAATCAGGAGAAGCAATAGATCAGCATATTGCCAAACTGTGCAAAATAGCTGACTCATGCAATTATTATTCCTGGGGGAATTATGCACTACTGTGCCTGCACATAATTAATGAGATGCACATACTTTTAATTTTTTGCACAGAAGAAAGCTTCTGCCAAAATGTTGCTGCAGTTCTGCCTTTTGCCCTCCAGAGGGCACACTGGTGCTAGAACACAGCAGCAGCTCCCAGCCAGCTAGCTAAGAGAAAGAGCCTGCCTTCTTCCCAGTACCTGTCAGGCCAGGTCAGGAGATGAGCTATGGGGAGACAGTGTGGGGTGCTGGCGGGGGAGAGGAGGAGAGATCAGACAGAAGCTCATAAGGGCTAGTGGGGGGGGAGGACAGACTGAGGCAGGGGCTGAATGGGAGTGGAGGCACTGGGAGGAGGGAGGTGCAGGACCACATGGTGATGGGAGGGGGTGCAGAGCTACATAGGGACAGGGGAGTGGCTGGGTGGGGGCACAGAACCACAATTGTTTGGGAGTGGATGCCTGAGTGGGGGTGGAGGGACACATGGGGGCAGGGGCAGATGTGCCTGACTGAATGGGAGAGGCTAGGGGTCAGCCAGGGTCTGCATGAGGGAAGCTCCCTAACAATCCCCCACCCCCCAACCTGTTTCATACTTTTCTCACCCAACCCAACAACCCTCCAAGTTCACACCCAGGCTTCTTCTCAGCAATTTACTTCCCTCTCCCTCAGCTCCTCCGTTACCCCTGACTCCCCCAAGAAGCCTTTGCACTGCTTCTGAGGAGTGCAGGAAATACGGTTCTGTATTGTAGTTTACATGAATTATTACTCAAAGTTCTGTATTAATATGCTTAGTAAGGAATCTATTTGTCAAAAAACATTTCCTGAATCTTTTTTGTTCTCTGCATTGTTACAGACATACTTGTTGACGACGGGTATTTTGAAATAAATGACCAAAAATAATTGAAACTGGTGTGATTATAATGTGTCATTTTGACAAATAAAATATGCAGAATTTTAAAATACTGTGTGCAGAATTCCCCTAGGAGTAAATTATCAGTTTTTAAAAGATTAACTAATTTGTGATAGATTAGCAAGAGGGATGAAAGAGGCAGGAGCTCAAATGAGAATGCTCAAAGAGTCCACGCTACTCTACCAAGAGCTATACACATGGGAAAAACTCAAGAACAAACTCACATCTAAATGCAGAGAGTAAGTGGAACAGACACAGGTAATGCACTATGTAACAAAGAAAAAAAAATACACGAAAACTCATGCAAGACCAAATGCACAAAGCAGAGTACATGGAAAAAATTCAAAGGCAGACCTGTGGATACAGTAGAGTAAAACTATGGAAAATGCTCCACGTGTGGGGTCATAAGTAATAATTGGGCAAGAGAAATTATACTAAAGCTTGCAGACAAGAAAACCAAAGAAAAACCAAACCCACCATATTGAGGAAGTAAACAGTGACTCAGGGGATGAGATTTTGCATGTATATGACACTTGTGCAGTGCCAAACAGCAAAAGTTAATGGTTTGTAAAGCTCAGACTAGCACCAGTTGCTAAGAAAGGCAACAAACACACAAACCAGAAATTGAATGCCAGATAAACAGTGGGTCATCAGTGAATGTGGTAAGCTACAAAGACTTCCTCAGCATTATGCAACAAAGGAAAAGCAAAGTCAAATGAAAGTTACATGATGACATGATAAAAAATACCATGAAGACACATAAGTTACAAGTAGAACAAGAAAGTGGTTTGAGCATTGGCCTGCTAACCCTAGGGTTGTGAGTTCAATCCTTGAGGAGGCCATTTAGGGATCTGGGACAAAAATCTGTCTGGGGATTGGTCCTGCTTTGAGCAGGGAGTTGGACTAGGTGACCTCCTGAGGTCCCTTCCAACCCTGGTATTCTATGAAAACGTACACAGGCTGAAATTTCAGGTCATACAGAAGAGACTGCTTTCAGCTAAACAAGTGAATTCACAAAAACCTAGTGAAATTAAACCTGGGACAAAATGACTCATACAACAGACACACAAGCAAAACTAAAAACATATCCAGAGCAGACAATTCACTGTGGCATACCTGCAGCAAACCTACTAAAAGATTACTGTGATGTTTTTAAAAGGACTGGGATGTCTTCCAGGCACATTACACCTGGAAATAGGTAAACCAATTCAGCCAGTACAGAATCTGGGATAGGAAACCATTTGAGTTGAAAGTGACCATAAACCTCTAGAGAGCATTTTTTAAGAGCCACTGCTTAGGGGACCCAAAATGCCTGTAAGCACATGCTGCTGAAATTGCAATGCTACAACTTGTGTGCACACTACAAGAAAGGAACTGAGATGTAAGTAACTGACTTCTTATCCAGAGCAGCCCTGCAGCATGAAAATATGGCAATAAACAAGAATAGGAAATCCTCAACCTGACAGAAATACAGAAAACCTTGATGATATAGAAAGCATCAGCCCAGATAGTTATGTGCCAGGTTCAAGACAGGGGCTGGAAAGAAGCAGAGAACAACTTTCTGACCTTAGAAGTTATGAAACCATAAAGTACAAAGATTTACAAGTGCCCACATCCCCCATTCTGTCAGGATGGGCAGACACCAAGGGAGAAACTCCACCTACCCCTAAGTTTACTAGAACTATTGAGATGAGCATGCATGATACCATCCTATATACAGGTAATAAAATCATAGTACCCAGGATTATGGAGAAGAGAAACTCTCTCAAGAATACATTGGAGCTATTCTGGAATGTATCCAGAAGCCTGTATCCAGAATACATGTGGGGGAAATGCAGACCAAGCAGCATAAAGGGACAATGAAAATACACAGCTTCCCCAACAGACTTGTGTATTTTCTTGTTCCTGGTAAGCTGTCAGAGGCAAAATGCACCCTTCTGGATCCATGACACAAGCTTCTGCTTATGTCTATGCTAGCAGCATTACCTGCATCTCTGGCCCAAACCATCCAGGACTCCAACGCTCTCACTGCACTGGGCAGTTACCTACTTAACTTAGTCTGCTCACCCATCTGGTCTGTGTGTCAAGTTGTAATCACACTGTTTTCACATGTTCTGCCCCAGCTGGCTAGCAATCGCTGAAAGTTAGTGTTGAGGACTTTGGTCTTCTAGTCTCTCTCTCTCCAGGGTAACTCCATTCATATATTGACAGTTCTCGATAGTTCATTAATTTCACCCCAGTCTTGCCTACTTTCTCTGTGGCTCCTACCCAGTCCCAGGAAAGAAGTTAACCCCTTCAATCCCAGTAGGTAGCTATATCATCTTGAGTGGGGAAACAGAGTTACACATCTGTTATAAACATAATACTGAAATTTCCCACATTCTTGATGCTACCACCTCATTACAGAATACTATTTAGACTTCTGAGAACTAAGTGAACTGTCAAACCTGACACAATGACCACTATGGACAAAGCTGTTACATATTCTTCATAGTGATACGATTATGACATCTTGCATAAAATGCATTATAATTAGAAGTCATGTGAGATGTCACTGAAAAGGTTATGATTTGCTGAATGATTATCCTATTTGTATGCATGTATCATTTTTGTATCTGAAGTTATGAACATTACCTATGTCTCTATTTCAAATGTAGTTACACCTGGGGAATGCCCACTAGACAAGATGCTTTCATTCTAGATAGTGGGTGGGGAAGGGCCTATTCAGGGCAATGAGCCATTGGGAAAAAACAATAGGCCCTAGGATGAGCTCATCTCCCATCTGGGGAGCCTTCCGGAGAACGCTACAGACAGCCTCCGAGTAATGGCTGCTATGACTTTACGAAGACATGTGATGTGACCACGTCTCTAGATTCCATCTTTGGGATGTCAGTGTTTTTCCAAAGACCGGTCTGGGAACCAAGCTTTGAAACACAGGGCTACCGCCATATGCAAAAGCTATACCAGGCGGGGAGTGACATCTGGTGTTCTTCGCTCCTCACACAGGACTCCTGAAAACATCTGAGGAATAAAGACTGAACTGGGGGAAGTGCTGGACCCAGGCTAAAGGGATTTTTAACCTGTGAATGGAACATCTGGGGATTTCAAGCTGAAAGGAAGTGCAGCTTGCCCCTTAAGAATCTGCTATTCATACCCAAATCTATTTAGTATATTAAGTTTAGTTTGCGTTTTTTGTCTATTTACTAGGTAATCTGCTTAGATTTTTTTTTTTAAGTGATAGCAAACAGATCAATCTTTTGTAGTTAATAAACTTGTTTTTACTTTATCTAAACCAGTGTGTGGGAATCATAACTTGGGGGCAAAGGGCTGTTGCATATTCCTCTCCACATCCATGTAGGGGGCAAATTTTATGAGTTTACATTGTACAGTTCCCTGTGCAGTATAATTTTGGGTTTATACTCCAGAGGGGGTCCATGCCTGAGGAGCTGATATTTGTGCTAGCAGTAGCCTTCCCATGCAGGGGGCTGGTCAACGAACCTGCATGTAACTGCACCTGGGTGTGTCCCTACCTGTATGTATGCTGGTGAAAGTGCAGGCTGGAGAGGGCTTTGCAGCTTGACAAAGCAGTAGGGCATAAAAGGGAGCCCAGGCTGGTGGGCTGGGGGCCTCAGTGGTACCCCAGTTCCAGGTGGCACCCCGGGGAGAACCTATCACAAAAGCAATGAAACATTTCAGCAGGTCTGGTATCCCAAACTGCATAGTATCAAACAACGGACTTCATTTTACTAGCAGTTTGTGTGATTTACCCACATATCATAGGATATCAAAACCATCAAATGCAAAGTTAGAAGCAGTTAGAATTGCTAAGACTATTAAAGAAAGCTGCAAAAAGCAAAGAAAACAGTAGCTACTTTATTTCCCAATACTGCAGCTATCCCAGGAACCATAAGCAAAGCAGACCTAAAATACTACAGACCTGTGGAGCAGCTAGAGCTACAATGTGATGCCTCAGAGAGAGGCCTAGGAGCAACACTGATGCAAAGCCAGCAGTGTTACCTGTCAGCTCTGTGTTCTTGGGGAACCAGGGCGTAGTACCCAGCATGTCTGACTCATGAAAGACCTTCCCCGCCTCCCCACCGCCTCTGATTGAACCAAAGCTGATCAGAAGAAAGACTTACAAAAAGCAATGAAAAGGCCGTGGAAGACACACCTAAACTCCTGGGACAAGGGTGACAGGATTAAGGAAACTCCCATAGCCTCATTTGCATCAAAGATGGGACAGGGAGGCATCTCCATTAGCATACAGAATGGAGAACAGAGATTCCAAGGCAAGAACCGCACGGAACTCTGGGACCAGAAAAGCAGGGAAGCACTGCATGATGGGGGATCTCTGCTCCAGATGTTAATGAACCCACACCTGCACACACCCAGCTCAGTAGTTATCAGACGAATTTTAGTAATAAATCCTTTATTGGTATCCAAAAGAGCGAAGGTCCCTAACTGCATTGTGGGCTCCCTCCAAGGAACAACGCCCATAGCCAGGAATGATCAGTTCCCACTGTCTAGCCTGAACAAGACAACTTTGGCATACTCCATTGAGCCATCAGTTTACCCATAAACAAATATAGTGTTCTCCCTTGAACCATTGTTGTTTCCCTACAAAAACCCCTACCCATGCTCAAGTGTTCTGATGCCTGGATCCGAAATCTGCACCAGTTCCATTGGGACTTCATCTTCTCCTGACTGATCGTGCTGGGAGCTCTGCCTGTCTCCAGCACTCCGGAACCGCAGCTATTATCACCACCTGGGACCTCCCCATTGATTCAAGCTTCATGGAGTGGTGAGAACCCATCTCTCTCTCTCTCTCTCTCTCTCTCTCGGTATAGCCTTCTGACCCTGACTTGTGTGATCAGTTATAGTTTTCTAAACCTGACTTTTATAATCAAATTTATATTAGATTTAATATTATAACGGTTTTGTTTGTTTGGCTCCCCTTGTATGGTTATTACCTGGCAATAAAATAACTTTCATGGTTAAGCTGGTTGCTTCTCCCCCACCCCCGAGGGTGTTTTTTTTGGCTTCCCCATTAGCTCTGCAGCAACGCTCCTTGTACTTAAGCTAAAGATCCCTGCAGCACCCAAAAATCCTGTGGGGTTTGCTCATCAAGTGGGTTACTACCAGAACTATAACATGAAAGTGGGGATAGGGACATGCTGAACCTGGGACATATAAGGGTGGCAGATTGAAAGTGCTGCACGACCCAGCCTGCTTAGGCATACTCTATTCTGGTGTGGTGCCCATGGCATCAGGGCCGGCTTTAGGAAGTGCAGGGCCCAATTCAAACATTTTCGGTGGGGCCCCGGCAGGGATGACTAACAAAAAATTTTTTTAAAAAAGCCTTTCGTTTCTTCCATGTATTATTTACTTTCCATAACTATAGCTATATAAATAATAAAATTATATATTATGTACATTGCGTCATATATGCTGTTGATCGGTTATTAATGAGCTCCGTTTCACATGTGTGGGTCCCCGCCATTCCCTGGGGTGGTGTGCACATGTGTGGGTCCCAGCTGCTCCCTGCCCCCCTCATTGAAGCAGGTGTGCAGGGTTACTGCCCTGGGAACTGCAGGGCACCAGTGGACATGGGGCTGGCTGGAGGCAGGGCAGGGGCTGACTGGAGGTAGGGTCTGGCTGCAGGCAGGGCAAGGGGTGCGGGGCTGGCTGGAGAAAGGGGTGTGTGGGGTGGGCTGGCTGGCTTCAGGCAGGGTCGCAGGGGGGTGTGGCAGGGGTTGGCAGGGCTGGCGACAGAGAAGTGCGGGACTGGCTGGCTTCAGGCAGGGGGGTGCGGCAGGGGTTGGCTGGAGACTGGCCAGGAGGTGCGGGGCTGGCTGCAGGCAGGGCAGGGAGTGCAGGCCTGGTGCGGGCAGGGGTGTGTGTGGGGCTGGCTGGCTTCGGGCAGGTCCGCAGGGGGGTGCGGCAGGGGTTGGCTGGAGACAGGGCAGAGGGTGCGGCAAGGGTTGGCTGTGGGCAGGGGGTGCAGGGCTGGCTGCAGTCAGGGCAGGGGGTGCAGGGCTGGTGTGGGCAGGGCAGGGCAGGGGGGGCAGGGCTGGTGCGGGCAGGGGGTGTGGGGCTGGAGGCAGGGCAGGGGGTGCAGCAGGGGCTGGCTGCGGGCAGGGCAGGGGGGTGCGGGGCTGGTGCAGGCAGGGGGTGCAGCAGAGGCAGCTGGAGCCCCGGCCCTTTAAATATCCCCCGGAGCCCCCCGCTACCCCAGAGCTAAGGGGGCTATTTAAAAGGCCCGGGACTCCCCTGCTTCTACCGCCCTGGCCCTTTAAATAGCCGAGGGAGCCCTGGGAAAGCGGCGGGGCTCCAGCGGCTATTTAAAGGGCCAGGGCGGTAGAGGCAGCGGAAGCCCCGGACTTTTTAAATAGCCCCCAGAGCCCCGCAGCCCTACCCCAGGGCTCCAGCAGTGGGGCTCTGGTGGCAATTTAAAGGGCCTGGGGCTCCCTAGAAATGCTGTTTGACTCAGCCTACTGAGTCCAGGGACATATAAGGGGTCAGCTTGGGAGTGCTGATTAACCCGCTCCTCTCAGACACGCTTTGTTAATGTGTGTTCATCACATTCTGGGGCTGGAAGAACCCAGGCCTTGCAGGATAGCTCCACTGGGAGGGAACTTGCAGAAGAGAGACGTAGAGCTCCATATGAGAACACAAGTGACACAAGCAGTACATTGATAGAATTACACCCCACCCCCCGAAGAGTAACCCTAATAAACGAGCATATCCAGTGGTGAGCTGGAGCCGGTTCGCACAAACCGGTTGTTAAATTTAGAAGCTGGTTTAGAACTGGTTGTTAAAGGGGTGGGCAATTGGGAGAGGGAGATTTTTCTGTCATTAATCCGGCCCGTGGGACAGTCTTATCCGGCCCACCTGAGCTCCTGGCTGGGGAGGTTCCCCCAGCCCCTCCCCCGCCTTCCCCCCCTCTCGCAGAGCCTCAGCGTGACGCACTGCCAGCACCAGCGCTCTGGACCGCTCCTGCCGCTTTGAGCGGCATGGTAAGGGGGTGGGGCTGCCAGCTCCAGGGGGCTGCACGGCATCCATACACGCTTGGTAAGGGGGCCGGGGCTGAGGTTGTGTGTGTGTGTGTGTGTCAGGGGACGGAGAATGGAGGGGGTTGGGTAGGCGTGTGAGTTCCGGGGCTTTTTCGGGGTAGTGGTGGATGAGGGGGTCGGGGCAGTCAGGGGACAGGGAGCGGGACGAGTTGGGTAGGGGGTGGGGTCTTGGGAGGGGGTGGTCAGGAGACAAGGAGCAGGGGGGGTTGATGGGTTGTGGGTTCTGAGGGGGGCAGTCGGGGGCAGGACGTGGGTGGGGGAGGGAGACAGGCTGTTTTGGGAGGCACAGCCTTCTCTACCCAGCCCCCGGATACAATTTTGCAACCCCGATGTGCAGGGCCGGCTTTAGGAAGTGCGGGGCCCGATTCGAACAGTTTCAATGGGGCCCCGGCAGGGATGACTTAAAAAAAAAAACCCACCACCACGTAAAAAAAACACGTGGGGCTTGTACTCACCGGGCGGTGCTCCGAGTCTTCAGCGGCGGGTCCTTCAGTGGCGAAGACCTGGAGTGAGTGAAGGGCCCGCCGCTGAAGTGCCGCTGAAGATCCGGTAGGGAACCGGTTGTTAAGATTTTGGCAGCTCATCACTGAGCGTACCCCAAAGTAATGGGCAAATCTGGTAACAGCAGACCATAACATTTACAAGTAGAGCCCTGGCAGATACAGAAAGGGGATATGCTCAGATAGAAAAGGAGCTATTAACTGTGCTCTTTCATCACTTCACCTTTGAGCAAAAGGTGGACATGCGGACTGATCACAAGCCATTAGAAAGAAGCGTGAAGCAATCACTGCTGAGTGCACCCAAGCAACAACACATTATTGAGATTTCAGAGCTATGAGGCGAGGATAAGGTTCTGCTCAGGAAGTCAGTAATGTTGGCTGATATACTGAGCAGAGCATACTTCCCAGCGTACAATACAGGACAGGAGAGAGTCTATTAACATGCTCCAACCTTTACATTTCTGATGGGAGGCTCCAGAGAGCAAAATGATTCATACTCTAAGACTTAGCAAGAAGCATCCAGAAGGTTAAACCCTACTACAAGGTGAGGGATGAGCTGTACGTGCAAGATGGAATTTTGTTTAAAGGGGATAAGCAGTAATCCCAGGAAATCTAAGAGCTGATGTCATGAGATGGATACCCACTTCGTACTTGGGGACAAAGGCATGTCTGAGATGAGCCAGAACATATTTCTACTGATCAGGCATGAGTGCCCAATTGACAGCATACATGGAACAGTGTGAGATCTGCAAAGAGTATAGTGATTGACAACAAGGGACTCTGCAGCCTCATGAAATCCCATCCCTACTTAGGGAAAGGTCTGAACATGGTGTCACAGTTCAGGGAAACTGCACCTGTATTTCCCTTTAGTGCTCCAGCAAGGGCACCCACTCTCAGGATCAGGACCGGCTCTAGGCACCAGCAAAACAAGCAGGTGCTTGGGGCGGCTCATTTCCAGAGGCGGCATTCCCGCCATCCTCTTCCAGGAGTTGAGGCTTTTGGGTGTTGCAAGGAAAAGAGAACCTGCCTGTGTGCTTACTCACTATTCACCGGGTTTACTGTACAATTGTCCGCTAGAAAAGAGAAGCTGGGTGCATGGAAAGCTAGAAGGAGCTCAGGTGCTGGGAACAGAGCCCGGGGCTGGACCAGACAAACTTCTGCAGGGTCTAGTTCTCTTTAAGATCTTGCCATCCTTACTAATGGGACTGACCCCACTGGCTCCGGTGGAACAATTTGTGGGGTAAGGATTACTCAGGCTAGGAAGGGTTAGCAGAGCCACTTTCAAAATCCCAATGGAGCTGAGATCAAGAACCGCTCCGAACGCAGACCTCACTGTTTCCAATCAGGTTTGCCTCTCTGGGCTTGAATCCATGTAGGGTTTAAACAGAAATCGGTACCGTTTCCAAGCTAACCAGTTTGCATCAAACTCAGAAGCCCTCAATCCTGAATTTTGGGGGTGTGCAAGGGGCCAGCACATCTGGAAAGAGGAGAGCACATAGGGGCTAGCACAGACGTGTAAACCAATGTAGGGTCTCTTCACTGGGATGCCTTGTAACCGCAATGGTTTGTAATGTAAGAACGCAGTAAGGCACCTGAGGGGAGAGAACAAATAGCTGGTTTATGGATCTCCAGAGTGAAGTTCAGTGTGATAGCTAGATCCCACGTGCATCGACCCTGTACTCTAAGCGAACGTGGACTGGAAGAGGAGAGAGAGAGATTTAGGAGCTGAACTGTCCAGGTGAGGTTTTTTCATGGCTCTGGGACAGACTGAGTGGCACCCCCAGACCCGTTGTCCTAATCACCTCCCCTCCCCCCCCCACTTCCCTTTTGATTTGTAGTATATTTCCCGACCCTAGACATGAGGCATTCGCTACAGGAGCAGGTCACTGAAAGGAGGGTGGTGATGGAAAAGCGGGGACTGGGGGGTCAGGGGACATTCCTTCCAATTAAGGTGAAAGGGAAAGACACTAGGAGCCTTTTACCGAAAGGAGGGAGAAGCGGGGGGAAAAAACACTCGTGCGTTTTAGACTTTGAGTGAAACTCTGATCTCGCTTCCAGTCTGGGTGGGAAGTGAAGTTGGAGGGGCATGCGCTGAAAGAAGAGCAAATGCAAAAGAGATTCTCCTTTAATAAGACAAGTTGCCCCCAGTAAACCAAGTAACGAATACAAGCCCCATCTTTCTTTTGAATCTAAAAGATGCCCTTGGAATGAAGTTAAAGAGCCATCATCAGCCATTGCTGAGCAGAGCGGAAAACAACGCAAATCAGGTGCTGTGCAAACATGTGTAAAAGCAGGGCCGGCTCTGGCTTTTTTGCCGGGGGGGGGGCGGAGCCCCTGGGGGAGGGCGGCGAGCCCCGGCGGCGGCTCCGGTCTCCCCCCCGGCGGCCAGAGCGCCGGGGGCAGGGCCGCGAGCCCCGGCGGGTGCTCGGCTCTCCCCCCCCCCGGTGGCCAGAGCGCCGCGCCGCCCCCCTCCAGGTGCCGCCCCAAGCACCAGCTTGGGTGCTTGGTGCCTGGAGCCGGCCCTGTGTAAAAGCCAAAAGAGGGCGGGGGGGGGGGGGGGAGAGCGGCCAAAAACTTTTTTGCTTGAGGCAGCAAAAAACCTAGAGCCGGCCCTGCTCAGGATTCCAGCTCCCCAGCTGTTGCCTCTTTTGGGTGGAGCCCCACATCTCACTCCTTTCGGACCAGGGTATGTCCAGGCCACACAGTTCCCTGCCTTCACTGTGAATTTCCCAGCAAAGAGAGTCTGCCTAAACAGACCTGCTTGCTTTCTCTTCAGATACTGGTACCAAGGGGATTGCTGAAGATATAAGTTACCACACAGTACTGTCTAAGCAAAAAACTACTTTATTAGTATGTTTCTCTATAATACTTTTAATCTTAGGAATAAACTTACCAGAGTTCACACTAACATGAATTCTGGCAGGCACAGTCCTTCCAACCCTACCCTAAGGATTGTGGCCCTTTGCGGAGCAGGGTCCTGCCAATGTGCTGATTCAAGATGGCACCAAGTCAGTTTAAACTCAAGCTATTTATCCAAGAGTCCTTTCCTGGTCGTTTGGCCTCTGGAGAATCCACTTTGAACAAATATATACACCCATCTCTCCAGGGGAGTTGCTCCAAAGGCTGATAACGAAGGAAGTTAATTAGCATCCCTCTTCCTACTAAAGAAGGTACATACAATGCCATACCACCACATACACAATTGCATTTGTAATACAATGTACCCCAAGGGTATTAAGTTAAACCTTGCTGAATTAGAATTCAGCAAGATTTGTTCAGAACATTACAGCTACTGTTACATAGACCTGTACACTTTTACTGACAGGAACTATGTGGTCGCAGTATAATAGTCCACCACGAGAAATTGGAGTATCTGGAAGAAACTCAGGCAAGAACTGTGTGAAACAAGGCACATTTCGCAAGGTATGGCACACCTGAAACATTCTGCTCTGACAATCTGTGCTCAGTATACTACAACAGAATTCAAAAAATTCAGCACCAAATGGGAGTTTGAGCACAAGACGTCTTCCCCTAGGTACCTAAAAAGCAAATGGGAATGTAGAGTTGGTAGTAAAGTCACAAGATATTTGTTGTGCAGAGGCCTGTATTCTAAGCCAGGGGTGGCCAACCTGAGTCTGAGAAGGAGCCAGAATTTACTAATGTACATTGCCAAAGAGCCTCAGTAATAGGTCAGCAGCTCCCCCCCGCCCAATTAGCTCCCCCACTCTGCTCCCAGCGCCTCCCACCCACTCACAGCCCCGCCGCTCAGCACCACCCCCTCCCTCCCAATCAGCTGTTTTGTGGCATGCAGGAAGCTCTGGTAAGGAGGGGGGAGGAGCGAGGGCACTGCAGGCTCAGGGGAGGGGGCAGGAAGGAGTGAAGTGGGGGCAGAGCCTGTGGCATAGCCGGGGGTTGAGCAGTGAGCACTGCCCAGCACACTGGAAGGTTGGCGCCTGTAGCTCCAGCCCCGGAGTTGGCAGGGGCGGCTCCAGGCACCAGCGCACCAAGCGTATGCCTGGGGCGGTGAGCCGCGGGGGGCGGCCTGCCGGTCGCCGTGAGGGCGGCAGTCAGGCTGCCTTCAGTGGCATGCCTGCGGGAGGTCCGCCGGTCCCACGGTTTCAGTGTCAATTCAGCAGCGGGTACTCCGAAGGCGCGGGACTGGCGGATCTCCCGCGGGCATGCCGCCGAATCCGCGTTACCAGCGGCCGAAAACCGCCTGCCTGCCGTGCTTGGGGCGGCAAAAAACATAGAGCCGCCCCTGGGAGTTGGTGCTATACAAGGAGCCTCATATTAACTTCTGAAGAGCCGCATGTGGCTCGGGAGCCACAGGTTGGCCACCCCTGCTCTAGGCTAGCCAAGGTAACAAAAGTCCAACTCTACCTGTTATAAGCAATTTTATGTAAGTCATCAAAAACTAGAGATAGACAGACAGATTTAATTAGTTCAAACAAAAAGGCCTACTGATACAAATGTAGGATTGTTTACCAGATGGGATCTTAAGACAAGAGAAGTGTGGACTTGAACTCAGTGAATCAGGTGTATCTGAAATTAAGCCTAATTGGCAGACAAAATGAGGGTGTGGCATATTCCACCCATAACTCACTTTTGTAGTTGTTGGTGTCACTAGGCATCACCCTAGGTAACTCGGGGGGTTGGAAGACCCGAGAGTTGATGAAGCCCCCCCGCTCTAGGCCAAAGTGAATCAAAGCCCCTGCATGTTAAACTTTACTAACCTCACAGGCCAGCAGCTGGGAAGCAGTAGTGATAAAGGAAACCTACATGCTTCTAGCTAAAGGGCAAGATTACTTGCAGAAAGAAACAGTGAGAACAAGCTGCACAGCCAAGGTCATGTAATGTAGCCAGAAGGAGAAAGGGGGAGAGGTGGGAATGGAGGGGGGGGGGTGAGAAAGGACGGGGGGAAGAAGGGAAAGGCTTAGTTACAAATTGTATAAAAGACAAAGGCTGCTTATGTTGGTGTGCTTGATTTGAGACGTGCCTGTCTCCTTGCACCACTTTGAGATCTCAAATAAACTTTGATTGCTTCTCCACCCTGGTGTGTTTATTGGCGTGACGCACACCGGGCAATGGACCCCGCTGTTGCTGTCCTCGGGCACTCTGTGCCGGCAACAGTTTTGGCGCCCAACGTGGGGCTCGAGGCTGAAATTTAGCCTTGCCCGGACCCCTCTCGGAGGTCGACGGATTGCGGCGACGACTGACGCCCAGCGCGCACCGGTGACTTCATCGGGGGCCTCGGCGAAGACGTGGTTTGGTTGACCCCGGAGGGCACAATGGTGCAACGCGCTCGAGTAGTGGAGAAGCGGCTGTGGGCGACGGTGGGGAACCGGTCCCGTGGATAGGGCGATGGTGAGGAACCGGTCCCTTGGTTAAGGTAGGAACAGTCCAGTGGTGTGGACTTTTACCTGTTTTGACCTGGGGACGCCCAGTGTCTCCCTAGGGTATGGGGCAGGGACAGAGTACTCCAGGCAGGGCAAGGTGTACGCCCTTAGAATGCATTCTGGTGAACTGGAAAGTGTTTGAATCGGATCCATTGACTAAAAGTAGATTTAAAAGCTTCCGTACAGTAGACTGGCCTCAATATCAGCTAGAGGACCAGGAAAGGTGGCCACCGGAAGGATCACTTAATTATAACACGATCCTTCAATTACTTCTGTTTTGTCAGCGAACGGGTAAATGGAATGAACATATGTATGTACAGTTGTTTATGTTGTAAGAGATAGGTCAGATATTTTGCAAAAGTGTAATTTGACTCCGACAGGTTCAGTAGTAGCTACTGTTAGTCCCCAGAACCCCCCCCCCCACCGCTGTAATGGCAGGTCCGGTGTCCCCTTTGGCTATCACACCCCCACCATATAAAGACAAGGTCCCAGAGATTGCCCCCTCGGTGGAATTTTATCCGTTGATCACCGAGACCGTGGTGTCCAGACATGGCTCGGACAGGAATCAGACCACTACTATGCAGGTCTATACGCATGTGCCTTTTAACCCAGTGGACCTAGCAGCCTTTAAGGCACAGGCAGGGGAATTTTCAATGAATCCAAGCAAGTTTATCTCGGTCTTTGAGGGATGCCTGGCTAGCCATAAGCCTGACTGGGATAACTATAATATCCTCATGAGGACCCTGCTGTTGAAGAGGAGGAAGAAACAAACAAACAAAAAAAGCCAAAAACTAAAAAGGTTAAAAAAACTGGGATTGGGAGCTTATGAACAATATCAAGCCAATTTGGCAGAAACCATCTAAGGAGGTCAAAGATGATGAAATAACCCTCACCTTACCCCCCGAGAATGTGTGGAAATGACCCTTACAATTGAGCCCTCAGCCATGCAAGCCCCAGAGTGGAGCCAGTGGAAGGACAAAAGGAGGGTTAAAAAGCAGCTTTGCTGGACAGTGCTGGCCCAGGGATTTAAAAATTCCCCCACCCTTTTCGGCCAGGCCCTGGCCAGAGACTTGGAGGAGTGGGACAATGAGGACAAGGTCCTCCTCCTGCAATATGTAGATGACTTGTTAATTGCCGCTGTGGGTCTAATCCCTTGCCTTAAAGCCACTGTGAGCCTCCTGAACTTTGTTGGACTCCAAGGATATCGGGTAGCACAGAGTAAGGCTCAAATTGCCCTCACAGAAGTACAATACTTAGGGTTTCACATAAGGCAGGGAGAGCGCCAGCTTTCAAATGAAAGAAAGGAAGCTATCTGTCAAATTCCTATCCCAAGCAATCATAAACGGCTCAGGGCGTTTCTGGGCATGGCAGGCTTCTGCAGAATATGGATCCCAGAGTTTGGACTGTGGGCTAAACCCCTGTACGAATGTGTTAAGGGAGCGGATCACGACCCCTTGCACTGGTCCTCAGAAGCCGACAAAGCATTTAAGGTTTTAAAAAGGAAAGCTATTGGACACCAGAGGTTGTACCGAGTGGAATCCTCAAAAGTGGGTGTGCTTATCCTGGTTTGTTGCTCCAAAGCTCTGTATAGAAGTTATTTTACTGGAAGGGTGTATAATGGCAATGTGTATGTGTTCATTGTTGGGAAAAGGTGTATGAGTGAAGAGTGGAAGTGTCCTTTGTAGGTTAAAAGATGCCAAGAAAGGGAGAAGGAAAAAGAATAGAACAAGTTAACTGGAAAATATAGCTAGCAAACTCAGTCCAAAGATAAGATGCTGGCCCCATCCAAGGACATTGTTCACAGCTAAGACTTGGCTAACAACCAAGAAAAGGGGGGCCTGAATGTGCCCAAGCAACTATGAGATCTGCAAAATACTGCCAGGCATTAATGAAATGTGTTAGGTTTCTTTTCTCACAGATAAAAGAAGTGTTAACCAAAGACCTTAGCAGCCCTGGGTCTGCCGGACTTCACTAAGCCGTTCCAACTGTATGTGCATGAAAGGAAAGTGGTGGCCCTGGGAGTGCTTACTCAGTTATTAGGCACCTGGAAACGTCCCGTGGCATATTTCTCTAAACAACTGGATCAAGTTGCCAAGGGGTGGCTGGCATGTTTACGGGCAGCCGCAGCAACTGCCCTAGTGCTTGGGGAAGCCAAGAAACTGACACTGGGGGGAATTGTGCAAGTGTATACTCCCCATATGGTCCAAGCCCTGCTGGATACTAAGGGTGGTCTCTGGCTTACACAGGCTCGGGTTGCTCGATATCAGGCAAAGCTTGTAGAAAATCCTAAAGTTACCCTACAGACCTGTCCCTCCCTTAACCCAGCCACCCTGTTACCGGAGACAGAGGAGCAGGAACATGACTGTTTGGAGATCATAGATGCCCAATACTCCAGCCGCCCGGACTTAAAAGATCAACCCCTTCCGAATGCTGATTATGAGTGGTATACCGACGGCAGTAGTACTGTTATAAACGGACAAAGGAGGGATGGCTCCACTCCATGGAAGGAAAAATCCTCCTACCAAAGAATCTAATATGGCCAGTGCTACAGAAACTACATCAGACCACCCACACTGGCAGAGAGGCTTCCCTACGGTGGCCTGATGCTTTGCCCCTTGTTTTGCTCCGAGTTTGCGCTCTCCCTAAGGGCAGATTAGGGCTTAGTCCCTTCGAGATTATGTTTGGAAGGGCATGGCCTATGAACAGTACACCGGTTCTGGCAGGGGAGTGGGAGGTAGGCTGTGGCTTTTTATCTCAGTATATGTGCTCTCTGTCTGCTGTTCTCTGTTCTCTCCACAGGTATACCAGAGATTTGCAGCCTCTCCCGCTGGATGCCCCTGTCCACTCCCTGCAACCTGGTGACTCCATTCTCGTTCGGACCTGGAAGGACGAGCCTCTCCAAGAGAAGTGGAAGGGACCCCACACCATCCTGCTGGTCTCCCACACGGCAGCAAAGGTCGAGGGACACAAGAACTGGATTCATCACTCCCGTCTGAAGGCAGTGCCCGCTCCTGAACGGTGGACCGTCCAGCCTATGGAAAAGACTACCAGCGACGATCTGGGACTTAAACTGTTATTCAAAAGACAATAAGGTCTACTGGAAATACCCTGTGACCTCTTTGGACAGCCACAACACACTCCCCGCAAAAACTCTAAGCATTGGTTGTATTTATTTTCACAGGGCCGGCCTATCCTGGTGGCTTGGTCCCTTTGGTTTTTACTCTGCCTGCTATTGGTAATTGTTATTTTGTGGGTATTGGGGGAATTGTAATTGTTAAACCCCAGGGTCACCTGCCCCAAAATGAAATCAGGTCCAGGGTCTGCCACTGTGTTACTCTTTGCCATAGGGGCACTCTTCTCATTGACTCCCGTTTCCCCCCAGGCACATGCGGGATGGAGAGGAATCCCTAAAATCTTAGAAACAAATACGTATGAGGCCCTGAAGGTTTGCTTTGCCCAAGAGTTTAACCTCTCTAACTGCTGGGTATGCTCCCAAATCCCGCACCACGTGGCAGGGTTACCTTGGAGGGTAGTCCCCAAAATTTGGTCAGATATCTGTTGGGGATGGTTCAGTAGGGGAAGAAATACCTCGGGTACCCCCTTGTCACAAAACTGTACCATTAAGGGATGACCCCTGGAAGCCGCAGGCCAACTCAACGCATCTCCCTTCCCCTATTAGGCTGCGGTCAGTGGCCCCCGGGTTGGTGTGCTATCGACAGTTCAAGTCTAGCAATCACACCTGGCCCGCTGGAAATAGCGCCTGTCAGTATTATTTATCCCCTGACAGTAACGCTTCCATCCCTGTCTATGTTAACGGCAGATCCGACTCTACCGCCCGGTTCGGAACATTTAGTGACACCCAAACAAGTAGGTGGAGTAGTGGTTATAATGGCTTGGTAGGGAATGGCCACTCCTTTTACATTTGTGGTACCTCCGCCTATAAGTGGCTACCGCATCGGTGGTATGGAAGCTGTTATCTAGGATATCTTGCCCCTCCCCTTCGCGTCCTCCCTAAACTGCCCCCTGGCCGCCCCAGACAGCGTAGATCTTTGTATGCCACCCCAGATCACATTAAAGAAGGAGACAGGTTGGGTATGATTCTCCTCCCATCCTATGGGGTGGGACGGCTAACCCAGTTTTATCGTAGGCTCTCTGTGTTTCTCACCAAGTATGCCAATGAGACCTTAGCCATAGAGAAGAGCTTAACTCAGGGCTTTACCAGCTCCGGTTGCTGTCCCTGCAAGAGAGACAGGCCTTAGATTATGTTTTAGCCTCCCAGGGCGGGGTATGTGCCCTTACTGGGAGTGAATGTTGTACTTATGTCCCGGAAAACTCACAGGACATTAACAAGCACGTCCTATCAGCCGAACAGGCTTTCAAGCAGTGGAAGGCCCAGGAACAGGAACCCACTCTATTTGATACCCTCTGGAGCTGGCTCCCTAGCCTAGGGGGCTTGGGAGGTGGTATTGTCCGCCTCCTGCTTACTGGTCTCGTACTTTGTTTCCTCACCCTAGCTCTCTTCTCATGCCTGAAATGTTTAATGGTTAAAGTATATACCATCTCTAGAAGTCAAGACACCTCCTTTTTCCCTTTAATCAATGATCCTAAGACCATGGCCTTAAATCGTATCTTGTCCACAGAATATGAGAAAACTCAGCCAAAAGTTTGAGTAGTCTCAAAGAAGGGAGTTGTTGGTGTCACTAGGCATCACCCTAGGTAACTCGGGGGGTTAGAAGACCCGAGAGTCGATGAAGCCCCCCCGCTCTAGGCCAAAGTGAATCAAAGCCCCTGCATGTTAAACTTTACGAACCTCACAGGCCAGCAGCTGGGAAGCAGTAGTGATAAAGGAAACCTACATGCTTCTAGCTAAAGGGCAAGATTACTTGCAGAAAGAAACAGTGAGAACAAGCTGCACAGCCAAGGTCATGTAATGTAGCCAGAGGGAGAAAGGGGGAGAGGTGGGAATGGAGGAGGGGGGGGGGTGAGAAAGGACGGGGGAAGAAGGGAAAGGCTTAGTTACAAACTGTATAAAAGACAAAGGCTGCTTATGTTGGTGTGCTTGATTTGAGACATGCCTGTCTCCTTGCACCACTTTGAGATCTCAAATAAACTTTGATTGCTTCTCCAACCTGGTGTGTTTATTGGCGTGACGCACACCGGGCAACGGACCCCGCTGTTGCTGTCCTCGGGAACTCTGTGCCGGCAACATAGTCCTTAAAACAAGACTGCTGGGGGAGAATCAAGCAGGCTGGCTGGGAGTTGGGCAATCAAGGAGTGAGCTTCACCATCATGACTACCATCCTCACAATCTCTTGGGGTCACAATGCATCATGACACCATTGGGCCTTTGTCATCCTGCTCCTGAGAGAGATTCTGCCCAGACTGGGCCAGAGAGGGACCTAGATGGTATCACCACTGACTCTGACTTAATCCCGAGCATCGCCTGGCATGAGACACTCCGGTTCCTGCTGTTACCCCTTCCTTTGTGTGTTTTTCCCCCTTCTCCACCTGATTTATCTTTCCTATCCCTCTTCTGTTTAATAAGGGTCTGACTTAGCTGGCCAAGACTGCATACACTGCTGTAAGGCTGTGACCAGAAAGATCACTAAAAGCAATGCCCTCAACAGCCTGATGCTGGTACAAGTTTGCCAAGTCTCCGGGTGCTGGGCCTGTGTTTCCTCTAGAACAGTGATCCCCAACCTTTTTGTGGCCAATAGTACATTCATGTTTTCAGAAGAGTGTGGCGGGCACCATCAATTTTTCAAGGGTTATTTTGTATTTGTACATTAAATAATACGAAAAATATATTTAATATTACATAATACGCTTCTACCCCGATACAACGCGACCCGATATAACACGAATTCTGATAGAACGCGGTAAAGGGAGGGCAGGGCTGTGCACTCCGGCAGATCAAAGCAAGTTCGATATAACGGTTTCACCTACAACGCGGTAAGATTTTTTGGCTCCCGAGGACAACGTTATATCAAGGTAGAGGTGTATATGAATCCATAAGATAAAAAAGGTAATTTTACATGTAAAAAGGTATTAATTAAATTATTCAGCAATGACTTTCACCTTACCATGTGAATTTGCTCTTTTTTATCTACCTGTAAGAAAATTAAGGAGTTTTTACAAAATAAATATCAAACAGTTTTCATCTTATTTATTTTTAAAAAGTAACACATTGTTGAACTGCTGGTCCAAATATATTTATTATTCTTACTTTAACATATATAGCCAGTTATGGTTAATTAAAAAAATATTCCTTGTATTGTTACTTGTATCTGGATTTCAATAAAACAAAGAAATATTAAAAAAGTTAAAACACAAGTTAATCATACGCACTCATCAGCACTTAATGGAAAATAGGTATCATTAATTCACGTGGTTTTTCTAATAAAGTCAGTGTGATTTTTGGCACTGCATTTCTTCAGCCAATTTTTCGTAGTTGGGAGAGTAGGATGATATTCCCGTTTGTAAGCAAGATGGGCATCTATAAGCCGAGATCTGTATTTTGATTTTATGATGTTCGTTTTTGAAAACAGAACTTCGCATAGATAAGTGGAACCGAAATAAAAAATATAGCATACAAAATAAAATCTTAAGGCAGGAAACTTTTTTCGGTCAACCAGATTCCAAACGTTTTCACCTGTTGCGCAGCATTTTAGAACAATATCATTTTGAAGGTCCAAAATCTCCAGTTCCACGTCTTCTGTTCTTACTTGAATGAGACTCGCAATTGATGTAGCCATTTCTGTTACCTCTATTTGGCAAGTAAAAGGATTCACAAGAAAGGCAACTACAGGCTCAATGATAGTGAACTGTTGAAATCTCTTTTCAAATTGTTCCAGAAGTGTTTGATGTGGATAATAAATGGTGATGGGTTAAAATCACCATCGCATACCATTTTCTTCATACTTGGGAAATGTACGAGAGACTTCGTCTTCATATGTGACATCCACAAGATCAGTTTTGCTTTGAATGATTTTACATGAGCCACATGTTTGTCTTTTCCCTTGAGCTCAAGATTTAAAATGTTCTATTTGTCAGTGATGTTGGCAAGAAAAGCCAAGTCCATTAACCAACTGGAATCTTTTAGTTGCTCGAAGTTCTGATTTGTGGACTTCAGAAATTCTTTGATCTCTTCAATTAGGCTTAAAAAACGTGCAAGAACTTTACCTTTGCTCAGCCATCGTACTTCTGTGTGCAAGATAAGATCAGATTCTTTATCATCAAAATCTTCCAACAGGGCCTTAAAAAGTCAGTGTTGCAAAGGTTTCGCTCGAAAAGAGTTAATTATTTTAATAACGACATTCATGACATGTTGAAAAGAACGAACTTTGACGCACAAAGCTTCTTGGTGGATAATGCAATGATAAGACAAAGTTTGGAAAGGATTCATTCTTCTTGCAGAGTGCAATGAATCCATTGGCGCTGCCCATCATTGCTGGTGCCCCATCAGTGGTGATCGCAGACAGCTTGTGTAGTGGCATACTAATTGATGTTGCATATGATTTGAATAAATTATAGCTGTCCTCACCCTTTGTTCGCCCTTTCATAGGCAATACTTTTAGTAACTCTTCTTTTACGGTGAAGTCACTAAATACCACCCTCACCATAACTGCCAACTGCGCTGTATCCGATATATCTGTCGACTCATCGAACTGCAGTGAAAACCAGTCACGTATTTCCAAATCATCCTTTAGCTGAGTTTGCATGTTGCTTGAAATTGCATGTATCCTCCTCGTAACTGCGTTGTCTGATAACTGCAAGTCTTGTATTGCCAACAAACTCTCACGCTTGTTAGGAAATCCTTGAAACAGGCAATCAGCACCAGTCAAAAATGCTTCCTTCAACAATTCACCATCTTGAAAGGGTTTTTTCTTCTTTGCGAGCAGATGAGCAATTTCAAAGGAAGCAATAGTAGCACTTTTAGACTTTACCACTTGTCTAGTGAAAACAGATTGCTGGGCAGATAAAAGAAAATTAATCAACTCAAATCAAACCTTTCTCAACTCAGATTTAAGTGGATGGCTAATGTCAAAAGAGCCATGACTAGTTTGGAAATGGCGTTCGACATTATGTTTTTTCGGCACTGCAACAGTACCACCGCACAATAAGCAAACACATTTCCCTTTATTTTCAATAAACCAATAGGATTCTTCCCACTCTGCGTTGAAATAATACATATGTTGTCTTATTTGAATCACTCATTTTGGGGCAAAATGTTAAAAAAATAATAAATCACAAAGCACAAGAAAACAGCAGTATCAGTGCAGCAGAAGAATACTCACATACAGGGCCGGCTGCAGGCACCAGCGGAGCAAGCATGTGCCTGGGGCAGCACATGCTACGGGATGGCAGTCAGTCCATTCTTAGGGTGGCAGAGTCCAAGCGGGTTTTTTCCCCTCCCCCTGCTTCAGCAGTTCGGGTGGGTTTTTTTGCGTGCTTTGGCAGTTCCGGCGGCGGCAGTCCGAGCCGTTTTTTGGGGGGGGGGGGGGGGGGGGGGGGGGGGGGGGCCAGTTCTGGGCAGCGCGGAGAGAAGCCGCGGCCCTGCGCCTGCCGGGGACAGAGAACACCGGCGCCCGCAGCCCCCCCGGTTTCTCTCGCCTGCTGGGCACTAGGCGGGCGCACATAAATGTCCCGGTGGGTGCAGGCACCGCATTGGGGACCACTGCTCTAGAAGTAAGGTTGCAAGTAGGAGTCAGCACTAGAGAAAGAAGCTGCATTTCTCTCTTTCGTCTGGTCTTTTCTCCTCTTGTGCGTGGCTTTGTCTTCTTTTCTAAGACTTTAAACAACAGCAACAACCACCGCTCCAGCTAGGGTGACTAGGTGTCCCGATTTTATAGAGACAGTCCCGATTTTTGGGTCTTCTTCTTCTTCTTATATAGGCTCCTATTACCCCCAACCCCCGTCCCGATTTTTCATACTTGCTGTCTGGTCACCCTAGCTCCAGCTCATCTCAACTAACTTTCTCTTTCAACTCCCCTCCCTTCAAAAGGGCAATTATTACACCATCTTCTAATGCCATGTAAGAAACTTTAAGACAGAGGCTTTTTCCTTAAAAAAGTTCTATAGCTAAAAGGAATCCAGGATATTGTTAAAATCAAAGCCTTACCTACTCCAGCCCAAAGGAGGAACAACGGACAAGAGACTGCCAAGCTAAGAGTTAAGCAGCCTGCTACAATCAAGGAGACAAGGACTTGAGGCTACTATGCACAGGTAAATATGTCTGGGTCTAACCATCAAATAGTCACAAAGCAATGGCAAAAGGCAACAGTCCACGTTGCAATGGGACACAGGTCATATGAGGTAGCTACAGCAAGAAAGACGAAACTGAAGGCAACTGCGCAATATTGACAGACAAATAGCATACCCAGACAGTCTGGGCAAAGGCCATCCAGAAACAGAAGGACATAGTCTCTGACATCAGCTGGCCTGATGCACAAGCAATAGAAGAAACTAGGTACATGAGCAACACAGAGGACCAAGGCACAGTCCAACAGAATGAAGACAGTTAACAGTAACCGGGTGATGAAACCAAGTCCCTCACCAACAGCAGCCTCCATTCAGGACCAACCATAATCCCTGCCAGAGACCTTCTACTGGGCTCAGTCCTACTGTCTACAGAGACCATAATTTGTCTAAATTCCTACTCCTAGATTGGTATGATCACCCATGGACTATTAGTTGCCTTTATAGTTAGTATCCCTAACTACAGATAACATGCAGTCTGTAAACAATAAACACTACCATCAGTCCCATGCCTAATACTGGACCACTGGTACTAATTTCTGTGGACTATCAATTACTTTTGGTTAAATTTAACGTTATGACCTATTGCTGGCTCCAAGCACGTTACACTTTGAGGGTGGGTGGGGGTGTCCCCCAATCTAGGGTTTAGAGATGAAGCTGAATGATTATCCTGTACAAGGGTTGGTGCCAAAAGGCTATGGTTATTTTTGCATCCCACTAGGCTAGGGATAGTGATGGAGCCAGTTTGTGGGCCTGGACCAGGGTTAGGATGGGGACTAGATGGTGGGACAGTGCCATAGTTGGTATTAGGGCTGAATGATGGCCAGGGGCTAGGAGGGCTTGGGACCAAGTGGTATTTTCCATTTAGGGTTAGTGGTGGGTCAAGAGGGTGCCCCACAGTTAGGTGACAGCTCTGGGTACTAGATATTTCCTACACAAAGAAGCCAAGAGTGGCACTTCCAACTCTTATCTGAAGGAATAAATACTTCTCTCACCAACTTGCACCTTAAAAACTGTGGGCAAACTTTGCATAAGATACAGCTTCCCACACCAACATCTGAAAGGCCTTTCCCCCCCCCCTCTCCTTTCCCTGAAAGTTCCTGTTACCTCAAGTTACAGCTGATGTCTTTTCAAAATTTAAGGTAGTAAAAGAAGCATATGGGGCAAAGTTCTATCTTAAATCCCCTTTTATTGGCACCCAACAGGAAAAGAAGTTCTCAGTAGCTCTGAAGACAAGTGATGGGAGGACTCTGAGTTACTACAGAGAATTCTTTCCCAGATACCTGGCTGCTGGATCTTGCCATGCTGAAGGTCTTTCCCCAGGTCAGGTAGGTGAAAAAATATCAAGGCCTCTGCCATCCTCTGCAGCATGGGGCATGTGTCACTTGCAGCTTTAAGCTAGTGTAAATGGTGGATTCTTGTAACTTGAAGTCTTAAAACCATGATTTGAGGACTTTGGTAACTCAACCAGAGGTTATGGGTCTATTACAAGAGTGGGTGGATGTGGTTCTGTGGCCTGCAATGAGGAGGTCAACCTTTCCAGTCTACTGTACCCCTTTCAGGAGTCTGATTTGTTTTGCATACCCCCAAGTTTCACCTCACTTACAAAATCAGACAAAAATACAAAAAAAAGTGTCACAACATACTATTACTGAAAAACTACTTACTTTCTAATTTTTACCATATAATTATAAAATAAATCAAACAGAATATATATACTATACTTACTTTTCAGTGTATAGTATATATAGCAGTATAAACAAGTCGTTTGTATGAAATTTTAGTTTGTACTGATTTTGCTAGAGCTTTTTATGTAGCATGTTGTAAAACTAGGTAAATATTTTGATGAGTTGATGTACCCCCGGAAGACCTCTGCGTACTTGCAGGGGTACATGTATCCCTGGTTGAGAACCACTGGATTAGATGATCATGATGGTCCCTTCTGGTCTTAAAGTCTAGAATAATGATGTTATATTGTTTAATAAATTAATATTAAATGCATTATTTTTGTGCTAAATTAAAGACTTAAGGTACAGGGGAAGTTTCTTATTTGGTATTACATAGATTTTAAGGCCAGAAGGGAACATAATGATAGTGTTATCGGACATCTTGCGTAACACAAGCCAAAACATTTTATAAGGTTATTTATTTGGTCCTCAAATTATTCTCCAGGCTCTTTTCTGAATACTCTCCAATGTTACAACAGCCTTTTTGAAGTGTGGAGTGGACATAGTAATGCAATAGTGGTCTCACCAATACTGTACACTGAGGTAATATCCTGTGTACTCATCCATTTCTGGGTGAAGGTGTCAGAAAAATATTTGTTTTAAGATTGTCACTTGAGATGGCAGATTCTAAAAATGAAACGTACATCTATCTCTGAGCTGTGAAGAATATGTAGTAAGGTTATAACACCCAACAAGAATACACTTTTATATAGAAATCCATGATTAAATCCAGTCTTCCTGATGAGTGATTTAAATCAAATCCACCCTGCCTACATCCCAAACGCCTCATCCCCAGCCCCACCCAAGAGCCTGCACCCCCAGCCGGAGCCCTCACCCCCTCCCGCACCCTAACCCCAATTTTGTGACCATTTTTGGCCTGTCATAAAATTTCTATTCCCAGATGTGGCCCTTGGGCCAAAAAGTTTGCCCACCCCTGAAATAGAGCATATCTTTTAGAAAAGCAGCCAAACAAGAATTATTTCACGGAAGTGCTATGGCCTGTGTTATATGGAAGTCAGACTAGATGATCACAGTGCCCTTCTAGCCTTTGAGGGTCACCAATTTTGAGGAGAAAAAACAGGGGCATTAAGTCTCTGTCACAAAACCATTTTATGCAAGTTAGTTAATGAACTAATTTGCTTTGGTGTAATTTTTTTTTTTTTTTTTTTTTCGTTTTTAGGGCTGGAGAAAGGTCTCTAGCCAGCCCTGGCAAATTAACTGTATGACAGGGCAGCAGTAGGGCAAACTTGCTACAGGCACTTCTCTGCCAGCATGCCTCATCTCTAACGGGGGGGGAGACACGGGGAGGTCAGTCTCCACCCCAGGGCTTTCTTGCCTATGGACAAATTTATCAACCCAACTCACCGGACCGTCCCAAGAAAGTAAACTACTGGCTGCTTAGCAAACCCAACGCCTCTCAGCGCACAACGGGTGTATGTGTGTGTGGGGACGACTGTAAGTGACATGGACAAGTTCCCCGGCACCAACAGGAGCCCCCAGCAGGGTCAAGCGGGGCAGCCGTGACAGAGCGGAGTTCAACGGGGTGGTCCCTGGCTAGGTGCGGGGCCGGCCTTCCCCGCTAGGGCTCGCTGTATGGCCAGGCCCGGGCCGAGCCCAGGGTTCCTGCCTGGCGTAGCGGACGGGGGCGGGCCTGGCCCCTCTCTGAGGTGGTGTCTAGGTCGGGAGGCTCCGCTAATCAAACCTCTGCGCCATTCCGCCCCCACCGAGCAGGGAGGGAGGCGGCGCCCGGCCGCCCGTTCCCGCCCCCCGTTCAGTGCAGCGCCGCCCGCCCGCCCGATCCTCCGAGGGACGCGCAGTGCAGGAGGCCGCGGCCCGGGCAGGAGCCGGGGCTCCGGGCAGCTGCACAGGCGGGAATGGTGGCCGGGCCGGGCTGAAAGGAGCGGAGCCGCGTCTCGAGGCTGCCATGAGGCTGCTGCGGGCTCTGCTGAGAGGCGCCCCCCCCGGCCGGCCTCCCGCAGCAGGTGGATTTCTACGCCCGCTTCTCCCCGTCGCCCCTCTCCATGAAGCAGTTCTTGGACTTCGGTGAGTGCCCTGCTCGCCCCCAGCCCGGGGCGCCAGGCCGTCCCCCCCGCGCTGCGCTGGGGGTGGCAGGACCCCGACGGGCTGCGCTGACCCGTCCGCCTCCCCGGGGCGCCGGAGCAGGAGGCGGTACCGCGCCACCAACGCCACGTGGGCAGAGGAGCCCCTGGCCCCCGCCTAGAGACCAGGCTGCAGCGTGAACGCCCCCAGCCTATGTGACCACCAGCGGGTTGGGGGCTGCCAATTCCTCCTCTGCTCCGTGCTCACCCCCAGTCCTCCCAAGGCTTACCTGGGCTCCAATGGCAGCGCCTGCGGTTCTTCAGCCCCCAGGCAACAGGCACCTCTTCTCCCCCTCCGGGGTGGGGGGCAGGCAGCGGGGTGGGCTCTGCACCCTCTTCCCCTTCCCAGTCCTGCAGAGATGGAGAGAGCGGACGGGGCTCATTGCTCACAGGCGGGGACCCCCGAGTAAGTTGCTGGGCTTCTGGGCTCCCCAACTTGGGCTCCCCCCCCAAGAGGCCTGATTGGCTGCTCTTTCTCCAGGAAGCGGGATGGTGGGGCAGGCAGCCAATCAGAGGGGGTTTTCTGGCCAGGCAAGGACTGAAATTCAATAGAGCGCTGACGCTTGAAGCCTCATCAGGAGACTGGTTACAGCTGTGGCTAAAGTTGTCGCGCTAGTGAACAAATGGGTGACAGCTGGCAAGAAAGCAAAATATCCCGAGTTTTTAAAATCAGAATTGCAGTCTACCACTAGAGAGCGAAGTGCCACACACAAAACAATCTTAGAGGCAGACATTAGAAACCTTATCAAGTCTGGGTATGGAGTCACAATGCAATGGATCCAGTTTCTGTAGGTTCATCTCTTTGATAAATTATATGTACACATACCTGGGGAACTGGGTCTAACACCCTTGTCCATTAGGATTCAAAAACACAGGCTTCTACTATTTCAGTTAAAGAAGATACCCCTCAGCTGTTCAAAGTTAAAGGACCCTTTATCCAGTCAACATTTTTTGCATCATTATTCATTTTACAATATGTTATGTAAAGACAAAAGTGTATCCTTTATATATAAAGTCTATTCTAAATAATAAAAAAATTAAATAAAATTATTAAATTAAAATGATAAATGATCTACAGGATTATACAGTAACAACTGTAGTCATTCTATGTATACTATATTTGAACAAGGATTGTAGTATTGTTCACAGTTACTTTTAAATACAGATATAGGCCCAAAACTACTGTCTCCCCCTTACAATGGGAATTTGCTTTCAAGGCAAATATTTCCCACAGCAAAGCAGTAATTTATGGACATCAATGCTTAGACATAAGGTCATGGATAACGTGAAAAAATGTTCAAAATATATCAACTTTTTGACAGATTCTCAAAAGCTAGAAAATCAGCTGCTGAGGCTAAAAATTGTAGTAGATATGATTTTGTGCTCAAAGGTAGGAGTCTGGCAATAGTACATGATTCATAGATTCTAGGACTGGAAGGGACCTCGAGAGGTCATCGAGTCCAGACCCCTGCCCTCATGGCAGGACCAAATACTGTCTAGACCATCCCTGATAGACATTTATCTAACCTACTCTTAAATATCTCCAGAGATGGAGATTCCACAACCTCCCTAGGCAATTTATTCCAGTGTTTAACCACCCTGACAGTTAGGAACTTTTTCCTAATGTCCAACCTAAACCTCCCTTGCTGCAGTTTAAGCCCATTGCTTCTTCTATCCTTAGAGGCTAAGGTGAACAAGTTTTCTCCCTCCTCCTTATGACACCCTTTTAAATACCTGAAAACTGCTATCATATCCCTTCTCAGTCTTCTCTTTTCCAAACTAAACAAACCCAATTCTTTCAGCCTTCCTTCATAGGTCATGTTCTCAAGACCTTTAATCATTCTTGTTGCTCTTCTCTGGACCCTCTCCAATTTCTCCAGATCTTTCTTGAAATGCGGTGCCCAGAACTGGACACAATACTCCAGTTGAGGCCTAACCAGCGCAGAGTAGAGCGGAAGAATGACTTCTCGTGTCTTGCTCACAACACACCTGTTAATACATCCCAGAATGATGTTTGCTTTTTTTGCAACAGCATCACACTGTTGACTCATATTTAGCTTGTGGTCCACTATAACCCCTAGATCCCTTTCTGCCGTATTCCTTCCTAGACAGTCTCTTCCCATTCTGAATGTGTGAAACTGATTTTTCCTTCCTAAGTGGAGCACTTTGTATTTGTCTTTGTTAAACTTCATCCTGTTTAACTCAGACCATTTCTCCAATTTGTCCAGATCATTTTGAATTATGACCCTGTCCTCCAAAGCAGTTGCAATCCCTCCCAGTTTGGTATCATCCGCAAACTTAATAAGCGTACTTTCTATGCCAATATCTAAGTCGTTAATGAAGATATTGAACAGAGCCGGTCCCAAAACAGGAACTCCACTTGTTATGCCTTTCCAGCAGGATTGGGAACCATTAATAACAACTCTCTGAGTACGGTTATCCAGCCAGTTATGCACCCACCTTATAGTAGCCCCAGCTAAATTGTATTTGCTTAGTTTATCGATAAGAATATCATGCGAGACCATATCAAATGCCTTCCTAAAGTCTAGGTATACCACATCCACAGCTTCTCCCTTATCCACAAGACTCGTTATCCTATCAAAGAAAGCTATCAGATTGGTTTGACACGATTTGTTCTTTATAAATCCATGCTGGCTATTCCCTATCACCTTACCACCTTCCAAGTGTTTGCAGATGATTTCCTTAATTACTTGCTCCATTATCTTCCCTGGCACAGAAGTTAAACTAACTGGTCTGTAGTTTCCTGGCTAGTTTTTATTTCCCTTTTTATAGATGGGCAGTATATTTGCCCTTTTCCAGTCTTCTGGAATCTCTCCCGTCTCCCATGATTTTCCAAAGATAATAGCTAGAGGCTCAGATACCTCCTCTATTAGCTCCTTGAGTATTCTAGGATGCATTTAATCAGGCCCTGGTGACTTGCAGGCATCTAACTTTTCTAAGTGATTTTTAACTTGTTCTTTTTTTATTTTATCTGCTAAACCTATCCCCTTCCCATTAGCATTCACTACGTTAGGCATTCCTTCAGACTTCTCGGTGAAGACCGAAACAAAGAAGTCATTAAGCATCTCTGATCAGACATTCTCTATGCATTACAGTAGGATGGCTTTTTCAGTCTGGATTTTCTTAGTTTTCTTTTTTGAAGCTGCACCATTCACACAGACACAAAACTTGAATATTCCATATCAAGTCTACATTCAAAGAATGTAAAGATCACAAAGTCATATGATGTCATACAGGGTGAATTGATTTAAGTCAAAGCAATTTAAATCAATGATTTTAATCGTTTAAATCAGCAAGCAGTAAGACTTGATTTAAATAATCCATTTTAATCTTGTTTTGTACTTGTACTTTTTAGTTATTGTCCTAAAGAGATGCTGATTCACATTTTAGTAGCCATTAAAACACGTTGATTTGCAACTAAACAAAGCTTTTATACTAAATTTGGTGCTTCTTTTTGCTAACCAGGTAGATATACTGTATCTATACACATATTTAAGCATTTGTACAGCTTTACATACATTTATTTAGGTACTACATATTTTAAGTTATTAGATTTGTTTAATTTTTTACTTGTGATTTATGTCCAGCTCAATTTGGGTGTCAATTAAAAATGCACAAAACCAGCATTTTAAAATGTGTATTATAACTTAAATAAAACTACCTTAAAAATGCTGGATACATAAGAAAAAAGTTTATTAGAACATGTTTTGCATTTAAAACTAACTGATTTATTTAACAAAGGAAGTATTATCTGTAGTTAGTGAATTGAATCAATTTTCTGGTTACTATGTCTTTCAAGATTTTAGAACCAGTGGATCTCATCCTCTTATACCTAGTTTTTATACATAGATTTGAAGAGGAAAACAAGAGTTCCTTCTTTTTCAACTCAAATTTGTTAAATTTGAATTTAGCTAGTCATTGAACTCAACTAGTTGAACAAATTGAAATGAAGAAAATATTCTCTCTGCACCTGCAGAAGAGGCTAATGCTGTCAAAAATTGATTTAGCACATCAACAAACTCTGGTTCCAGATGCTTAGCCAATGGCTTCCATCAGGTCAGTGACTGACTCTTTAAAACTTCAGCAGCAAATATCTACTAGTTATTTTTATTTAATGTAAGCGATTTAAATAGATGATCACCACCTATGTTAAGTTCTAAGCTTACCATAATTTCACATTTAATTTTAAATAATTTAACTTAAAAATAAATCTAATTTAAATAAAAGATTTTTTTTTAAATCATCAATTTATCCTGATATCATAGCTAAGCTACTACAAATAACCTTAACTCTGTGTCCTGCTGCAGGTGTCACATCAGTCTTTGATTACATGATCACAATATTGTTCCTCTGCAGCAAGCATTGTTTCTCTGCAGCATGCCCAAGTTAGACTGCACAGGATTTGAGGCAGCTGTTCGATTTTTGAATCCTCGCTGTTCAATTAACAGATACACTCATCCAGTACATATTGCCCTCCAAATTTATGACACAGTAATGGCAAAATTTGGCCCCAGTTATTACACTGATTTACAGAACCTTTGTGTCACTCACTGTGTATCCCTGCCTCATTCCCTTGCACCATCCAGCTTGAAGATTGATGAAAGAATTGCTATAGAAAAAAAATAGTATGTCAGTGTGATATTAAAAGTTGATGTCAATGGGACTATTCACAGTGGATAAAGTTAATCACATGCATAAGTTTGACAGGATTGGGGTCTGTCTCGTGTAAATTACAGATAAGTTGGGTCTCTTAAATCTTAATGCTGATATTTTCACTATCTTGGAAAGTGCACATTGTGGAAGAATAGATCTATTTAATGGGGAGCCATTATGGTTTAGGCCTTTATTCAGGAATTCACTGTTCATAGGTGCACAACTGCACTTGCTTGACACCCCATTTCAATCACAGACAGGGTTCCCTGTGGTGTGCGCGCATCCAATGAATTTCAGAATCAGGGTTTTATGTTCTGAGGCTTGTTTGGAGAACATGTATTTGATGGATTGTTATATTGATAAAGCAACTGTCACTTTAGAGCCATCTTGGTTAATCTGCATACTGCCTTGGGTTAGTGAAAATCTAGTAATCTCTCTTGTGATAAACTTGCTAAGTATGACAAGGAACTCATTTTACGTGAAAGTGACTATTCCATCCTACAGATTGAAGTGTTCTCAGAGTTAATTAAAAAATACCAGGGGTGTGAACTAAAAGTATTGTTACTCTGCACACGAGCAAAGAAGAGTTCCATTTTTCAGTATTCTTGTAAGTAAAAGATTAATAGATTTAAAAAACAAGCTCAAACTACATTCGTTTGGTTCTTGTGAAAGACCAGCTGACAGTCCAGGAGACTGAAGTCCTGGAATCAAAAATATTGGAGCTGGGAAAAGTTTGATTTGATGATCAAAGTCTGTCCCCCTACCACTGCAGGATTGCTCCCTATATTACATTTTCTAGCGTTTTTCTAGTCTAGTTTAAAAGTCGTATTTAGCCACGTAAGTAAGCTGCCCCATGTTTGTATTGCCAATGTGCTTCAACCCTTCTTTTAAAGGACCATCTGTAGGGTGGGAGTGAAGGATTTCTCACCCTCCCTTCCCACCTGCGTGTTTTAGATCCATGATCTCAGCTAAGGCTAACAACAGTGCCATTTAGTGTCACCTATGAAAGATGTGAGTTGGTTCAAGAAAATTCTCGTTGACTAATATTTTGTTGTGTTTTCATCCAAGAGCAAGTTTTTATGCCTAAATAAAGTTTGACAGTGCATGTTTTTCATGGATTGGATCCCTTGACAGTTCCATTAAACAGTACCTCTAACTTGTGATTGGTTGTTTATTTTTTTAAGGTATAGTCTGAAAAGGAATTGGTCATTTTAGCGCTCTGAGTCGCTCTCCAGTTTTGAGGAACATTCTACATTTGAGCTGAATCAGGCTATCTGTTCCATCACATACCAAGTCAGGCATTGTGCCAAAAATGTTGGAGACAATGTGGCCCATTCACATACCCTGTATCTTAGGGAAAGGTGCACAGATCTAGAAGACGGGCGATAAAGAGCTCTGGCCTTACCTTGAGCTATCACCCTGTGATTCTGGACATTTTATAGACCTTATTGCTGACAATGGTGTCAGGTCTCTACCCTAGCAAGTATCATCTAGTCCATCCTCCCATGCTGAGGCAAAACAACAAAAGAGATCATTTTTTATGACTGATAGAGGCCTGTATTGGGGATATGAAGGTCCAGGGTTCAGATCCTGTTGAGCCACATTGCTTTATGGTTGCATGTGATGACACCCTCCCCCGGTGCCACAATACTCTTTGTAAGCAACTGGCTTCTTTAATTCATGGTCTTTTAAAACATAATTGTTCCTCAGTGACAAAGTAACTAGTATCTGCCAATTTTTGTTTTAAGGTGAAATAATACAGTTTTACAAAGGGTCACATCCAAGTTATCCCTATGTTCAAACCTGGTCTAATTTAACCTCAGAGCCAGACCACAAAAATGTGCAGGAAAATAGTGATCTATAGCTGTATAAAGATGTTCCACAAATGTTAACTATATTCTGATTTTTCCAAATATATTTTGGTTTTAGGATCTGAAAATGCTTGTGAAAAGACTTCATTTATGTTTTTGAGACAAGAGTTGCCTGTAAGATTGGCAAACATAATGAAAGAAATAAGTCTGCTTCCAGACAACCTGTTAAAAACACCTTCAGTTCAGCTGGTGCAGAGCTGGTAAGAACTGTCTTGTATTTATTATTTTACCTTTAAGGGTTATTGTTGTGCAAATGTACTAAGAAATACTAAGAAACTAAGCTGCTGCGGAAGAAACTCTTCACATACATGTTTGTTATATGGTAGCATTAAGCAATTTCTTCTGAATGTGATTGTTCCTATCTAAAATTCTATTTTGAAAACATCCTGGTCTATATTGATAGACTGAGAGAATGTTGAGTATTTTACTTCTAGCTGATCATCATGTTTTTACTCCTTGCTTTTCTTTCAAGAAAAACAGACTAGTCAGTTTCACTTCTGTTTGTAGTTCATGTTCAGTCAATTTCATTCATCCTTCTAGGTTGAAGACATTGAAAAGATGTGTTTATGTTTAAGATGTTTTCTAATTTTAAGTCCAGAAGGGACCATCATGATCTAGTCTGACCTCCATAACACATAGAATCTCAACCATTAGTTTCTGCATCAAGCCCATAACTTTTGTTTTATTATAGCATTTCTTTTAGAAAGATATCTAGTCTTGATTTAAAGATTTCAAGTGATGGAGAATTCATCATATCCCTAGATAAATTATTCCAATGGTTAATTGCCCTGACTGTTAAATTTGTACCTTATTTCTAGTCTGAATTTGTTAGATTCAGCTTTCAGACATTGGCTATTATGCCTTTTTCTGCTAGATTAAAAAGCTGTCAGCTTTTTAAAAATCTCTTCATTTAAGTACTTATAAACTTATCAAGTCACCTCTTAACTTTCTTTTAGATTAAGCTTCCAAAGTCTGACGAGAGGCATGTTTCCCAGACATGTCATTCTTTTAGCTCTTTTCTAAACCTTTTCCAATTTTTCAACATCCTTTTTGAATTGTTGATACCTGAAGTGGTGCAGTAATATCTCTCCTGGCAGCATTAGTGAGACTATCACCTCCTCACTCCTGCTTGATGTTCCTGTTTATGCAGGGAGTCCTCGGACTTACGACACAATTTGTTCCTCAGAATTGCGTTGTAAGCTGAAACTGCTTTTCCTATAGGAATCAACGGTATGAAGGGGGGATTGGTTTCTGAACCAAGGCTTGATACACTATTTTCACCACAATAACCCAGATTTTTGTACTAAATGAATTATAGCTGACTAATGTTGCAACATCAATGTATTTACTGTACATTGTATTTTGTAAACAGCATCCAAATAAACATATAAACTCGCATATGCTGCTCAGAATGCAGGCAACACAGGCTTAGAAAACCAGGGAGAACGGCATAGATGTTGAGCCTCAGCCAATTACTGTTCAAGCTTTCTGATTGGCTGAGCCCGGGGCAGCAACCCTACCCGGCAACAAGCTACCCTACTGCCTCAAAGCCAATCAGAAGTGACCCCTTCCAGCTCCATACCAGTATAATGCAACCAGGAAGTGATTTCAAGCAAACTTTATGCAAACTGAGCGTCGTAAGGGGGAAACAAGCTTGTAGGGGCGAAATGGGCAGTCAATTGAAAAGTGTTGTAAGTCCGAGGACTCCCTGTATATCCCAAGGTTGTATTAGCCCTCTTTGCTACAGCATCACACACAAGGCTTGTCTACACTCCCCTATAGTTTGGACTACAAGGGTATGAATAGCAGCGTGCACCAAAGTGCTGC
>NW_020664413.1:38038127-38041452 GCF_002925995.2 Terrapene triunguis
GAAAAACATTTTAAAATGATTTTATTGAGTTTTAATGCTTTTTTTTATCCATTTGAATTATTAAAATTTTTAACAAACTTAAAAAAATAAACTTTTGGTAGGAGAACAAGCCAAGGCATTTTCAGCATACAAGATATTATTTTGAAAGTTGAAAGTGCCTGAAAGTAGGGGCTAGTAATGAAAATGCCTCTTTAACCATAGCTATAACATGACTGTTATGGGTCTATGCCAGGGGTGGCCAGCCTGAGAAGGAGCCAGAATTTACTAATGTACATTGCCAAAGAGTCACAGTAATACTTCAGCAGCCCCCCATCCGCTCCCCCACCCCGCTCCCAGTGCTTCCTGCTCACCCGCAGCCCCGCCGATCAGCACCTCCCTCTCTGCACCTCCCAATCAGCTGTTTTGTGGCATGCAGGAAGCTCTGGGAGGGGGGGAGGGAGGGAGGGGGGAGCGAGGGCACTGCAGACTCAGGGGAGGGGGCAGGAAGGGGTGAAGTGGGAGCAGAGCCTGTGGCATAGCCGGGGGTTGAGCAGTGAGCACTGCCCAGCACACTGGAGAGTTGGCACATGTAGCTCCAGCCCCGGAGTCAGTGCCATACAAGGAGCCGCATATTAACTTCTGAAGAGCCGCATGTGACTCCGGAGCCACAGGTTGGCCACCCTTGCTCTATGCTATTGTTCCTGATTACAAGCTAAGAAATGTTAAAAGAAAATTGCTAATGTCTTCACAAAATAGAAGATCTGTATGGAATATCATGACAAAAATCTACCATACAGGATTTATGTTTTAGGTATGTCCAGAGTCTTCAGGAAATCCTTGACTTTAAGGAGAAAAGTGCAGAAGATTCAGAAGTTATTCATAGGTGAGTGTGGCTTTTAAGCATGCATCCGAAGAAGTGAGGTTTTTACCCACGAAAGCTTATGCCCAAATAAATCTGTTAGTCTTTAAGGTGCCACCAGACTCCTTGTTGTTTTTGTGGTTTTTAAAATACTTTAAAATATGTATATTTATAAACAATGAATGGCAATTGATGGTTCAGCTGAAGAAAATTTCTAAGGGTATGTCTACTCAGCAACTAGACACCTGCGTCTGGCCCAAGCCAACCGATTTGGGCTTGCAGGACTTGGGCTGTGTAGACTTCCAGGCTCTGTTTGGAGCCTGAGTTCTGAGACTCTCACACTTTGCAGGGTCCTAGAGCCTGGGTTCCAGCCTGAGCCCAGAAGTCTACACAGCAGTGAAACAGCCCACAGCCTGAGCCCTGGATCCCGAGGCGGCTGGCATGGGCCAGCTGTGGGTGTCTAGTTGCTGTGTAGACATACCCTAAGGGCCTTGACCGTTTAGTAATGGATCATAATCATAATATGACCCACAGTTTTTCACTAAATCAAGAAAAATGAATGTTTCCTTTTGTTTGTTTGATTTACCAAAAGTATAATTCTGGTCCCCAAAACTCAGTTTCTGTGAAATTGTAGAAAGCGAGTATGAGTAGAATGGTGTGGTTTAGATAATGGCACATGCAACCTTTTACTTTTAGTCCAGTTCAAGTCACCAGTGTCTGAAGGTAGTTGCCATCTGACAGCCACATGGTGATCTGTGCAAACATTGTTGGTCTCACTTCAGTTCTTACTGAAAAATATCTATTAAACCCCCTATTATATATGGCACCTTTATTGGTAATTTCAGTTTAAATGAGGCTCAAGAGTGACCTATCTTTTTCTGCTAGGGTGGTTCTATGCTATATCGGTAAATAGTGGGCTTCACTTTCCTTTGCTGATAGGAATTTAATGTGTTAAATTCACTTGAAAGTGAAAAATTGACAGTTCATTAATGTTAGGTTTACAGATACTGTGATAACAATCCGGAACCGACACAATGATGTAATTCCTACAATGGCTCAAGGTGTGATTGAGTACAAGGAAAGCTTTGGTGTTGATCCAGTGACCTGTCAGAATGTGCAGTATTTTTTAGATCGTTTCTACATGAGTCGCATTTCAATCAGAATGCTCCTCAATCAGCACTGTAAGTACTACTGTTAAAGGGGGAAAATCATGAATGGAATGTGTTGGTATATCTTACATTTATCTTTAGGTATTGATTATTTACTCTAATATGCTGCTTACAGCATCTTCTTGATCCATTTGGAAACACCTATGTATGCCTATAAAGCATTTTTTTTTGTCATCAGCAAAGCAGATGAACCATTTTTCTTTAAGAATGCTACAGCCAAAAATTATAAACTATGCTTATTCTGTTCCATTCAGCAATGCTGAAGACATGAAAACTGAAAATTGTGAAATTGCATTGCCTACTAAATGTTATTTTCTTTGTTGGCAGCTTTGCTGTTTGGTGGAAAAATTAAAGTTAATCCAGCGCATCCAAAACACATTGGAAGCATTAATCCTAACTGCAATGTTGTTGAAGTTATTAAAGGTAAATTCAGGCAGACCAGCTGAACAAGAATTTTGAAAAGGTACATTAAAATCTATAGAGAGAACTAATATAAATCAGGTTCTTCTTATATTGTACTAATATCATCCTTATGTGGAGCAGAAAATTCCAGTTCAAATTTAATGTGTTTTTGTTCTACCAATACTTCAGCTTTTGTGAAAAAAATATGAAAGGTCCACAATAAGAGTGCAGAATGATTTTGGTTTTTAGTTGATGTTCTTTTCAATAAACTACAAAACATCTGAAAAAAGGAGGGAAACGTATTTTTTGTATTTACATTTTTCTGTTTTGATTTCATGTAGATGGCTATGAAAATGCTAAGAGACTTTGTGATTTGTATTACATGAGCTCTCCAGAACTTGTGCTTGAAGAGTTGAATGGTAAGTATGTGTGGAAATTGGGGATCCTCCTCTTTCAAATGAGGAGCATCAGTCTGATCAGAAGGTTTTACGATAGTTTTCCACTGTTGGTCTAACACAGTGTCTAAGGCAGGGGTTCTCAAACTGGGGGTCGGAACCTCTCAGGGGGTCACGAGGTAATTACATGGGGGGGTCGCGAGCTGTCAGCCTCCACCCCAAACCTCGCTTTGCCTCCAGCATTTATAATGGTGTTTATAAATTAAAAACACTTTTTTATACACTCAGAGGCTTGCTATGTGAAAGGGGTCACCAGTATAAAAATTTGAGAATCACTAGTCTAAGAGGTCTGCGAAAGGTTGTTGCTGTTACCATAAAACAGTGGTTTTCAACCTGGGGTCCGTGGACCATGTCTAAGATTTCCACTCCATTTGGAACTCCATTTGAAATTTTTTAGGGGTCTGCAAATGGAAAAGGTTGAAAACCACTGGTCTAACAACTTTTAACAGTCCTGTTCCCCC
>NW_020664413.1:38041462-38146665 GCF_002925995.2 Terrapene triunguis
GCCATGTAAACAAGTATTTGCACCACCAATTGTGACAATACAGCTTTTGAAAATTTGACTACAAGCATTCATACAGAGATGCAGCAGAACTCTTATCTTAAAAACTAATTGGGAATTGAGGAGTTCATAAAATCAAAAAAAGTAATGAAACTGAATATCTCAAAATTACAGTGGGCACAGTGCATAAATTGAAATATGGTGCACTGGATCACATTTTTTAGTCCTTAAAACCCCGGCAAATCAATTTCCAATGCAATAAATGCATTTGAACATGAAGGAATGTTGACTTGTTTTTTATCAATATCATTTTTGTTACGCGACTTTGGTTTTTTTCACCATTGGGAAAAATGATTTGTATAAAAGGTAATCTGTAAGATTGGTGTTTGTAAAATTGAGGTTCTACTGTACAGAAATATGCATGTGTATGCATATATTAAAGTTACTTGAGCTCATCCAAAATATATTGGTAGCATTGATCCAAACAGCAACATTCCTGCAGTTATTAAAAGTAAATTCATGCAGATCTGCTAACAAGAATTTAGAGTGATCTAAATTGCATCTACAAATAATTGCATGAGCAAAAATACACCCCCATTTATGCCTGCAAAAATGAGGGCACACAAAGGAAAGCCTGATTAAGGTTGGACTAAAAGTGAGGCCTTAATGATATTTTATAAGCACTTATCAGTTTTATTCTTTTGACTTTGGTAAGTTTACCATTCCGTGTCAAGGTAAAATATGTTCTCCTCCATACTCTGAGCCTGAGGGTTGGAAATATTTGTAGAGAAAAGCATGTTAAAGTGCTGCAGGTGCCTCTTAGAAATTTTGATCGTATTATGAAGTATGATAAATCACACTGTAGTTTACAGTGTAGTTACAGTTTGGATATACAATCATAGAAATGTAGGGCTGAAAGGGATCTAGAGAAGTCATCAAATCCAGCCCCCGGCACTGTGGCAGGACCAAGTAAACCAAGGCCATCCCTGATAGGTATTTTATCTAATCTGTGCTTAAAAACCTGTGATGGGGATTCCACAACTTTCCTTGGAAGCCTATTCCAGAGCCTAACTACTCCTATAGTTAGAAGAGTTTTTCCTAATATCTAACTTAAATCTCCCTTGCTGCAGATTAAGGCCATTCTTGTCCTACCTTCAGTGGACATGGAGAACAGTTGGATCACTGTCCTCTTTATAACAGCCCTTTACATATTTGAAAACTGTTATCAGGTGCCCCCTCCGTCTTCTCTTCTCAAGACTAAATATGCCCAGTTTTTTTAACCTTTCCTCACAAGTTTTGTAAACCTTTTATAATTTTTGTTGCTCTCCTCTGGCCTCTCCCCAATTTGTCCATATCTTTCCTAACGTGTGGGACCCAGAATTGGACACAGTACTCTAGCTGAGGCCTCACCAGTGCTGAGTAGAGGGACACTACCTCACGTCACTTACCTCACATGTCTTACATACAACACTCCAGAATATTAGCCTTTTTTCACAGCTGCATCACATTGTTGACTCGTATTCAGTTTGTGATCCACTATAACCTCGGATCCTTTTCAGCAGTACTACCACTTGGCCAGTTATTCCTCATTTTGTAGTTGTGCATTTGATTTCTCCTTCCTAAGTTAAGTATTTTGCACTTGTCTTTATTAAATTTCACTTTGGTAAATTCAAACTAATTCTCCAGTTTGTCAAAGTTGTTTTGAATTCTAATCCTGGCCTCCAAAGTGCCTGCAATCTCTCCCAGCTTGGTGTCATTTTTAGATTTTATAAGTATATTCTCCATTCCATTGTCCAAGTCATTAATGAAAATACTCAATAGTACTGGACCCAAAACTGACCCCTGTGGGTCCCCACTAGATTCACCCTCCTAGTTTGACAGCAAACCATTGATAAAGACCATACTCTAAGAGTAGTTAACTAGTAGTGCACCTACCTTATGCTAATTTCATTTAGACCATATTTCCCTAGTTTGCTTATGAGAATGTCATGTGGGACTGCATCAAAAACCTTACTAAAATCAAGATATACCACATCTATTGCTTCTACCCTATCCGCTAGGCCAGTAACCCTGTCAAAGAAGGAAATTAGGTTAGTTTGGAATGATTTGTTCTTGACAGATCCTTTCTGGCTGTTCCTTGTAAACCTGTTACCCTCCAGGTGCTTACAAATTTATTGTTTAATAATTTGTTCCAGTATCTTTCCATGTATTGAAGTTACACTGATTGGGCTTTAATTTCCCAGGTTGTCTTTTGTTCCCCTGTTTAAAGACAGCTGCTATGTTTGCCCGCTCTAGTCTCCTGGGACCTCAACAGTCCTCCAGGAGTTCTCAAAGATAATTGCTAATGGTTCTGAGATTGTTTCGATTAGTTTCTTAAGTACTCTAGGGTGAATTTCATTAGGCCCTGCCAATTTAAAGAATATTTATATAAGTTAGATATATTCAACCTGTTCTTTCCCTATTTTGGCTTGCATTCCTTCCCCCTTGTTGTTAATATTGTGTTGAGTATCTGATTGCCATTAACTTTCTTTCTGAAGACTGAAGCAAAATAGGCATTAAACCCGTCAGCCTTCTTGATGTCATCAGTTTTTAGCTCTCCTTCCCCTCTAAGTGAAGGACCTACACTTTCATCATTCTGTTGCTCCTAATGTATTTAAAGAACCTCCTCTTATTGTCTTTCATGTCTCTAGCTAGGTGTAACTCATTTTGTAACTTAGTCTTTCTGATTGTGTAGTTACATGCTTGTGCTATTTTTTGTATTCCTCCTTAGCAATTTGTCCATATTTCTACTTTTTGTAGGATTTTTTAATTTTATTTTCAGGTCTCTTAAAATCTCCTGATGGAACCCTATTGGTGTCTCACTATTCTTCCTATCTTTCCTTTGTATCGGGATAGTTTGCGGTTGTGCCTTTAATATTATTCTCCTGAGAAACTGTCAGCTCTCCTGAACATCTTTTTCCCGCAGATTTTCTTCACATTGGACGTTACCTACCAGTTCTCCAAGTTTGTTAAAGTCTGCTTTTTTTAAGTCCATTGTCCTTATTCTGCTGCTCTCACTCAGTTATGCTTTTTGATAACTCATCACTAATTAATAATTGGAATTGTGTTTATTATACTAATTATGTGACTTAATTATTTGTTACTATGTTTCATACTTAGAATATATACATTTAGATTTTTAGGTACACTAATTATGCAAGGTCCTGCTACACTGTAGTTATGCTTTAATGTAGTCAGCTGGTTTTATGAATTAGTGTTAATTAGAGGCATTACATTCATAAAGCATGGCAATAGTTTAATCACACTGTAATTGCAATGTAATTAATCATTATTGTAAAGTGTAACAATTTTTCAAGACTCTCTTTTTAAAAACAATTATTTCCCCTTCCCAATTTTATTACTAGAAATATGTTCAAATAATATCTCAGCTTCCTCCCATTCTCTGGAAGTTGTAGGGCTCTGCACTCATTGTGTTCCATAATCTTGTTTCTGACAACTCAATCTCTACAACAACTAATCATGACATCACAAACACAGGATTTGGACTTCAGATGATGAATAAGCCTCAAGAACAGATTTGATGTTCTATGTCCAATACTGGCTAGCTCAGATTCTCCTGTGCATTATGGCTGCTCTTTGCCATTCTGGCAATGCAACCTGGATCTAAAGCTGACATAGCCAGCTACTGGAGGATCACCTCAGGGGAGGGAGAGCCTCTAGTGGAGAAGAGCTTCTAAACTTCTCCCTATGGCTGGAGTAAAGTTATGGCCATGGATTCTCTGCACCTCAGGAATGCCTAGCTACTATAAAGGTAGCGTGGGGCCATAGCAGCTAGTGCATCTTACACTGAGGGATGGGCTCTGTGCCCAATCATGGAAACACAAAGGTAGTTCAAAGCCACCTTTGCCCTTCCCAGATCCAGGGCCAGCTGTGCATTCTTCATCCACCACTTGCATGGGCTAAGCTGAGAACTGAGGCCCCCTATATTAAGATTTGAATTTAAGGTAAAATAGCACTGCTAGCTTGAGTGAGTGACAAGGGTAGGTCTGGTGTATTTTAAGAGCCAATATTTTTGACCTACTAGGGTAAAAATAATTTTTTCATATTATTTGAAATCCCAGATGGCATACAGCACTAATCTCTAACTGTAGTGGCTGCTAAAACAGCATGGGAAAGACTATTACAAAGGTAATTAGCTTGGTGAACTGATGGAAATGTTTTTAGGGCCAGTAAACTTTTCCAAGCACTAGTCCTGGATTAGTGATCAAAATAGAAGAAAAATCTATTCATGAAAATATTCCTAGTAATTTTTGTTTGTTTTAAAGAATGAGAACAAAGAGATTTGGAAACCAAGATGAGCAGAACTATCTACAAATAGAATATTTATCAAAGATTTCCGGATACATCAGCAGATCTTTAAATAGACAAATGAATCCAAGAACACATTGTACTGCAGTTATTGTTCAGACATATTATGTACTCAAATGCAATGATATTACTAGCAGAAATAGCTTTTAAAATTAATTTCTACAAATAAATTAAAACAAAGTTTCAAAACTATGAAAGAATATAGATTTTGAATGAGTTTTGACAAACATGAGAGTAACAAATGTTTTCATGATTTCTATTCAAATTTTCTTTTCATTTCCCTGTATTGTGTTTTATCAGTGAAAACAACCAAAACAAAACCAGATTCTGTTAGTTTTGGCAATATCCAAGTAGTTCAAATAACAAACAGCGGGCTTCCAGTATGTTGTCTAATTGATTGGGTTACTTTCTTTTCCAGCAAAATCATCAGGACAACCCATGCAAGTAGTGTATGTACCATCCCATCTCTATCACATGGTTTTTGAACTTTTCAAGGTTTGTACAGTCAGATTACACAATCTGCATGGCATGTTTGTGTTCTGAGATGTGTATTTATTTGACATGTGCACGTTATTTAAAAATTGGTTCAACATTACCTGCAATTGCAAGACTCAGACATCTAAGTTCCTGACTGCACCCACAGATCAGGTAGGTAGATGTCTAAATCTCATCATTTGTATACAGATGACTGGTGTGTAAAATCAGAGGCTTTGAAAATGTGTCCTTTATCTTAATCATTCATACAGGAATACTAAGACTTCTATATCAAGCCAGATCTCTTCAGATACTTTTCTAACATACAGAACCTATGCATGCTGTAATTTAATCACACTAGTGAAGCAATTCAGAACTAAAGCTACGCTTTTTCATATGCCTGTAGTAGACTAATAATTTTTTTTCAAATTGACTCTGGTTGGAGAACCGGTGAATTTATGATATCACACAACACTGATAGGTAATAATTGAGAGAGAGTCTGTGTAAAACTTTTTTTTATTAACAGTTGCTGGTGTTTAACTCCAGTGGCTTAATTAATCCTTGGAGAGAGGATGTTTCTGTAAGAATTCAGCTCCTCTCCCATTAAAATAAGGCTAGCTCAGGATATACATCTCTAAGTCTCCCCCAGTAAGACTGTAGCAAAGCCAGGGAAGAGCAGACTTGATATTCCTGATATTTCTGTGGTAAAAAGCAAGCAGGAAATGTTTTTGAAGAAGAAATATGTTTTTATTATATCTTTATACAAGTACAAAGTAGTAAAAATGGAAATACAATCTATAAATGGGCACACATAAAACTGTTTTCCTAAGTTGACATATTAACAGCACAAAAGTTACAATCAAATCTATGATTTGATTAAAACTACTTATTTTACTTTAATTTTAAATATTTCTCAGAATGCAATGAGAGCCACAATGGAACACTATACTGATCGAAGCGTTTACCCTCCAATTCAAGTACATGTCACATTAGGCAATGAGGATTTAACTGTGAAGGTAACTGCTTTGTTTGATGTTTAATTACTTTGATGGAAAATAGTTCAGAACCTGGGGGGAATATTTTCTTACGAATGGGTGATGTGACACTGGGAGTTTGTACCAATGCTGATAATGTACTGTGTAAGGAATAAAACCTTTGTGGGATTTCAGGCCTTGGGTCAGTGATGAGTGGAAACATCATAAAGATCTCACAAGTCTCATGTGAATGGGAGATTGTGGCATCACTTTACCCTTTCAACATATTTATTCTTTATGTAGCTATAATGTAAATAAACCATGTTTCTGTTCAAGGGTAAAGTGGCAGTTTAGGAATGGAAGATAGCCAGATTTGTAGTTTGTTCAGAGCAGGTGTCCTATAGGTAGAAGTGACTACTTGAGTGAGGTGCAGAACAGGTGTGGAATAAAGTAAGTCCAGCACAGGTGAAGCCTGCCTATGTTAGGCCTTGCCTTGCAGATATTTCTTTTAAGGGCAGCATCTCTTATATGGTTAGTGTTGGACTTCCAAGGTTGGTTGCAGTATATAGGTTTTCCTTAGAATTTAACTTCACGCAAGTAGAAACAAATCTTCAGATTTGCTCTAGTAGTAAATGAGTACTAATATATTGCGCCGCTATGTAGCATCTTTGTTCTTAAAGTGCTGGCTAAAGCACTGAGAATAGGATTCAGTTGATATGGCCATTGTTGACTTTTACTGAACCTAACTTCCTCCACGTGAAGATTAGAAATTGGAAGGAGGGTGAGGAAGAAAAAAAGCAGTGCACAACATGCAAGCGGGGTGTATGGCTTCTAAGGGTATATCTACGCATTCCGCAGCAGTGAGCCTCCCAACCCATATCAAAATTCGGGCTTGTGCTCCTGCGCTAAAATTATCAGTGTAGACAGTTTATACTCTGAAGCCTAGAGAGAAGAGTGGGCTTCAGAGCCTGAGTACCAGCCTAAGCCGTAACTTCAAATTACCACCTACACAGCTATTTATAGTGCAGTAGCATGAGCCTGAGTCTGTCAGCCTGGGTTGGGAGGCCCATTACTGCAGGCTGTGTAGACATAGTCTAAGTAATTCTGTGTAATTGTGGACGTTTTTGGTGACAGCATTTTGGGAAATGTCATTAACCTCAGCTGGGGTTTTGTGTGTATATATTGCTGTGATTTATCAGATGATTTTCTTTATTACCATATATACTCGATCATAAGCCGGTTCGTTTATAAGTAAAAATGGAAATTTTTTATGACCCGTTCATAAGCCGACCCCATAATTCAGGGGTCAGCAAACTTTGGCTCCTGGGCCATGAGGATAAGCCGCTGGCAGGCCGAGATGGTTTGTTTACCTTGAGCGTCCACAGGCACGGAGATAAACCTAAGTAAACAAAGTGTACTGGTGTGCCAGCTGCTTACCCTGACAGGCCGGGACAGTAACTGGTGGGGAAATTTTGGGGGGGGGAGAAGCTGGGGGTCAGAGGAGTAACCCCTGTGACCACCTCCCACATGATCCCACCCCTAGCCCGGGACCCCCACACTCTCCCCATCCCATCCCTTCCCACCATATCTGGGGAGTATGTCTCTGGCCTGGCTGGAGCTGCTCTGGCGGGCTGGGCAGCACGGCCGCAGCATGTTCCAGCGGGCTGGGCCGGGCGGCGCAGCCACCGCCTGCTCTGGGGGGTGGAGCCGAGCGACGCGGCCACAGCCTGCCAGCCCCGGAGCTGCAGCTGCTTCGGAGGCTGTGGGGAGAGCTGCGTGGCCAGAAACGGAGAGACTCTGGCCCCACCTCTTCCCTTCTGGCTGTGCTGCCTCTCCTTGCTCCCTCTGTTAGGGGGAGGGGCTGTGTCCCACCTCTCCCTCTCTATACCCGTTCATAAGCCAACCCCCTTCTCTGATGCTTCCCTTTTTTACTAAAAAAATTCAGCTTATGAACGAGTATATACAGTAAGTCTGATCAGATGATTTAATAAGGACAACTTGAGACTGTATAGTCTTCAGACTTCCTTTGTACTTTATTCTTTATGAAAATCAGCTTGTGTTTCTGTTCTTTTATATACAGGAACCTAAAGTTAATAGTGTGTTCATTCATTTTGTAGATAAGTGATCGTGGTGGCGGTGTTCCAATGAGGAAAATTGATGGACTGTTCAACTATATGTATTCAACTGCACCACGTCCCCGTGTTGAGACATCACGAGCAACACCTCTGGTCTGTAAGCCTTTTTTACTTTGTCCTCTGATAGTTGGGAAGGCAAAAATTACCTGTATCTTTGTACTACTACGTGTTTTGCAGATAAGTGAATAGTCTCGCAATTCTGGTGTAAAAAGTTAGTGCCTTTCTGAAAGGGGAAAAAAAAAATTGTAGACTTACAGCATTAAACAGAACTTGTAGCCTGAATGGTAAATAAGAAAAACACTATTTTTAATATTTACCAAAATTTAAGTTTGAAATTCTGTTTCTTCAAGCTCTGAAGGAGGAGAGAACAAGGAGCGACATTCCTTGAACTGTTGTAGGAGTTCCCGTAATCTGTTTCTGGGCGAGTACAGGACTTTGAACTTTGGTTCTAGAAGCAGAGTAGAAAAGGAAATTAATTTAGGGATAGAAATTAATTTAGGATTTTAGGAACTTCTGGTTTTAAAATTGCCCCTTCTTTTGGATCAAGTCCATTCTTGTTGTTTTGAGTGAAATAGCTGTTCAGTTGTATAATCTTGACAAAAACAAAAGTATATAGCATATGGTCGTACTGATAAAGAGCTTACTCCCGTGGTCCTTGCAAACTCCTAGTGGCTTTAATAGATGTTTTAAGACAGGGATCCCCAACGCGGTGCCCGTGGGCGCCATGGCGCCCGCCGGGGCATCCACGTGCGCCCACCTACTGGCCGCTGAAATGCCGCCGAGAAGCAGCAACATCAAGAAGCGCTACCACCAAAATGCCGCCGATGACGTTGCTTCACGGCGGCATTTCGGCGGCTGCTTGTCCGGTGGCCACGGTCCTCAGTGGCTAGGCGTCCGGCGCCCGCCCCACAGAAAAAGTTGGGGACCACGGTTTTAAGATATGTCAAGAAATGTAGCATTGGACCCACTGTCAATAACTTCCAATTGATGTTACCATCACATTACTCTGCCTTGGATTCCTTTTTTCCCTATGACATTCAAACTATTGGCCTATTTTATTAATTTTCTATATCCAGTGATGGGTTTAGACTGGTGGGAATTATCCAATCAAAATAAACAGTGAAAGTACCTTTAATTCAAATTATTTGATTCTAGAGATATTGCACAAATTAAACTAGTGATTAAGTGAAAGGCATCATAATATTTCTAACTTTTGCTCAGTGTTTAATTGTTAACGATTTAGGACAGGGGTTTGTCAGACTTTCATAGTGTAGGCCACAAGCAAATTTAAGGAGGTTGCCTCTTGGGCCATCTGCCCTCTCATTTGCAATCCTAACATCTGTCTTCTCAAGATCCGCAACAGCCAGACTAGTGGCTCCATGGGGATAGAGATAGTCATCCAATGTTCCACAGCAAGGCAGAGTACTTCCACTAGTGCTCTTGCCGTGGGATAGCTGCAAGTAATAGCACCAACTGTGTTGTATAGCAGCCCGCAGAGGGAGGGTTTACTCCTTGCAGTCCCCTCCCCTCCCAACAAAGAGCTAAGAAGGTTTTGGGGTAAATGGGTAGGAAAGGAGGGAAACTTGGTAACATTGGGGTAGGGAGGAGGAGTAATACTTAAGATTTGGAGTCCTCACCACCCCTCTGGTCCTATATAAGTGATTACTTTTCTCAAATGCTAACATGTGTCCAGCAATATGCTGACCCTAGCTGGATTGCCTCTAAATTTAAGTGGTACAGATATTGGTCTGCAATGCTGACAAATCTTCTGCAGATGATGCAGTTAACTCAAGTGTGCTTTTATCTCTCTGCCCCCCACCCTCTCCCCTTTTATCAGGCTGGATTTGGTTATGGTTTGCCTATATCACGTCTGTACGCACAGTACTTCCAAGGAGATCTGAAACTGTATTCCTTAGAGGGGTATGGTACAGATGCAGTTATCTACATAAAGGTATAATTTACCACTTTTTGGTATCAGTCTTAATGTAACTTGTAATTTTAATAAAAAAAGTTTAATAAATGCTCAGCAAAATAGACTTCACTATAGCTTCTGCTCTCTTTGCAGGCTTTATCAACAGAATCAATCGAAAGGCTCCCTGTGTATAACAAATCAGCTTGGAAACGTTATGTGGAAAACCACGAAGCAGATGACTGGTGTGTGCCAAGCAGTGAGCCAAAGGACATGACCACATTCCGCAGTATATAATTGTACAACAGTCCAGAAAAAGTAAACATGCTTTTGTCATCTGTTTGCAAAGGGATTGTTTAGCAGGTTTATACCAAACATGGTTCAAATACTTCATGTGGAAATGTTTTTAGTAGGGAATAATAGGAAGTTGAAATCCATAATTGTTTTCCAATACTACTTTAAGGAATTAACTGAATTAAAACCAAGTATGTAGTTTAAAAAATACACTCGTAATTTGTTCCACTTTGTATTTCCAATTTACTTCTGTAGCTAGATCTAGGGAGCAGTAATTTTAGATTTTATACAGGGTCTAGAGTAACTTATTTCACAGCTGGCTTGAAGAGCACAGTTCACACAACTTAAACTCTCCTAATGGAAGCATTATTGAAATAGCAGCTCGCCAGAACTGCTAATACCAATTCTTTATATTGAGCATTGGATGAAGTTATCAAATGATCTAAACATTGATGTATGAAACTTTAAAAGTAGTTATTTAAAGCATTAATAGATTTATAAAACCCATTATGCAACCTTTCACATTTCTCCACCATCTTCTAGCCGAGGAGCTCAAAAGCACTTTACAAACCTAAATAAATTTAGCAAAATTAGAAACAAATATTTGAATTTAAGTTCCAGAAGCTCCAATAGGCAATCATGTGTTGTTTTACTTTGTTTTGAAATCAATGAATCTGTACATACTACTAGTAGTAGATTATTCAGAGGGGCAAGGCAACAGCTGTAAACTAAACGATTCTCAAGTTGTATTTGCCTATAGTGTTATCAGCTGTGGAAATCCTTTATTTTAAAAAATGAAGCTCTCTTTTTGAAAATCCAATCTTACCTGCTGCTTCTGGTATAATGCATTTCAGGTATAAAATACCACTTACGGGTCTTCTGAGAAATGTATTGAAAATTCGTGAGAAACAGAAGTTGGCATACTTACTTACTGTGAAATAGCAGCTTCTGAGGGTTTACAGTAAAGATTTGCAGGTCTTCCTCTCTTTCTGAAGGTAATGTCCAAATACGTTTGTGGTAAAGCCTCAAACTCTGGGATCATAGATTAGGTGACAACAGTAACTACTGTTAATATGGAGAAACTCTATTGCAAAATCTGCATCTTTACTGGGCAGATCAGTGTAATAGTAGGACAACAGGACCTACCAGTTATCCAGGTGTATTTAAAGAGTGCAATTAATGTAAAAAATCAACTTCATTTTGCTATGCTCCTTTTTCCTATAATATTTTAGGTACATCAGCTCTCTCTAGTGAGGGATACAACAGTGTTGATAGCTTCAACTTTTCTGCTGACCACATCAGCTATTTAAGCCCCTATAATACCTCCAGGTCATGCGTGTACTTCCCCCTGAATTCTCTCATCCCCCAAAACTTAGAATGCTGCGAAGAAGCACTTGCAGTCCCAGCACCCAACTCAGATGACCGATCCTTAACTGCTCTATAGATGAGGGTGAGAGATGTGCATGTGCCAGAAAGCACACACTATGTTTCAGCAGTCTACCAGGTCAAAATAGAGCAGAGGATGGTGAGACTTACACAGGTCTGCTTGATTACAACCCTATGATTTCTTGTTATTGAATAGATAAGGAAAGAAGCTGGAATGGTAAGTATGCTATAGTCCTAATTTTGTGATGGATGACTTCAGGTGAATTCCTCATCTGTAAATTGAGGATAGATAGGGATGTTGTGAGGTAAATTTTGTTTGTGTGGCACATCACCATTGTATAGAAGTGCCTAAAAGGCAATATAATGTAAGATTATTTCCTGCTCAAATTAATGCCCAAATCCAGGCAGGAAACGGTTTGTAGAATGGGGTCAAAATTTATATAAAAGGAGGGAAGTGTTTGCTAAACATTTGCAACTGTCACTCTTGACAGCCTAATGCTAAAAGTAATAGCATGGGTATTTAAAATAAACATAAGTTTTGAAATGTATGCTTTAAATATTTCAAAATTTTATACACATTGTTCTGAAAAGATCTAACATGTTAATCATATTTCCACTTAATTCAATTGAACTGATTTTAGAATGATTTTCCATATTTGTTCTTAGTAATGTCTAACAGGTTGCCTGCAATGAAAATGAAAATACAAGAGTTTTCATGTGGAATTACTTAAGTAGAAACCTTTGCTTGTATCTTTGCTACCTATGGCTTAACAATCAAAATGTATCAGAACAAAAGTTCTGGGCCCATAGCAAAGTATTCCAATGTAGATATTTCAATAGTTTTTTCCTCCTCCGCTGGCTGTGGTGGAAATTAAGTGTTTAGTAAATTTCAGAGTGTGCAGTATTTACTCCTAGTCAGAGTTGACTTGCTATGTTTCATTTACTTCACTACAGTAGCTGGTTCAAAATATTGATTTTATGTATACACATCTTCATTACTGTACTGAAAAATAATCACTGCTACTTGGCTGTTAAGTATCAAAAGAAAATGAACTGGTTGCAGATGTAGTGAAATGGATAGTTATACTCTCTTGAACCACTGGGATTCAACCCTATATTTATATTTAGAATTTTCGGTTTGTGTGTGATAAAATTAAACTGCAATGTGATTTTTTTAAATCATATTGAAGCAATAAATGTGTCCATTAATGTAATTTATAAAAATCAAATTTTCAGTTGACTTATTCTTTGGGTGACTGGAGACTGAAAAAGTTCTAAGGAGTCAGCCAACCCTTTCAGGCCTCATGTGCCAGGGAGGGAGGTTCTCTTTCAAAGAGTAACTCATGCAGCACAACCAGTCACCTTATCTGCACCTGTTCAACTGTCACAGCACTGCAGAGACAGGCTTGTGAATCTACTATTCAGGTATCCTCATAAATACAGCACTCAGCTCAATGGCCCCAACCTTCAGATACTGTGGAGCTGGAAGAAGGAAAAACCCTAGGACACTACATCAATAACCTCCATTCCATCGATCAGCCCTTCACTCGTTCCTCACATACACCAGGGGGGAGGGGACCCAGGGATGAGAGGGGAAACAGTACCTGGCATTACAGGTCTTGCACCACTCTAGAATTCTGACCAACCTGTCCCAGTACACAAAAATTCTCCTCCTTTGCGAGCAACAAGAACTCCTCTGGCCACTCAACCTCTGGAAATTGATTGCTTGACTAGATGTCAGGAATCATCTACCTTAAACTCACTAATTTCCTAAGAATTAAAAATAAGCAAAACAATAAGCTTCTTTTCTTAATTAAAAACACAGAACTAAAAATAGAGAAGACATTTAATAGAAATATGAACTTTAAATTTTATTTGAAAATTAGTAGAGTGAATGTGCATTTCCACAAAGTCCTTTTCCTCTTCTGAATTCCAGAGAAATCTTGCATATTTTAAACACTTGAGAAATGTCAGAAGTGAAAGGATCATTTAATTAAAAATGAAAAACATTAATTCATATATTTAAAGGAGAACTTGGTCCACATAATTGCAGTATTTAAACTAGCAATTCAGAATTCCAAGATCTTGTAATTTTCTATTCCACTCCAGGATGGAATTAACATTTTTATTCCATTATTTTTCTGGAAAAAAAAATCGAAGGAAGTGCTTTTGTAATATTTCTACAAGCTATTATGCAATTACACAAGAACACACATCAAATCATGTTCTAAACTATTCCAAGAATCAAATCCTCCTTTAAAAAGAAAGTCTATAATAGTCTACAATTTAACAATTAAATACAATGCAGAAACCCAGTGCTTCATTGATTAAATTTTTTCTACAATTCTCATCTCTGTATTTTAAGTATGGAAAAACAGTATTGTTTAAAATTAGCAAATATATAAATTTGGTCCCCAAAAATCTTGTAGTGAGTAGAAAAGAGAAATACTCATTGCAAATGGATCTTATTCATAGCATAAAACTATAAAACTATATTATTTAGGAAAAATATGTAAAAAATGATCTTTTATTTATGTTTACACCCTGTTCCAACATCCCATAGTGTAGCTTACAGAGAGAATTTAGTGTTATGCTTAGCGTAAGTAGTTTGTGAAAACTACTTACATATTATTTTCAGTAAGTTGCAACAAATGAAATTCAAAAATCAGCATATTACTACAGTAAATTTTGAATTAAAAATGGACCACTGGGAAAACAAGATTTTAAAGAAAACAATTCAATAAATTTGAAATACAAGCTTTGTTTTTTTTAAATAAATTTGACTTTGCTGTTTTCTTAAACTTAATTTTTTCACTATACAACATTAGTGGCAACAGATAAACAGTGTCACACTGAACTTGATGGCAGGATTTTCTATTGTCCATATATCAGATTAAACCCAATATTTATAGTTTAAGTCAACTGCAAGAGTTGACTAATATTTGAATGAATACCTCCCCCCCCCCCCCCCCAACGTCACATCCCACTTTCCACAAACATATAAGTTTCAATGGATATTTCAGGGATATGGCATTTTTACATATCAGTCATAAAAGCACGCACAGTACTTAAGGCAGAAAGTTAAATTGTCTATTAGTACAGGCAGAGTCAACTAGATAGAAAAATACTGAAAACATTTCATTTTAATGGAACATGTAATGGGGAGGGAATACAGAAATTAAAGTAAATAACCTACCATGTTAAACTGTTGCACTTTACCTCCCCAATTGTACAATTATATACAATTTTGTTGCACTTCTTCAAGTTGAAGTAAGTCTGTGTTAAAATAAAATAATCATTTTAACAGCTTGATTCTACAGCAGCTACCACTCTGCCAGTCTTGCGAACTTCTCTTTCCTTCTTTTGACCTTTTTCTTTCTGTTTTTCCAGTTTTTCTTGTGTTTTTTTAATATCCTTAATTTTCTTCTTTATTGTGGATCGGTCATTTTGGCTGGAAACCCCCAGAGCCTTTAAGAGAAATTGTGTTTAGTTACTCTGGTTTCAAGAAAGTATTACCGAAGCTGCAAGAAATTGTACAGGTCTTTACATCTGAGATAAAGGGAGTAAATCTATAGAAGATCATTTACAATTTTTAACGAATGTGAGATGGCCACCTTGCTGATAAATGGGGTGGGGGAGGTGAGTAGCCTAGGTTTTGTATTGTTGTTGTGAATAGTAAGTTTCACGTGGCACTTAAAGTGGAGCATCAGAGACTTTCTAATGAGTGATATAACAAAATCAAATTAACTTTTAAATTAATCTTCTGCAGGCTCCCTTGATGCAGCTGCACTTTACATACACTAACTGCTGTTACTGTATTCCTACTTCCTTTACAGAGAATGTTGCTGAACTCAGATCAATCATCTGCGATATTTAGTAGCTTGAGAAAACTTCTACCTATGAAAACAACTTGCAGGACTCTAACAACTGTCTTAACAGTGTCACATTCAGTTAATTGAACTGCCAAGAATTGTATGAAACAAAGCTGCTTAAGCTAATGGGTGAAAAAAATCCCTCTTCCCCCCACAGTAATACCTTTAAAATGCCAAAATCCAACTTGAAAAATTTGTTTCAAGACACATTAAGGAAAGGGGGGTTTGTGCTTTTATTTTATTTTTTTTAAATCACTTCATATAGAAGCAAAAAGGGGCAGGCTCAAAAGAGTCCGAACGCCCAATATTTTTTTTTAAAAGGGACTGCAGGGTGATTTTACATTGGAAATTCAGGTTTTGTTTGCCCAGGGAGACATTATCACAAATGAAGTTGAAAAGACAACACTGAGACATTACTTCAGATTTGAATTCAATTTGAATTAACATTTGTGAGCTCCTTCCTGCCTCCTCCCCTGCCAGCACTGACCCTAGTCTCCCACAATACCTTCACCTGCCACAATGAGCCCATTCCAACCTCTTCTACTGCATTATTCCATTCTCATTCCCTTCCTAACCCTTTTTCTAGCTTCTCGTTGTCCCCTGACTCCTTCCTCTCACAATGCAAGCCCACCCTGGTCTCTTCTATCCTCAAAAAAAACCACAACACACATCCCACAACACTGTTTGTCTCTCCAATTGTTTCACCATCTCTCTCCTCCCAGTCACCTCAACTTTTCAAATATGCAGTCTAACGCTGATTTAGTTAATCCCTCTCCATCAGTGCTTTATTTCAACCCTTGCAGTCTCTTTTTTCTCCACTCTACGGAAATGATTGCAAGGTCTACCAGTCTCACCGGGGGGGAGGGAGGGAAACACTGCCACATGTAAGGGGGCCGAAGCCATCGCAGTGGCCAGGCTGTGGTGGGGACCAGCAGCCAAGCCCGCGGCCAGGTGTGATTCCACTCCTGGCCCCGCCCCACCCACAGCCTTGGCCCCAGGCTGGGAACAGAGCTGTGCTGCGGTGGGGGATGGGAGCAGGCGCGGGGACTGGAGCAGAGCTGGAGGCAGGGAGGGGCCGGCCGGCGCTTCCTCCCCAGAGCTGCGGCCCCGCTACCAGCCCAGGGGGATGGTGGTGGTGCGGACAGGAATGGGGGGGACGGGGATGGGACACAACCCTCAAAAGTTTGGGGACCACTGCTTTAAAGCTTTAATGTAATTGGGAACTGATTATCTGAGATTGCCTCTCACCTTGGTGCCACATTTTTCCCATGGGTCTGTCATCACCTTGGATGGGTTAACCTCCAGGTAATATTGTAAGGGCCAGCTTTCTGCCCAGACATTTAGGAAGGGAATATTATTTACTTATTAGGAGCCATTTGTTTGTGATGGAAAGGGACTCTACTTGTTATACTGAATATTAACATGGGATTGTCTATCTCAGTTGTTGTAAGCATTGCAAGAACACAGGGTAATGTCTTTTAATAAAAGATAGCTTTATAAATCAAAAGGATGAAATCAAAATAAAGAAGGGCTGAAACCAGTACTCAATGAAGTCAATGGCCAGACTCCTATTGATTTCAGTGAGTATTGGATCAGGCCCTAAATCACCACACACATTTTTCAAAGTAATTTTGAAAAATCACTTGCTGAGGTGTCATATATAAGGTATAGTAGCAATACAATCAGACTTTTGAACAAGGGTTGATTGTTCGTTCATGCGATGTATTAATCCAATATTAGGCTAATAGAAAAAGGAATCCTGTCCGCTTAATAGTTTTTTAAAAAGTAGGTTTCTTTGACTGTTACTTAAACCATAATAGATTATAATGGAATCTACGAAGTAAATTATCTTTCTTTAAACACTACTTTGCTTGTTTACTTTTTGCATTTCTCTCAGGTAGGACAGTGAAAATAAAATAGACAGTTCACTTCTTTATAGACTGTTTCTTTTTAATTTCACTTCCAGGTTCTTACGCTTTAGCACAGCATTCAGTGTAAACAAGTACTGCAGTCCCTTTAAAAAAAATTCCATTGGACTTCTAAATAAATTCATGGAAGCATTTCTATTAGTCTTGTGTTTGCAAAAGCATGTTTATAACTTAAATTTTGAGTAAAACTGGACCTTACAAGGTACTTTTTAGGCAACTAAAACTAATATTTTAAAAGGTGGGTGTAGTAAAATTGAAAACATCTTCCATAATTTTAACCTGCAAGTATGTATACATTTCATCTTCCCTAATGACACTTTTGTATTAAGTTGGACAGTAACATTTGTGAGTAGAGTGCATTTCAATTTTTGATCAGCAGATGGCAACATCTGATTTCAGTTCCCAAACAGCAGTGTTATTTTATATCTGGAGAACTCCAGTGCAATACTTTGACTGTTTGAAGCACCAACATGCCACACTTCCCGTAGTTATCTGTTAAGATACTGAATATTGTTTTCCCTGTTGTCCAAGGAAACATTTCTATGTTAAGTTATAGGAAATTTAGAGTTGCAAATCCATTCCAAGAGACAGATGTATTTAAATGGCAAAGTTAAAGGTTCATGAAACTACATTTTTTCGTCATAAAAAGATATTCTAATCCCGCTATTAGTCACTAGATTTTGGTTTCATACTTTACTGAACTCTGTCAGAGAAAACCTCCTTTTAGAATAACACCTTGCCAATCCAAAAGTAGTCTAATAATATGAATGAACAAAGAAGAGCTGGAATGGACATGGAGCATGCAATTATCAGAGGCAAAATGACCACCTCAAGGCTGCAGCTGGTTGTCTCTCTTGGGTTTTGTAGAAACCCAGCTATGTATCAAGGAAAGGCTTCTATATTAAAAAAAAACAATAATAATCAAAGTAGGCTCTTCAATAATGGCCAAACCAGAAAGTAGTAAGATCTTAAAGAAAGGGGGCTGAATTTTTATCTGAGGGCCATGGATCTGGATGAAAGTCATATTTCTGAACTGAAGCCTCCTGTGCTATGAGCTAGTTGGGACCTATTTTGCTACCACCTTTGAGATAGTATCAGGGGGTAGCTGTGTTAGTCTGTATCTACAAAAACAACAAGGAGTCTGGTGGCACCTTAAAGACTAACAGATTTATTTGGGCATAAGCTTCCGTGGGTAAACATACAAATCCCCCCTTTGGGGCTTTAGTTGCTTTGAGTTTTAACATATTGTCACAGAGGAAGAACTGTTTAGTTTGTGCTTTCATTCTGTTATCACATCCTTTTCATATTATTTTGATACACTTCACCTTTAATTTGATGTCATTCACTGACAGATCCTCTATTCTACCATGCCAAGAACACAGCAGTAACTGTGACTCTTTAAAAAAAAAAAAAAAAAAAAAAACACAATGCCTGAATAGGAAAAGGATAAGTATCTATATTTAAAAGAAGTATATATGAACTGGCAATCATAAACTTCTAACATATTTATAGATTACAAATACACACAGGGGCATGTACTTACCTTTAGCTTATCACTGTCAAGCAGCATTAATTGCTGTCCATCTATATTCTTGGCGGTAAACTCTGCAATATATTGCTCCATGTTCATCCCCATCAACCAATGGCATACCTGTTGGGTTGTCCACTCTGAAATTGGTCTACTGTGCCACTGATTTTGTTTTCCTGTTGCTGCACAATCATCATCTAGTGCCTAACCCATCAAGAAAGTTACAGTGAATAGTTTAAAATGAAACATTTTTCCTACTTAACTATACATCTAATTTCAGTTACCAACTGAGTTTGGGTAACAAAGTGCGTATTTTCAATATAATTCTAGCAATTCTATCACGCAAAATCAATTCACACAGTTCTGAACTTGAAAGTTAAGTATCTTAATGAAAATATTTTGATCTAAATTTAAGTAACTGGATTTTAAAAGTTTTAAAAATTGTATTTTTCCTTCTACAAAACTTAACATTTGTTTAAAGTCTTACAGGGCTTCAACTTGTAGTCACAGTTACATTTTTTTTAAATTCAAGACATATAAAAGCATCACAGTAGCCAAGAGGACAAAATTCATTACAAAAGTAAGAAAGAAGAAAATCTGAAAGGCATTTTAGTTCTGTCTGAGAAGATTATTTCTAATGAAAGTCTAAAACGCTGACTTAAAACCCAGGATTAATGTACCCAAGTGCAAGCTTCCTCAATTAGTTAATATAGCACAATCCTGACATGTAACAATGTTGCTCCTCCTGTACTGTGTCTAAAAAGAAACAAGTGACAATTGAGTCATATGCTGTGGCAATTTGGGAGAGTGCACAAACACCTATGAAACAATCCAACTCATTTTCCTTTGTGACCAAAACATGATTTTTAAATTTCCAGTTCTCAGTTAATAATATATGTTTAACATAAATAACTATGGTTATTACAAAATTTGGCATATTTCTTCAAAATCAGAAGACCTGTTTATTCTCTTACTTCATCCTGGCACACCAATATTTTATCTTTAGTTTCACAGTCTAGCCAGTAAGTTACCTGAGGAGTATCAGGACTTGTAGTATTCCATTGAACCTGTACCGCTATAGGCATGCCTCCCTGGCGAGGTAACATTTATACTTTTGGGGGGGGCGGGGGGGTGGGCTGCTGCTGCTGCCTCCGCCAGCTCAGCTTTTCTGGCTGAGCTACAGCTGTTGCTAGATGCCAACTGGTAGCCTCAGCTGCTAGGACTGGACTACAGTTCCAGCTGCCCCCAACAGAGGCTGCTGCAGGGCTTGCTAGCTCCTACAAAGAGGCTGCTCCCTGCCTGCGAAAAGCCTCAATGGTGTGGCCCATGTGGGCAGGTGGAGCAGCAGCTGCCTGCACCTTTCATTTTTTCACCCAAGAGAAGGGGAGACAAAGGTGAATTAAATGTAGAGCTGAAGGGCAGGGACCCACGAGAATGTGCCTCCCTCCTGTCCAGACAACTGCAGGGTGTACTGGACCATGGACAGGGAAGATGTGTAGAGAAGGGTCTTTCAATTACTGAGTAGTGAAAGGAAAGACAGTTCCCGCATACTGTGTATTTGTTGTACTTTTCAGATCAATCACAGCCCTTCTACTTTACCACTTGTATTCTTGCAATGTATAGGATTTTCAGTTGTGTGTGTTCTCTTAACCTAGGGGAAGGCACAACTACACCTCTACCTCATTATAACGCTGTCCTCGGGAGCCAAAAAAAAAAATCTTACCACGTTATAGGTGAAACCACGTTATATCGAACTTGCTTTGATCCGCCGGAGCGCGCAGCCCTGTCCCCCCGGAGCGCTGCTTTACCGCGTTATATCTGAATTCGTGTTATATCGGGTTGCGTTATATCGGGGTAGAGGTATTTTTTCCTTAGCTTAGGGAGGGTCACTATGTCAAAGTTTGAGAACCCTTCTCTTGCTTTTACTGGAAACAATGAGGTCTTTGTCTATTCAGGACAAAGGAGTTTGTGCCTGCCTCCATCCTAGTTGATATACACAAGAGAGACCTCACAATTGTTACAAAATAGCTCAGTGAGGAAACAATGTTGTCTGAAGTACTTTATGTAATGCCTGTATCTGGATAGAGACAGAGTGACGTTTTCTACCTAAGATATCAGGCAACAGATTCCTGAAGTACAGAGAGAAAATCCACTGTACAAACTGCTAATGGGAATGGAAGATAAATTTTTTTAAAAAACCAGTTTTGAAAACAATATACTTTTGAAAAGTACCAGAGTTCAGGATTCCTTGATCTGATGCAGTAATGCAAAATATATATTAGTAGGACAGGAGCTCCAAATGTCTGTGGTACCAAGAGACTCAGGATAAAGTGGTGGGTTTTTTTGTTTGTTTTTTTAACTGGAGCACAGGTTCATGGGGATTAAAACTCTGATTGCAGTAAAGGCAACTAAAATTATCTGACAATTTACACTTTAAGATCTGTGAACAGAATGTATTATTCAAACAAAGACATTTTCATATTTGATTGTGAGTAATGGACAGTGAGTACAAACATGTTTAAACTGAACAGCTATTGGGAATCCTAATTTTTGTGAACACAGCTTGGGCAGAGTATGAACAAGTCTACTTGACACCTATTTTCCAGGACAATCTTGAATGTGTTCATCTAGGGGGAAGAACCATCAGCACAAAGAACAGGGTTTGTTATAGGTCCCTTCCAACCCTGCTATTCTATGACATTAAGTCAAAAGCAACATTACTTTTAATCTCCATGCCATACTAGCAGCTGCTAGAAATACTTAGAAGTCTTAATTTGTACTTTCAATCCTTCAGGTTTGACCACACAGTGTGAGAAGGTTAATGGAGAGTCCTGTTGTGGTCTCCTCAATAGAAGCAAGAAAACAAGAATATATATGTTGTCAAAGCTAAAAGTAAAATATTATCCAAATATATTTAAAGTTATATAAAGTATATGAAATCTGGAGTTAAAGTTTACTTATCAGATTTATATTTTGATTCTTTAATCTACGGTGCCTGTATTACAATTGTATTGTTGCCAATCCAGAACATCAATACTTAAGAGAATGTATTCCAGTTACATAAACAGGCCCAGATTCTCTGATACACTAAGTTTCCACTTGATACAACAGGAGAAATCAGGTCCCTCAGGGAGTGTTACAGCTATCTGGCTCTCAGGGAGGATCTGTGCTGCTGGCCCCCAAGCTGCGCTAACCTACTCCTGCTGGCAACACTCCAAGACACTGTAACCCAGTCATATCCTCAGATACTCCTTCCTGACCCAGATCCTCCTACATTAGAGTCGCAGTGCAAAAGCCAGGTACACTGATTATGCCAGCTGAGAGCTCCCCCACACCCAGGGAATTCTCAGCTGGCCAGATCCAGCTGCTTTCCAGCCCCTTTGCATCTCTAGAATACCACAAGAGGGCCAGAATCTGGCTCATACTTTTTCCCTTTAATCCTATAAAAACGACATGTTAACATTACAGTATTGTATTGCTTGCTATTTGCTTATTACATACAATAATTTGTAAAATCATCTTATTTACCCTCAAGACTTAATTTTTTATTCCTCCAAAACTCTTTGCCCTTTGGTGCTGACAGGTCTTTCACTCTCCGCCAGCTAAGATTGACAATTTGAGTCAGAAATTATAGATTCAGGCTAGTCTACACTAGAAAATTAGCTTGGCATAACTGCATTGCTCAGGGGTGTGAAAAATCCACACCCCAACCAGTGTAGTTATGCTGACCTAAGTCCCCATGTAGACAGATTTATAGGGTTCTTTGAACATGTATTATCTATCTACCAGAGGAAGTAGGGTCAAAAACTCAGCCTTTGCACTAAAACAGTCTAAAACACACCCCCACTCCCAAAAAAGGGCAGAGATTTCTGACCCTACACACTTTTTTTTTTCATTGCTACACAGGGAAAGCATGGGGGAAGGTAGATGAAAGAAAAAAAAATGGCTAAAACTTCTGTAGAGAAAGTTGGGGGGCTGGGGAAACAGAATGCTAGCCTTTTGTAATTTAACAGCGCTTATAATACAACAATGAATGTGATTAAAAGAACCAAACTTGTGGTGTGGGAAAGCTTAAAGAATGGGGGAAAAAGATCAGTCACTGTGTGCAGTAACTAGTTCTTTGAGATGTGTCCCCCAGGGGGGCTCTACTTCAGGTATGCATGCATCCCACACGCCTTTGAGCCGAGATTTTCATTAGCAGTGTCTCTTCAATCCACGCATGCAGTGTTGATATCCTCGTACCCTGCACCAAGGCTATATCAGGGAAGAGGTTTCCCACACCTTTAATGAATCTTACAGTTGTTGTAGAGTGAGTGAACAGCAAGAACCCTCAATTGTGGAAAGAAAAGTTGTTAAGGTAACCAAATGAACCTTAAGAGAACTAACTGACAATCCCATTTTCTTTAATCGCAACAGATAATCCAGAACAAGCAGAAGCTAGGTGGATTCAGGAACAACTTTCCAGAGTTCACACCAGTGACTAAATCCGCACTTTTGAAGGTAAGCATTTCTTGTTGAATCTTTCCTACAAATTAGAAATATCTGCTGTAACTCTGCAGAACAGGCCAACTAATTCCTGCAAAAGGAGGAGGCGGAGAATTTTTAGATTATGATGCAGCAGTCAACTGGTGTCCTGGGATGAGGAATGAGTGGAAGATTTATTGCTGGACAAAGAGCTAGGTGAAACAGGCAAAGGAAACTATGCCTATCTCGACCACGTCAGGACTATTAGGACAACTCTGGCCTTATCCTGTTAGATTTTTTTCACAATTCTGACATCAAAGCTGCCAGGGGAAATGCATAAAAGAGTTGCTTCGTCCCTAAGGAGGAGGAAGGCACCTAACACCTCCACCCCTTAACAGAACAGATGACATTTCCAGTTTGTAGCAGTGAAGCAGCTCCACCTCTGGGAATCCCCAAGTTTGAATTATACTGACAAGAATCTGGGAGTCCAATTCCCATTTGCAATACTGAGGAATAAAACCTGCTGGGAACATTGGCACTCACATTTTGCCTGCCCAGGAGATACACTGCTGAAATTCTTATGTGATTTTTTTTTTTTTTTTTTTTTAATGCACTAGTTCCATAACCTTATTGCTTTCGCACAGAGGGAAAGGGATCTCAGTCCTCCATGCCGACTGATATAAAACATGCAGGCCACATTGTCTGTCATGAATCTGTCTGATGAGAGGCAGAAAATGGAGGCAGGCATTTCTGACTGCTCTGAGCTCCAACAGGTTGATGTGGAGGATGGTTTATTGGGGTGATGCTCTGCCCTGTACCATGAGAGCATCAAGATGTTATCCCTAGCCTAACAGATGCATCTGTGGCTAGTTACCCTTAGCATAAGCTGAAGGAAGGGAACTTCCTTCCCCTACACTGCAATGGTCCTTCCACCAATCTAGGGAGTACTTCACCTGTTGGAAGAACTGACACCCATTTGTCCAGGCTATGTCTCTTTGTGAGCAAACTGATCTGAGCCATCCTGGAAACAATGAAAGAGTAATCTCACATATTCTGTCACAAAGGTGCAAGCCACCATGTGACCTAGAAGTTGAAAACAGTTTCTACTGAAGTCTGAGGGCTCCCTTGAATCGTTCAGACAGGACGTGACAGTGTCACGAATCTATTTATGAGAAGGAAGGACTTGGATACCAAAGAATCCAGGGATGCCCCTAGAAATCGTATGTTCTGTACAGGAGTCAGATTTTCCCAAATTCAACTGAAGGCCCAAGTCCAAGAATGAAGAAAGTGCCCTCAGCATGGCAACTAACACCTCTTGGTACAACTGACCCTTGAATAACCAATCATCAAGGTATGGGAATACTACGATTGCCTGATGACACAGGTAGGTGGCCACAACCAACTGAACCTTTGAGAACACTCCCTTTGCTGAGGAGAGTCCAAATAGGAGTACCTGGTACTGAAAATGGGCCTGACCTATGACAAAAATGCAGGAATTTTCTGTGGGATGGATGTTTCTCTATGTGGAAGTATGTGACTTGAAGGATGAGGGCTGAAAACCAAACCCCTGAATTCAGAGGAGGAGTTATAGCTTTCAGAGTCACCATCTTGAACTTTTGAGACTTCATGAATTTGTGTAGGAGTCTTAAATCCAAGATCACTCTCCAACCTCCATTTTACTTTGACACGAGCAAGTACATTGAGTAGAAGCCCCTTCCCTTGTGCTGATCAGGGACTGACTATAACCTCAAGATGAACAAAGGAGTTTGTTTCCTGTAAGAGGGGTCCCTGAAGAGAGATGGGGAAGGTGAAGGAGGAGGAGGGAGGTAAAATGGATAAGGTAGCTTGAGGATATTATTTCCAGTACCCATTTGTCCAAGGTGATTCACTCCCATGCTTGCCAGAAATGGAAAAGTTAGTCTCCAAATGGGGGGGAGGCAGGCAAATAGTTGCAGCTGACATACTAAAAGACAAAGTCTGCAGTAAACTTGCATCAGGTGGGCTAATGGATCTTTCTCTGGAACCTATGCTCTTTCTTGGAAGTTCCATTGGTCTCTGAAACCCAGAGATTTGCATCGGGCAGGATCGTTGGGCCGATTGCTATCTACTGAATTTTCTTTTGTTTGCAGGAGCTGTAGCTCTGACCTTGTCTCAGTGGGTCCCGCGATTCCAGGCGGATTACGCTAGCCTCAGAGGCTCACTGTAACTCTCCACGTAGCCCTTCTCTCTCCAGAGGCAAGGGTCACAGCCTACTGAGCCATTTTCATCATAAGCCAGCAAGGGAGGTGGGAAGAAGCAACCCTCCCTCGCAGTCTCTGTTGTCTCACAGTCTCTGTGATTAATTGGGGAGAGGGGGGAAGGGGGGAGCTCAGGCCCGTCCTCTACTCCAGGCTCCAGCCCAGGGACCCTAATAGTAGCAGGTATTGGTAGCTGACTTTTTGAAACAGGACGAGTACAATTCCCTGGGCCACTTCTCCACAGCAGCCCCCCACTTCCTCAACATCTATTTCACCCTTACCTCAGGGCCTCCTTCCTTGTGCCTGATAGGGTTTGTACTGCCCAGTTTCTCCAGCAGCATGGCTTCCTCCTACAGCTCCTGACACGCACGCCCAACTGACTAACTGGGAGGCTTTTAACTACTTCCAACCAGCCCTTGATTGGCTTCAGGTGTCCCAATCAACCTAGTTGTCTCCCCTGCTTTTTAGAAGGATCTTAATTAGCCTCAGGTGTCTTGACTAACCTGGAGCAACTGCCATTTGGTTATCATGGTAACGGGGATTTGTTTAGCCTGGGGTTAACATACTTTCTTACTACTTTCATACTAACATACTGTTTTACACTACTTTCCTATAGCCATCTGGCCTTGCCCCATCACAGAGCGTAGATGCCCAATGAACATAATGAGACCCTGGAATCTGCAACAGCTTGTCAGTATCCTCCATGAACAACTTCAGTCCATCAAACAGGAAATCCTTTACCATATTCAGGACTTCTCTGGGGAAACTAGACAACTATAGCCAAGATGCCCTGTGCATTACCACTGCCGTGGAAATGGAGCAGGCTACAGTGTCTGCATCATCCAGAGCTGCCTGGAAAGATGTCCTCACCAGTACCTGTCCCTCAGCAATGGTAGCCTGACATTATTCCCTTTGGTCTGGAGGAAAGTGTTGAATGAAAAATGAATTTTGCATAATTTTTGAAATTATATTTGGCCATCATTTCCTGTAATTCATAATGTGGAATTTTATGGTTGTAGATGAATAAGATTTCCTTCCTAAAAGGTTCAGGCACTTCTGGTCTGTCATATGGGTGGGGTGGGGGTGGGGGTGGGGGTGGGGCATTTATACCATTTGTTCACTGGTGTCAACTACCAGAGAGTTGGGTGGAGGGTGGGAAAACAGAAACTCAGAGTCCTTGGTGGGAACATAATACTTTATTGGCTCTCTCAAACATAGGTGTTACTGTGGCCAGGGTTTGCCAAATGGTTTTTGCAGGTTCCAGCAGAGCCTCATTGATAGGAAGGGCAACCCTGGATGGTGTTGCAGAGTGAACAATATCCAACAGCTTCTGTCGTGATTCTTTGATCTCCTTGAGAGGTATCTGTAGGGAGTCTTCCATGTGTTTAATGAGGTCTTGAAATCGCTGACAATCATTGGCCACAGGAGGAAGCGTCATTACCACCTCTTTGGGTGATGAGGATGAGATGTAGTCTGAGGGGTGGTTTCTTCATCTGCCCTTGCTTCCTGATCCTCAAACCTTTCTTCTTGAGTGGTGTGATGGGGAGAGGAGACGCTTGAGTCTCCACCATCATCTCAATGGGAGAGAGTTGAGGCCTTGGAGAACTGTTGACAATAAGCTATCCAGGGGTCCCATATGGCTATTGAGCACCATATCTGGGGGCAGGCATCCAGGGTTGTTTCCACCAAGAATGATGAGCTCCCTAGAAATCCTCTGTCTCTTTGAGAAAGAGGTTCCTATGTGGGTACACAGGAGAACCTTGGACAGATATTAGTGATACTGAAGGGAGGTCTCCATCACTCTTCCTCCTCTAATTGGGGAATTCCAACTGAAGAGGAAGGTGAATCAGAGAGGTATATGGGTCTATGACAGAGTGGTTCTCGGTACTGATGGAGACTCTAGTTCCATAAGTCCTTTGGGTACTTAAAGTCTTGCAGTACTGAGCAGAATTGTGGTAACCATTGTGGTACCAAAGGCGTGGTATGCTCATCCCTGCAGAATGGTACTGAGAATTTCAAATGCTTTACAAAAGGCACTGACATAGATGGAGACTTAGTCATACATGGTACTGAAGAACCCAACAGGGGTACCGGAAGAGGGGTTAAGTCCAGTGGTACTGGTCTTAGGTATTTGTTCTGGCCATTTCTGCTAAGCGGTAGTGGGTTCTTCTCAGAGAGACATGCTTACCCTTAAAGATATGTGATTTCCCCCCTTGCCTTTATTGGAGAAGACATTCACCTCTATAGTAATGACTCTCAAGGTTGAAGAAGCTGTTCACCTGCTCAGAGAACGAGGTCATTCTGAGGTACACTCCTTAATAGGAGAGTTAGAGATCTTCTTTTGGGGACCTTTAGAGAAGGTCTCTGAGGCTTTCCCTTTTCTGGGGGAGTACTGCACCAAGCTCGAAGGGTGCAAGATACTCCCCAGGGATTGATATACTGAGGGGAAGGGAGGATGTTGTTCTGACCTGGCTCTGAAGTGGGGAAAAATTACTGCTCTACCATCAACAGCCACAGCTTGATTTCCTGGTCTTTTAGAGGCCTGGATTTGAGGGCGAAACAGAAGTTACCCTTCTGCACAATGTGTAACTTCCCTAGGCAGCAAATGCACTTAAGAGTGTCTATTGTTGACCAGAATGACCTCTACACAAGGCAGCATTTAAAGCCCGGTGAACTGGGCATAACCCTTTCAGGGACGAGCTCCCTGGAGGAAATAAAACAAATCTTTTAAATAACCAGTTGAACTAACTACAAACTAACACACTCACTAACTAAAAGTAAAATAAATTAAGCTATACCAAAGTAAGCAAGTAACTGAGACATGCCCAATGTGGATACATTAAGTTCTGTCTCAGGCCGAGGCAGCTGAGGAGGAACTGAAGGCAATTCGCCTGCAAGCCTGATATAGCCTTGGTATGGGGCATGAGGATCTCAACAGTGCATGAACAGGCTGAATGAACACTGCTAATGAAAATCTCCAAACAAAGGCTCATGGGGCACATGCATACCTGGCCACTGACCAAAGAAGAATCTAAATTAGTACACCTCTACCCCGCTATAACGCGACCCGATATAACATGGGTTCGCATATAGCGCGGTAGCAGCGGGGCTCCGGCAGCGTTTTAAAGGGTCCGGGGCTCCGGCTGCTGCGGGGAGCCCCGAGCTCTTTAAATCACCACTGGAGCCTGCTGCTGCTACCCCAGGGCTGCGGCAGCGGGGCTCGGCCGGCGATTTAAAGGGCCCGGGCTCCCCACAGCGGCCGGAGCCTGGAGCTCTTTAAATCACTGCTGGAGCCTTGCTGCTGCTACCCCGGGGCTGCAGCAGTGGGGCTTGGCCGGCAATTTAAAGGGCCCGGGGCTCCGGCTGCTGCACGGAGCCCTGCGCCCTTTAAATCACCGCTGGAGCCTTGCCGCCGCTACCCCAGGGCTGCAGCAGCGGGGCTCGGCCGGCGATTTAAAGGGCCTGGGGCTCCCCGCAGCCGGAGCCCCAGTCTCTTTAAATCACTGCTGGAGTCCTGCCACCGGTACCCCGATATAATGGTGTTTCACCTATAATGCAGTAGGGATTTTTGGCTCCCAACGACCACATTATATCGGGGTAGAGGTGTATAAGATAATACCAAAATACTAACACTCTCCCCAATTTGACATACTGTTACTATGACAAACTCTGACCTCAGCATACAGTGTACTGCCTTAGATTCTGCTCAGTTAAAGCATTTTAAAACGTAGCTTCACGTAAATATTTTTTTCCTTTGCAAGTGCTGCATCACAAGAATTTTTTTTTAGAAACTAACTGGGCCCACAAACAACATACAAGTGCCTCAGCTGATTGCTCCCCAACCAGTCACTAAATGCTAGCCCAGTTTTCCTCTACCTTCACTGAGGAAAATGGCTTAAAGCGTGGATGGACTTCTCTTTTTATGAAAACTGAAAAGCAGCAAAAAGAGAGTCAGGGTGAGCATATGCCCTTAAAACAAACAAACAAACAAACAAACAAAACAAAAACACACCAACCACCAGCTACAGGTATGTTAATTTTTAACATTTAAGGATCCCTAACTGATCCTCTCCTTTTCATACGCAGAAGTGCTGTCCCTGACTGTTTGTACATCAACAGGAGTGAAGCCAGTCACAGGAGCTGTTGCTGGGAAAGCAGCTCCTACTTGCAGAAAAAGATGACTGCCAATTCAAAGAACAGGATCCAAGAGAGTTGTGGAGAGTGGAGACAAGGGAGATCAACTTTCCTCACTCCAAAGTATCTGGGCAATCTTGGGAGTGACTGAGGATAAGACCCCACAGTGCCCAAAGACTGTAAGGGGATGGTGAGACATCAGCAACACATCAAAAGGTTCCCAAGAGGGGAAGAGGGGAGCACCTACATGCTGGGTGGTATCCAGTTCACTAGCAAGACACTTGGGAAGCTCAATATGCAGGACTGGCTTCACTGCAACTAGCCTGCAGAACTCCCCAGAAGCACTCCTCTTCAGTCAGTTCTCTATATTTTTGAGAATATTCTTGTGTTCTACCTACCCTCAACTGCAACAGAGGGAGGAGTCATAGGGTCAACTCCTTTCTCCAGCCAACTCATACACCTTTAGGAGGTATTCATCCCCAGCCCGTTCTAGACTTTTAAAGGGCATGGAAGAGGTGTGTACTGGTGCTTCCCCCTTTTCCTCTTTTGCAGCAGCTTTTTGAAGTAGAAGTTTGTTCCTCTGAAGGCAGGGGATGCTATTGTGGCTAGTTCACCTCTGGTGATGATATATGAAGCTACCTGAGCAAGGTGGAACTTCTACCTGTGAAGGAGGTGCTAAGTCCGAAGCCCTAAATGTCCAAAATTAATCTTTAAGAATAACCAAAATTGGCCATTTACTTAACCTGACCCTCACTTATACCAGAACTAATAATAATGAGTGGAAACAAATACTGCTTACTTTTTACCATGTAAAGTCATAATTCAGGAACAATTTTAATCTTTCTGCCATGCATATGCAGTTGTTGAGCAACATTTTTTTTTTTTAAAACAATTATTGTACAAGTCATAGCATAGTTTATGACAGGTACCAGTTTATCAGCCTCTCACTGACTACCAATTTTTCTGAAGTTGGAGAGCTGCAAGTACAGGTAAAATACCTTTCTCATTGAAAAAACTGCTTCATGCACAAAAATGCAGCAAGGTCAGTATTTCCAAGTACAAATTTTCTTGGGATAGGACAAGGATATTTAAGATAATTGCTAAAAAAAACTGGTGTTTAAAGATAACTTTCACTTGTTGACATACAAAGCTCATACAAATATCAAACGAACAAGTAACAATACTGGTACCATGAAAGAGTTACATTTACTAGTACAATCTAGTTTATAACAACTTAGGCTTAGTTGCAATTTTATAAACACTATGTCTGCATACAGACAACTATTGCTGGAAGTCTAAAACTGAGAATTAGCTAAAAACTGCATTTGAAACTTAATGATCAAATACTCAAGAAAATATTGGGCTTAGTAATGCAGATTTGTTTAAAATCTTTACTTGACATTTCTAGCAGCATGAATTCCATCCACTAACCTCAAAAGAGCACAGTGCTTTCCAGTGGTATGTACTAAGATACCCTTGGATTTTGATTAGAAATATGACTATTCCCCATAAAAAAAAAAAAACCATCAGAAATTATTCCAGTCCTGAAACTTGTGACCAATTAAGATATATTTTTTAGACACCATGTAATTTTTGTGCTAATGGACACAAATTTGTAGCATCATGCATAAAAGTCTATCTTTTTAGATAATAAATATCAGAATATATTTTATGCACTTTACCAAAATTTGGTTTAAATTAATTATCTAAGAGCATCAGATCATTTATGACCTGCTGTTAAAAATTTTCTTCAAACATTATCACTATCAGTTTAGCTGGCTTGCAGACGCTAGAACTCTCATCTGAAAGATTACTGAAGTATAGTTTTTGCAATTGCTTCCGTTCTTTTACTGTTTGTTCTATAAAACATAATGACTAATTCCTTTAAACAGATATACTTTTTAAAATGTATAAAAGACTAGATTAAGTCTAAGATTTCAGCTGAAGCAAAGAAGGTTAGAGTTTTGCCAGAAAAAGAACTCTGACTTTTAAATAGATTAAATGCTTTTTATAGATTAAATATATCTAAATAGTTTGTTATCTTATACATGAAAAGATGTGCACTGATGTGAGGCACGTTGAAAAATCCTGCAAATTTCATTCACCCACTCAAATTTTTGGGGTTACATAGCTTTGAAATTCATAATTGCAATTTATTGTACAGCATGACTACCAATTAAAGCTATATTTGACTATAAATTGTGACGCAAAGGCTAAAATGCCTCCTTATAATCTGAGTCCTTAGTTAAGTAACTATTTCAGTATTAAAGATTATGATAAAAAAATACTAAGATACTGTGATAACTATCTAGTTTCATACAAAACAAAGCCCATTATATTAATAGACAGTCCGTAGTACGAATGGTAACATCAACAAGACATATACACACTTTGAAACTCACCTCATTTGAAGAGAAGGTTAAAGTGTGTGAACGCCCTGACAGATTTGGTTCGGTCACTAACCCTGACAGATCACAACTTGGCCTGCTATGGTATGAATCATCTATGACAATTCTACTCTGCAAACAAGTGAAAATAATGTTTTATTAACTGAACCCTTGGAATAGTAGATCACAAGGAGACATTCTAGTACCCTTGATACGTTGTAAAAAGAAATTAAACGTGAGTTATCTATACATTTTAGATCTACCATGTATGAAATATGGTCACTTCATCAGGAGTCTTGACTTGTTTTTGCTGAACTCCCAAATTAACAACTATTATAGCAGTAATGCCACTTTATGCAGCAAGTCAGTCATGTTAAAGTTAAGTAGAACTGAACAAGGTCAGTACTTGGAAAGAATATTTCAAAGGTACATCCAGGTCATGCAGGAAGTGGTTAGAAATTCAGCTGGTGGAATTATTCCCTCTGAATTTGTATGAAACTAAAGATACAGCATGTTATTATGGGACACAATGTACTGTCTTTTGAATGACACAAAACTAAAATCCTGACCACTTATGATCATAAAGGTTTCCCTACCACAACAGTAGCCCCATGCCTTGGGGAAATTTCTACTCTTGTAATTATACTTAAATTCCCCCTGAAGTTTTAATCTTGTCTTAAACTGTTGTGTGGTAATGCTACGCACTTAAACAGTATCCTCATTTCATCTTGGAGGTGGCTGCATTTCCGTAGTAGATAAAGTGATCAATGCATAGTTAAGTCTGTAAAGTATATTGGAATACAAAGTACTACACAATTGTATAATATCAGCAGGAGGAATTTAAGAGGAGATATAGCTGCACTGTTCTGGTATTTTTTAAGACAAGATGTGTCAAGTCTTCTATTTATAACCAGTTTCAGTCAAGATGACTATACATAGTAGGAGCCCTATTTTTGTACTGAGCTGAACTGATCACAACATTTTAGAATGTAAATTAAATAATTTTTCAGGAATCTTCACAACAAATGCTTTGTCTGTCTTAATGTGGTAACATTTACAGCAGCAACTCCATTGGATAATCTACATATAAGTTAATACATTCTTCTAATTATCTCCCAAATAGTAAATTTTGGCGAACATATTCTTAAGTACTTGCCATAAGTGACTACACCTACTATACTATTATTCAATATTTCTGACTATACATTGTTACTCAAGTAAATTTCAGGTTAAAAACAACTAATGTAAAGCATCATTTTTTATAGTTAGCAAATGTTTAATCTTCATACTGTTAAACTTTTAACCAACTTAAATCAGTTACTACATTTAGTATGTGCTTAGTCAGGAAAGCATTTTCACCAATAGGTCTTGGCAAGGAGCTGAGAACCTAAGCATTTTGGGTTGAAATTTAGCTGCAGCCACTAACTGACACCTTGGACAAGTCACCTGACCTCTTCTTTTGACTCAGTCACCTTAGCTATAAAGTTAAGATAAAACTAAAGCCTCACAAAAAAACAGATATTGTCGCTGACAAACTTTTCAGAGTAAGCCATAGGATAAACTCAGCATTCCAAACAAATAAGATCCTAAAAGAACAGGTTCTAAGCCCCTAATCACAATCTTTTATTTTTATCTTGCTGAAATAGAATTCACTGAGGCATGTGATCAAATGAAGTTAGTCTTAAACTTTAAAAGTGCTTTTGATTATAAAAGCAAAATAAGAGTTGCACATGCAGGACTAAATTTTGCTCCCAAATACATACCTGCTAGTCCACTGGAGATGTGTGCACTTATGGAGGGCAGCAATGGTCTCCATAGTATATTATTGTATATATTTAGGCAGCAATTCTGCAGAAAAGGACCTAGGGGTTACAGTGGACAAGAAGCTGGATGAGAGTCGACAGTGTGCCCTTGTTGCCAAGAAGGCTAACGGCATTTTGGGCTGTATAAGTAGGGGCATTGCCAGCAGATCGAGGGATGTGATCATTCCCCTCTATTCGACATTGGTGAGGCCTCATCTGGAGTACTGTGTCCAGTTTTGGGCCCCACACTACAAGAAGGATGTGGAAAAATTGGAAAGAGTCCAGCGGAGGGCAGCAAAAATGATTAGGGGGCTGGAGCACATGACTTATGGAGGAGAGGCTGAGGGAACTGGGATTGTTTAGTCTGCAGAAGAGAAGAATGAGGGCGGATTTGATAGCTGCTTTCAATTACCTGAAAAGGGGGTTCCAAAGAGGATGGATCTAGACTGTTCTCAGGGGTGGCAGATGACAGAACAAGGAGTAATGGTCTCAAGTTGCAGTAGGGGAGGTTTAGGTTGGATATTAGAAAAAACTTTTTCACTAGGAGGGTGGTGAAGCACTGGAATAGGTTACCTGGGGAGGTGGTGGAATCTCCTTCCTTAGAGGTTTTTAAGGTCAGGCTTGACAAAGCCCTGGCTGGGATGATTTAGTTGGGGATTGGTCCTGCTTTGAGCAGGGGGTTGGACTAGATGACCTCCTGAGGTCCCTTCCAACCCTGATATTCTATGACTGCCTGCAAATGCTTAACGTGACTATCAATCTGTTCACAGGAAAGAGGAGGAAAATTCTAAGTAAACAATAAATGTCACCAAAAGTTTACACCTCATTAGGACAACTATCTTTCCTGCATAAGTGCTCAGGGGGAAAAAAAAAATTCTGCAAGAACTCTGGAGTGGTGTAAATTATCTCAATTCACCTTTGTTCCATAAAGATTAAGGAATTTAGTAAGATGATTATAAATATAAGACACTACAATGTTTTCCATAGCAATACAGTATTGTTTGGTAATGTGTGGAATTTTTTTGTGCCTGGCTAGAAGCTTAGGAGGCAGTGCAAAAATATCTAAGTTACAGCAAACATTATAGAAGTTAACTATTATCTAAAAAAAATTACCTATGTGAATAGTAGATACACACCCTGGGCTCTACCACAGGAAAGGACTGTAAGTAAAGTAGTATTAGGAAGAACAACACTGAGTAACTTGTCAATCTCAAAGGGCAAACTACTGAACAGACAGTTGAAGCATGTTGGCAGGACAGTGTAGGAAAGTTTGTACTACTGATGCCCTTGCTATGCCTGAGAATACAATATTTAAGTCTCCAAAGTGGTCACCTTTCACAAACATTAACATCTCTTCAATTTAGAAAAATTGCTATTACACGGTAAATTGTAATTCTGTACATTAGTGAAATAAAATCCTAACGCTAGAGTAGTTATATACACTATCAAAAGATTAAACGCTACATTTACAAATTCTCACACAAGAGAATAATCAGAAATAGTTCTTACCATACTTTCAGAGTTTCTACATTCCACTATTTCTTTTAAACAGTATATTTTCACAATGGCTGTAAAATATTCTCCACAATGGCTGTAAAATTATTACCAATAAGTAATAAATATTACACAACCAACCTCAACAATATTATTCCCCTGGAAAAGGTGTAATGGGAAAATCTGTCCATTTTTTGTGTTACTTAAATGACAATGTGCATTACTGGGTACACAACTCAGCTACATCTCTATCTTAATTTCATTTTCTTCTAAAATTAGGTTTATTTGTCCAAAACCTTACTATTTGTAATTCAGTTAATACAATTTGATTACTAACTGCCTGAGTCAGTAGTTCCACTAAGCCAGAAGAAGAGACCACAAAGCTGATCTTGGTGGGACTGTTACAATATTTGGTATCCCACTGAGTGTGGATTTAGGGCCAGTCAGTACACAGGTAACGGTTAAAGAATCGGTGTCAATTTCCACTACTAGGGGCCTCTACAGCATAGCCTAATGACTAGCTAAAGACTGCTGTGCCCTCCAGGCAGAAAAAACTGTCTCCTAGGCCAAGAAAAGAGCCAAGAGCAACCATCAAGACTGAGGTCTGAGAGAAGGGAATGGGAAGTGGAATCAGTTGGCAGTGGGACACAATCTATTGGAAAGTTGAAAGTGATAATGAACGGGATGAATCAGTTGGGGGTTTGGAGGGAAAGAGATGAGATATCCCCAGAGGCACAGGAAATGAAGTCAATACAGGTGAGAACAGGCTCAGCATCCTCTTCCTGAGCATGCTTTAAGTGGGGCATGTGCTGGCACATCACAGCACTGGGCTTTCTGCCACCTATCAATAAAACTATTACTCCAGGGGGAAGGGTTACATAGAGAGAACCTCAGGTTTATCATGCCTCAAATGGTTCGTGAAATGCTGAACTGCTAGACACTACTGGTACCCAAACACTTTAGGCAAATTCTATCATTTCTTGCAATATCATAAAGAGATATCAATTGTAAATCCCTTATAAGTTATACATTAAAAATAACCTAATATTCACCAGGATACATAGACTCACTCTAACAGAGGGCCTGGTGACCCCAAAGCCCTGGCTCATTTGGAGAAGCATCCCTGGGGACGGGGGAGGAAGGGAGATATTATGGCTCCTACTACACAGATACAATAGATGGTTGGAGAAGAACAAAGATACACAAGTTCCACAAACAAAAACAAAACAAAACTGCACAACATTCTTTAAACTAAAAGGCCAACATGTTCCACTTTAGGGATTCTCAAACTTTTCATGTTAAGGACCAGATGTTTACACGAGAGACAGAAGACAGAGAGAGAGATCTTGCAATAAAACACTTTCCATCCTACTTATAAACTCACAGACCACTTCCCCTGCCACTTATAAGTATGCAGACCCCTTAAGTGAGTCCTGTGACAACCACTGCAATTCCTTACATGAAAAACATCAGACCAGTTTTTAACGTATTTTAATTATATTTTCATGTAATTAGCAACTAGACAAGGAAAGCCAGCACTATGTTATCAGCAAACTCCACACATTTATCAGTGGCTTCCCTATACTATAGTATAGAAAAACTCTGTTCTATATGTTCCATATGGCCCTAGATTAAGTGGTAAAAAGGAGAATGTGAAAGCCCACTGTAGAGGACTGAAGACAAAAAAATCAGTTGTAGGAATTAAAACTGAATTTTGTGGAAGTTTAATATTTTAGTAGTTTATAGTCTCAGACAAGAAAAAATCCAAAGGGAACACAAGAATAAAGATAACAGATAAACAGGTAAATTAAAAATGGAATTTAGTGATTAGTATTATTTGTGTATCTATTTTTAAATGTGTTTAGACAACAACCAGTGTTTTATGGAAATTACATTCACTTTAGACTTTAAATATAGCCAAATGAAAACTATTTAATGGGACATTATCAGAATTTTTAGTAAATTTCAGTTATTTCTTCCCAGGACCTCTGCTTCCCCTAAGCCTAACAATACCCTTACACAAATAGTTCAGACTGTCAAGATGGAAACTTGATAGTAGTAATTTTAATTATGTAGTGTCATTTTTTACAGAATGTACGAAAAGCTTTTTTTTTTTTTAAACTCACTAAATCATTAGTAGAATTACTCAGTAGAAACTTTCAAAATAGCACTGTCAATGATTTAAGACAGCATTTCCCCTCCCCCCTCCCCAATTTAGCAATGTGGGAAGGGCGAGGTGGTCACAATTCCCTACACCTGTTTGCGACCCCAAATTGAGAACCCCAGTTCAAGGTATTTAAAAGACACTGGGTGAATTTTTCAAAAGCACCTAAGTGACTTAGGAGTTTAGTTCCCATTTTCAAAATAAACACTTGAAAAAAGTTTACCCATTTTCAAGTTTTACTTTCTATACTTGAAAGTTTAAGTAAAATTTATTTTATTTGTCCTTCTGGCATATATTGTTTCCTCTGCTCTGCTATCCCAGCCCTTTATGAATGCTGAAGTCAACAGGCACCATTTTATTTTCCTTCCTTTTCTTCTGCATAAAATTAGGTGGCCATCAAAAATATGCACAGTTTAAGGAACTGTTAACTTGTGCATAACCAGCTGAAGGAACACAAAACAAAATACATTGTTTCTGAGCAGGACCTATTTAATTCCTTGGCAAAATATAAAGTAAGGTGTTTAGAATTTGGAGGATAATTCTCACCACATGATTATTTTATACAAACTCAAATGTTGGCTCTCAATTACTTACAGAATCTTGTAATCATTTCTCTTACTATCTGAAAACACTTAGAGTAAGTATTAGTTTTCAAGATCCTAAATACTTAGAACTTGGACCCTGAATGAGTAAAACCATATCAAACCCAAATGTTCAAAATATAGCTTATTGGTGTACGTTTACCTTGCTTCCGTTTTTCTCTTGACCCTGTTCGAATACAGTGGCCTGTCCACTCTGAGAAAAGGTTAGGCTGCTACTGGAAACCTGAGGCTCTTTGTGACTGTCCCCAAACCAAGAGAAAGGTATGCAAGTAGGAACAGGAGAGTCTGAATCTGATGCAGATTGATTGTTGCCAGAGTCTTCCAATAACTCTCGGGAGCCTCTGAAATAAATAAATGGAATGATAATTGTCTTGCAATAACCTGCTGTATGTCTTTAATAATTGTCTAAATGACATATTAATCAAAATGTATGTATCTTAGAAGGTTAATATAAAAATAATTGCTGAGAGTTATTTAACAGCTTTAAAAACACTCAAGATGGTTAACACTTTCAAACCAGTATCCTGGGACTACTGAGAATTACTCCCAAAGTGGCATTTCTTGCTACATTACAATATAATTTTTGCTTGCAAGCTGAATAGAATTTGTTTCATAATATGAGTAACTAACATGTAAAACTATTTTCCTTATTTCATAAGCATAGAAGCCCATCTTCCCATCAATGTACTGATTTATGCGATATTTAACTGCTCTTATACTAACATGTACTTGAGCCTTAAGAATAACAGTAATGGTAGTTAATTATTTTTAAGAATGCAATATATATTTATAAAAAATACCGGCTATCCAGAGAGCTCCTTGGATTTTCCTTCTCTTGTTTCTTGCCTTTACCACCAGATTTCCGTAAACCTCTGGAAAAAAAACAAACAAAAAAAAAACCAAAACCATTTTTTTAAATACAATTACTACAATTTAATGCTTTATATCAAAAGGAGTTAAATATTTGTTATGTATTAATACAAATTTAATTCATAACACATTCATAAAAGTAATTTAAAAAATACTACACACAGTAGAGCCCAATTTTGAAGAATATCTTTCATGTGATTTAAGGTGCATTACTATGTACAGGTGAAGACACGCAAGAAGGAAGGAAAAGATTTAATTTAATAATGCACTCTATAGGAGTGCATATGCTAAAGAAATAGATACAAGGTCCCAGCCCCAAGCAGTTTACTATCTAATGGATAAAAACACCAGTACTGATACGTTTACCATTGGGAGATAGAGGAGGTCAACACAGAGAAAACCAGTTAAAGGGAAAAAAATGTTGGACTCAGGGCCTGTGTACTCATTTCACAATGGTACCAAAGTCCATGTGAGCAACCCCTACGTTCCACAGCAACATTTACTCTATTTCCATATATTTAATGACCCAAACTTTAAAATGCCACTTGATGCCATTTCACTTGATGTGAAATTGTTGATTACTTTCAAGGATGGGGACTGCTCTCCAGTCAGTCTGACTCCATCCTCAGGTTCCTGCTATGCTGGATAGGTGGCTTGGCTGCGTTGCGCTCCAAAGTACCATGGAAAGGGGGAAGCTTATAGCTGGCTTTGTCAGCTGTTCTCCCCATCTCCCCAAATCTCAGCTGTTGCACCATCCTCCCAGCAAGCCAACACCTTAATCTATACTTTTGATTCTCCCCTGACCCTCTCTTCCCAGCCTTAAACTGGACTGCAGATTTGACTCCCTGATACCCTGCTGCCTGCCTCTGTGGAACAGTGTAGTGAGCATGCATTATAATCTAATCCCATCCATGTGAGGAAAGGTAGGGCAAAATAGGCATCTGAAAAACAGGTAGAACCAAGCAGAGAAACAGAAAATACTGGGCTCCTGGCTCCAGCAAAAAGGTTACATTCTGAACATGGTAAGATACGAAAACAAACAATTAAAGCACCCAAGTAAGCATAACTCTGCTCTGTAGTGTTGCCATGCAACAATCTTATGGTTAAGGCATTTTAGTGTTTAGTCTCATTTTAGATTAAATTAATTTTTTTAAAAAACGTTTGCTAACCTCATATCCCGGGGGTAATAAAGTAAATGGAGACAATGGCCATATTTGCTAAGGGCAGTCCATGGCTTCAGTTCCATTAATAATAATCATAATAAAATTAGAGAGACAAGGTGAGTGAGGTAAAATCTTTTAATGGACCAACTTCTGTTGGTGAAAGAGACAAGCTTTCAAGCTCTTCTTCAGTTATACTGCTACAACACCACTGCAAACAATAAGATGGTGGCTGTTTTGAAAGAAGGCAATTCTTTGAGGAATACTCTGACAAACCACTCTCCAGCCTCTGCTTAAAGGAGGAACTTTAACTTACGAAGATTAGTGGCAAAAAGTGATCACTAATCCTAAAAAATATTTCAAGCATTTGAAGAGGATGCATTATTCAGATACTAAGATCATTCAGGAGAAAAAGTGTCTGTTTTAAGTGCAAAACATATAATTTTGTGTGTATGTATTATGGAGCTGCAGCTGGCACCTCCATAATACACATAACACAATTATATTATAAGTACACTGTCCCACAAACTTTATGTATGTGTTTACACATTTTGTTTTGGTAATTCTACCATGCCAAGCACGAGAGTGAAAGTGGACAAGGACCAAGTGGGTATTAATATATGCTATTGGAGCTGGAATTACCGCAGCTGCTGGCACCAGACTTGCTCTCCAATGGATCCTCATTAAAGGATTTAAAGTGTGCTCATTCTAATTACAGGGCCTCGTAGTAGACTGCTAGCTAAAGGAATTTAGGAATTTGGAGATCGGACCTTGGGGGCAGGGGAGGAGTGGGAGAAAGAGTATCACAAATGCACAGGAAAAGTATGTTTCACAATATTTTCTATTTAAAGAAGATGGTAACTTAGCATAAGTAATATTTAAAGCCACTTATTCCTCCATCAACTCGTAAGTCTTACCCAAAATCTGGAAATCTCCTTTTGGCCTTTCCTGATGACGCAACATCATTTGTTTCTCCTGTCTTGTCTTCATTTCTCTTGTCATCTATGTGAAAAAAGAAAAATAAAGATTCTGTAAACTTACTAAAGCTATCTGTAAGCTCTGAGTGTATTTGTTAAGATGCATGCCCTTCCCAACCACAACAAAATTTAAAAAGAAACTCAAAGCGTAAGTTCACAGTAATTAATTCACATCCACTGTACAGCTACAGGAGTGGAAAACTAGTGTTAACTGCATGAAGGGGATAGATCTTTCAACTTCCCATTAAAAAAAAAAAAAAAAAAAGCAATTGCATCTTGTACAATAATTTTACTTGATGTAAAATCCTTAAATTCCTGCCACCTTGTTTTGATATAAGAATGTCTTAAAAAATTACATTTTGTTATGTATTCTCTCAAAAAAATTGTTAATGGAAGCTTAAGTTTTATACCCACAGAGTCCAGGAAAATCTAAAGTTAAGGTTGCCTAACCATTCCTTCAGTCTGTATTCCATTTTCTCAAGCTATACTCATCTGTGTCCTTTCCTTAGATGTTTTCAATCAGGTCTTTATGATGATCAAAACTACACAAGTCTGTAAGCACCCAAATTGTTGGGTAAATATTAACCCTTTAGGTTAGCCATAAAGAAAGGAGATATTTTACACCCTAATTTTACTAATTAGCATATAGATATACCGACAAGAGATTTTCCTTCTGTTTTCCTTTCATTCTGGTTCTGCTATACTGCCATTTGTCAGTAACATTGTTTTTGGTAAATAGCATATTTTAGCTCCTCCAAATGATAAACTCTGTCATCTTAAATTTGTTTTGCTCAAGTCTTACTTTAAAAGGGGGTACAAAGAGAAAATGGCTTCAGAATGGCCAAAATATAAGCTCCCAATTCACATTATCTGTCACACACCTAAGCTAATACACACAGAGAGAAAATAAGCTGTACTAGGTATTAAAAGCAGCAAATAGTATAATAAAGCTGTTTGGAAAATATTTTAATTGAAAGTGAGCACACTAGTGAAAGCATTGGTATGGGGGTGTGATTCAATGTCATTGGTGAACTAATGGCAAGGAGATGGGTATTTTGTTGGGTGAATGTTGCCTGAATTTAAGATACTATTGCTTTTATATTAGAATAGACAAAAAATCATCAATAATTTAAAAAATAGATTTTTAAAAAATTAAATAAAGATTTACTTTTTTAAACTAAACATTTTAAATTTGAAATTGATAATCTATTAAAATAATTTAAATTAAATACAAAAATAATATTGAGTAGTACATATTTGCTGCCAAATGTTAATGAAAGTCAAACCACTAAACTGATAGAAGTCACTGGGTAAGTACCTGGAACCAGAGTTTGCTGAAGTGCTAAACCAGCTTTTGATAGCAGTAGTCTCTTTTGCAGGTGCACAGAGTATTTTCTTCATGACAGTTTACTCGACTAACTCAGTTCAATGACTAGTTCATAAAAACTAGGTGTGAAGAGGAGACCTACTAGTTCTAAAATCTTGAAGGACCCAGTGACCAGAAATAATCAGCTCAATTCACTAAATACAGATAATAATTCCTGTGTTTGATCAGTTTTTAAATGCAAAACATGTTTTGATAAACTTTTCTCTTTTGCTTCCCAGGACACTGAAAGCATTTTATTTAATAAAAAATGTTGTTCTTGTTCATTTTTAATTGAATTTTCACCCAAGTAGAACTTGACACAAATCACAAGTAAAAAAATTTATTTAGTAATTAAGAAATGCTGTCACCATTTTCTAGTATAAAATTTAATTTTATATTTTAATATAAAATTTATGAGTCTGACTAAATGTAAATGTAACTATATAATTGCTTAAATAAATGCATATATAGTGCGTCCTCCTGCTTAGCAAAAAGAACCACCAAATGTAGTATAAAGACCGTATTTAATCCACTGAAATCAACATGTTTTAATGATTACCATCCAATGACACTCAACCTTTCTTTAGGAAAATAGCTAAAAAGTATAAATTCAAATCGTGATTAAAATCAATGGTTTAAATCAAGGTTTCCTGATTGCTGATTTAAATGATTAAAATCAGCGACTCAAATTGCTTTAATATAAAACAGAGTAGACTGATTTAAAGTTTGTAAGGAAATTCACTTAACCTTAAGTTTTTTGTTTTTTTTTAATGTATGAAATATTTAGGTTTAATAAGGGTAACCCTCTAAGTCAGAGCCTGAAAAGTTGTTCTGCCATTGATTTAACTAACTAGTACATTGGAACTGCCACACTAAAACAGATCAGTGGTCCATTCAGTCCAGTACCCTGCCTATGACAGTAGCTAGTACCAGATGCTAAAGGAGAAGGTGCAGACAACTACAACCATAGTTGTAGCTCATATGGGAAGTTTTGTCATAAAATCCTATCAGCTGTTGGCTTATGCCTTGAACTATGAGGATTTACACTCCCTCTAAAAAATGTTTAAAGCCTAGCTAATGAAACTGTGAATATTCCCATTTCCCGGATAAGCATTTGATTTTTTTTTTAAATCCCCTAAACTCCTCACCTCAGTGACATCTTATAGCAATAAGTTCCACAGGTTCATTATGGATTGTAAAAAAGGTATTTTCTTTTATCAATTTCAAATTTTCTGCCTTTCAGTTTCATTGACTGACCCTTTGTTCTTGTGCCTTGTAATAGGTGCATAGGAGTGCTCTATTTATTTTCCCTATACTATTAATGGTTTTGCAAAGTTCTATCATGTTCTCTCTTATTTTGGTCTTCTCTAAAATAAAGAGCCCCAGAGTCTCCTCATATGGAAGTTTTTCCATGCCTGTAATCATTTGTCACCTTTCTCTGAGCCCCTTTTATTTCTGCAATATATCTTTTCTGATATGGAATGAGCAGAACTAAACACAGAATTCCAGTGAGACTTCACAACTGACTTATACTGAAAATATTAAATGCCATTATAAATCTACTCAATTCTTCAAGTATCCTAAAATTTTGTTAGCTTTTTTGATCACTGTGCATTGAGTAGAGATTTTCATTGTGCTGGATGTCCACAATGACACACAGGTATTTCTCTTGAGTGGTTAGAGTTAAATTTAGAACCCACTGAGGAGTATGAATAGTTGTAATTATTCTTTCCAATGTTTATTACCTTACATTTGTCAATAGTTAATTTCATTTGCCATCATGCTCTCCATTCAGATAGCATTGTCAGTCCTCTCAAATTCCTCAGTCTTCCTCTTGTCTTGACTAACCTAAGTAACTGTATCACTTGCAAAATTTGCTACTTCACTGTTCACATGCTTTAGTTTGCCGATAATACCAAGCCGGGAGGGCTTGCAAGTGCTTTGAAAGATAGGATTAAAATTCAAAATGATCTGGACAAACTGGAGAAATTCAATAAGGACAAATGCAAAGTACTCCACTTAGGAAGGAACAATCAGTTGCACACATACAAAATGGGAAACGACTGCCTAGGAAGGAGTACTGCAGAAAGGGATCTGGGGGGTCATAGTGGATCACAAGCTAAATATGAGTCAACAGTGTAACACTTGCAAAAAAAAAAAAAAAAAAAAAAAAAAAGCAAACATCATTCTGGGATGTATTAGCAGGAGTACTCTAAGCAAGATACAAGAAGTAATTCTTCCACGCTGATTAGGCCTCAACTGAGTATTATGTCCGGTTCTGGGAGCCACATTTCAAAAATGATGTGGACAAATTGGGGAAAGTCCAGAGAAGAGCAACAAAAATGATGAAAGGTCTAGAAAGCATGACCGATGAGGGAAGATTGAAAAAAACTGGGTTTGTTTAGTCTGGAGAAGAGAAGACTGAGAGGGGACATGATGATAGTTTTCAAGTACATAAAAGGCTGTTACAAGGAGGAGGGAGAAAAATTGTTCTTCTTAACCTCTGAGGATAGGACACGAAGCAATGGGCGGTTTAGGTTGGACATTAGGAAAAACTTCCTAACGCCTCAGAGTGGTTAAACACTGGAATAAATTGCCTAGGGAGGTGGTGGAATCTCCATCATTGGGGATTTTTAAGAGCAGGTTGGACAAACACCTTTCAGGGATGGTCTAGATAATACTTAGTCCTGCCTTGAGTGCAGGTGACTGGACTAGATGACCTCTCAAGGTCCCCTCCAGTTCTATGATTCAGTAAATCATAGCCTTTCCAATGATACAAGACCCATCTAGCATAAAGTAGATCTCAGTTATATCATATTCATATCACAAGCATATTTTCATAAAGAATATGGAGTGCAACATCACATGGTTAATTATCCAAACTGATAGTCCAGGAGGAGGAGGGGGGGGGGGGAAGAGAGTCCAATATGCAAGGAACTGAACCAGAATTCCATTTTTAAACTGGAACAAAGACAGAAGTATTGATTCCAAGAAGCTGAAAATTCCAGCAATTTTACAGTTTCTTCATGATGGTCTATGCACAGTCCTGATGTACAACTCAGTAGGGTCCAGCTTTACACCCTAGGAAGTGTCTTCAACTCAGACTACCACTTTTCTTTGGCTTACTATCCCCCATGTTATCAAATTTAAGAGCAGTTCAATTGACAAAACCTCTGCATCAGCCCATCTTTTCCACTTGGGATTTCCCTATAGTATTGTAAACCCTTATGTTTACTTCCTTTGAACCTCTCAATTTATTGGATCCATTTATTTTAACAATTAAATGCAATTTCTTGTTGGCAATTACATCCGCTGGGTGGATGTCTGAAACCACTGCATTCTCCGTGGAAGAACTGTACTATATGTTCATGAGGCAAAGTAGCTCTTAGAACAGCTTCTGGTTAAACTTCAAAATGAACACTCCACTCCGTATTTCCCAAGACACTGTACTGCTTTCATTTTGTTCTAATACAGCCCAACAGAAAAAAGCATGGTACAAGCTGGATGAAACTCTCTCTCTAAGCAATGAATATAAGAAACTATGTCCCTATTCATTTAATACTACTCAAAGCATGAAGGAAAGCAGTCATTAAAAACTCCTGTAAGCAAGAGGATATATTATATTGCTGAAACATGTGTCTACCCCATTTCCTGAGACGATCAGGGCCCATATCACAAGGTTAATGAAAACCTCTTGCAAAAAAAGTATTGGCTTCAGTGGATATGATATGGTAAGCAACAACCTGATTTTCAAATCACATTCACTAGATGTTACAAAATGGATCTTCAAGCATCGACAGGAGGGTGTTTCAGTCAACAGTCCTTAAGTAGATATTTCAAAGGCTTCAATCAGGGCTATCTGTCCTTACCTCTTCCCCCCCTCATTTATTTTCCACTGCTCACTACTTGTCTATCAGGGAGGAATAGTGGAAAAATTATCAAGAATGGAAAAATTACTTATCTGCTAATTTTCTTTATTCTAGGAATCTCTCAGTCAATTTGGCCCACTTAGTGGAAAGCAAAATACATGTTTTTCATTAAAATATTAAGCTTTTATGGCAATGCGTAAAATTACTTTTTTTTTTAATAAATGTGTTAAAATAGAAAGTTATTAAGTAATGTTTTTATGATTTGGAATAGCTTCTGGAAAGCAGACAGAACAAATATCACCCTGAAAATGTTACAGCCACCCCAAGGCCTGTATATAGAGGAAGGTACAATACGGTCAACTGAGGACTAGTGGAGAGATTGCTAATTTCCTTTCTTTTAGTAGGTGAGTAAATTTTTTCATTCTAGGCACATTTACCATGCACTTATCTGCCTCCATGTTACACAGTTGCCTCACGTTTTTTAGATCTTAAATTACTGAGTAATTTAGAAAATGTTACTGGCAAATTTTTCCACTTCACTGTTCATCCTCTTCCAGATAATACATTAAATAATTCCTAGGTGCATCATACTAGGAATCTAATTCCATGTTGAACACTGTATATTTATTCCTACCTCTTATTTTCTATCCTTTCACTTCAACAATTTCCAGTCAATGACAGAACTTTACTTCTCATATCATGACTTAGTTTCCTTTATGGCACTTTAAATCAGGTTATTTTGCAGCAAAAAAGTTTAAAAACAGACATTTATTTCTCCAACAGAATTTTATAAAGAAAGGTAACATTTTCCAAAATGTGAAAGAGCAGTGCAACTGTTTAAAAAAATAAACAGACCAACTGATACAAGCTGTATGGATGGGATAGGAGGTAGAAAAGATTGTTCCTCCACCATTAAATATAATTGGTAGGCATTAAATTTCATTAGATAGTTAGAATCCAGCCCACTGAAGTACCATTTAATATCATTTTGTCCAGAGAATAAACTTGCAGTATTAGTAATCTATCATCTTTGATGTACGGCGTTAAACTCTACAACGCCACCAGTTTTAAGACAAGCACTTGAAACACTTCCTCGGGTCACCAAGGGAAATTTCCGTACTCTGTGACAATACCTGCTTATGGTTCAGTGCAGAAGAAAACAAAATCATTTGCACATTATGTATACGCTATGACAAGACAATTTTTGTACAGTCAAGTGTACAGACCACTTCAGTGCTAGCACTCCAGAGATATGCTGAATCAGTAGATTACAAAACAGCTGCTGTTGGCTGAGGATCTAAAAATGATATTGTCCATTGCAACAGAGTGCAATCATTATCTGCCTTAACACAGCTTGTTAACTGGTGAAGGAAATACTTGCCTTACAAAATATTTAATCTGGTTCTTTTTTCAATTACTCTATGAGAAAAAGACCATATACTTTTCTTGAATTATGACTATTAGTGAGTAGCATGATTATAATCTGTTCAGCCTTCTCACATTCTTTGCATCCTAAAATATGAAAGCCCTAATGTAGTAACTCACCAGAATGTTCACAACCTGCTATTTTGCTTGAACATTCAGCTCACCTTTGGAAAAGGTCAGGCCATTGCTGAAACTTTGCAGGAGTTAATTGACATCAGCTAAATGAATAAGTCTAAGGTCATGGCACAAGAAAATGATGAGCTAAACTTGTAGTACGTGTACAGATGATAAGTTTTTCTAAAATATGTACTCTAATTCAAATAGGAATTATTTCAGGGAACTTCTGTGGCCTGTACTACACAGGAGGTCACAGATTAATCACAGTGGTCCTTTCTGGCCTTGGAATCTATGAACTTCCCCCTTCCCTACTTCATTAATATACAGCATGCTGTCTGACTGCAAATGCCCACCCTAGCAGGGAGCTTGCTATTTTTCAGCGGTGCTGTATGTACATGATTTCTAAAGTGCTTTTGGATCTTTTAGCATGAGAAGCCCATCAAGGTACTTTGGCTAGGCTAGTCTGTTATTTTAAAACTTGAAATACTGTGATAAACTTCATGCAAACCAATGTTTGGATATATACTTGAAAATATTTCAAAGGGAGAGACATGGTCTAAGGAGACTGAACACAGGACTTTGTACTAGAAATCCATGACTGATACAGACTCTCAGGACTTGGGAAGACAAATTCTGCCTCAGTTTCTCCTTCTGAAAAAAATGGAGATATATCAACCTAATAATGCTGTGAGGGTTCAATTAATATTTGTAGAACACTATTTTTCATAGTTTTAAGTATTAAACAAAATCGTCATTTTCCATTTTAGATGCAGATTACACAGTAATTGGCATGATACATATTGTACATATGATGAATAAGAAAGTCCAGTCTCCATAAAAAAGGAGTTGTATCAAGCAAACAGTAAACAGAGCCGTACCCTAGGTGTCTAACACTGAGATTTTGTCATCTAACTTCATGCTCATGTTGTGAACCCAAAGCCTGACATGAACTGAAGTCAGAGTACCATTTTAATTTATTTTCTGAAATTTTCAGCAGCTTATATTTAGCAATTTCAGAGCAATCTAGTCTGTCTCTTTTGTTACCACGCATCAGGTTCTGAATGCTAGAGGCTGCAGTATTACTTGTGTAATTACTGTTATCAGCATTTTCTTTTCTGTACTATTTTTAAGCTCTTTATTCTATTAAATTTAACACATTTTTCTTTCTATCAAGAGTCTTGTTCATTACAAAATACTGTGTCAGCTATTTTTCTAGAAGAACAGGGGAAGAGTTATTTATCAAAACATCAAATGAAGTGTTTAATATTTAACCCCTGGATGCTGGGATGATAGTTTGCTTCACTGAGCTATGTGTGCCTGCGCAAACTAGTCATCTTGGATTCACTGCAAAATTAGCCTTGAATGGTTTGTTTCAAAGGGACATTGAATAAGATGCTTTTAGCCACTTGGTTGCTGCAAGATGTATCAAGATAGGGAAACTCACCTCCAGCATTGCTCCAGGTATGAAACTGGAATGCTGGCATTTAAACAGCAATGTAACATATATGGACTTTAAGAAGTAGTGTGCCCCTCTGCACAGAGGCTGCCACTATTCAATCATCTGTATCTAAACCCTGTTCCAAAACAATATAACCCACATCATCTCCATTTTTCAGAGTAGCGGCCGTGTTAGTCTGTATCCGCAAAGCTTTCCTAACCTTGCTACAGTATGGACTAGGTATCCTGAATATGACAGTAATATTACATTGCTAAAATTTTTAACTAGTCTCATAGCATACAATTAATTTTACACTAAGAATAAATTTTACATTAGAATAAGTAGCTTCTCCTTTTCTAGGCAGAGAATGCAATAGCTACTGTTCAACACTAATTAAAAAAAAAAAAAAAAAAAAAAAAAAAGAGCATTTTGACCCAAAGGCCCTCAAAAAGCCTTTATGACTTACCTTTAGCCTCTCTCCCTTTCCCTTTTGATTCTCTGTGCCTGACATTCTTGGAATATGCTTGAGGAGAACTGGGAGTTACATCATCACTAGGAGGAGAGTGAGTAGTACTCGTGCTGTTTTCATTGTTTGGTTTGTGTATTGGAGAAGAGTGAGTGGAAACAGAAGGACTTGACTCTAACAAACTCTCTGTGCTTTCCACTGGTTCAGACTTTTCAATCTTTTGATCTGCATCGTTCAACTGGGATAAAGTTAGCTTTTCTGTTACTTCTAAAGACTTGACTTGACATGCTGTACCAATTTCTCTATTGTGGATAGCATCCTCTGTATCCTCATCCTATAAATATATTTTAAAATAAAAGAGGTTATGGTAAATATAGTATTCAATTGTGCAGTCATAACATTTATAGTAAAAGCCTTTAAAAAATAAAGCATTACAAAAACCAATCTTAAAACTTAATATGCCAAAGAAATTATGTCGACTGTTTTCTGTTTAAAATGTAGGAGTTTATTTTTCCTCAACGCACATGGAGATTGACCTTATAAACTACCTTTATTGTAATGCAACATTTTAATTTTAATAAAAACAGACTTTCCATATCCCTCAAGCTTTTATGATCTGAGCACATAGATTATACTGGGATAAGGGGCCTGCATACAGACAGATAATTATACTATCACAGAACACAGAGAGCAGTCATCAGTAACTAAATTCTGATTTTATTAATCACTTGCAGTTATCATCTGGAGCGAATTTTCAACTTTCTCCTCTTTCTACAGCTCCAAAAGCCAAAATTTCCTCTTCATCTGAACCAGTGAAACCCTCAGATATGCCTTCGTTATCTCTTGAAAATGGTGATTTCATGAATTGTGTCATCTTCCTAGGCTCCTCTCGGGTCCAACTAAATAATTCTACTAAAATCATTCAACTCCTGCCATTTCACACACTCCTGAAATTCTTTAATGGGCTTCCCCGCATCATCTGCATCAAGATCACGTTTTTTGACCTGACCTTCAAGGCTTAGCCAGAATGTTCTACTCACAACTCCAGTCTCTTTCCTTTCTATTTCCCCTCTCGGTTTTCCCAGTCAAAAAAGCCCCCTTTCTGAAATCTGGTCTTTTTGACATCCACAGTGTGGAGAAGGGCTTCACCAGAATACACATGCCAGCATGCAAAGAATGTTGACAGGACATTAAGGTGGAATGCCAACATTCTCTTAAGAAAAAAAACAGGAAGGGTCTCTAACACCACCTTCTCTTTGCACAACTTGGTATAAGGTAAAGCAGTAACTATGGCCTAAAGCTCACCTTTTGCAAGCTTAAGTCACTGCCACTAGGATAATGACCTTCCACATAAGAAATGTAAGGTCACAGAAAAGGAGTTGTCATCAGTTACCAGGACTACACGAATATGCCACAATACAGAGTTGTATCCTTGATGGGCCAGTTTGTCTAGGTTGGTGAACACAAGCACTCCTAACCTGTGCAGAAAGACTACTGCCAAGCATTTCATGAAAACATGGCACCAATGCCCAAAATCACATTTTTATTTTTTGGGGGAAAAAAAAAAAAAAAAAAACCCACACAATATAAACAGGAACTGACAAAGAAAGGCAAATAATTTTAGAAAAGGATATACTATGAGCCAGAATGGAGGTAAACAAACAATCAGGCAAAAGGAACTCCTTCTCCAGAAGAGGAAAGCAAAACTGGCTTGAAACACATGGGCAGCAAAATATATAGCCAGCTATGTTCCCTCTAAGCTGCGCAGCTGCCAAAGAGTCAACCAAGTGCCGCGCACTTGATTAGCAGAGACATGCACATCCGGCGACGTGTTCAGGTGCCCCTCCTCCCGCTGCTCTGCAGCTGCGTTGCTCCTGCCCTCTGCCTTGGAGCCCCCGGCCAGCTGCTCCCACGACCCTCCTGCTCGCTGTGCAGAGTGGGGGAAGAAGGAGGAGGTGCTGATGTCAGGGTTCCCTCTCCTCCCTACCCATGTACCCCATCTCTGCAGAGCGGGGAAGGGGAGACAGGGCTCAGGAGCAGGACAGAGCTGCTGTGGTCTGAACAAGCCTTCTGGTGAGTGCCCCTCTGCTTAAAGGAGACAGCGCACGGTCTCTCACACTTCCCCAGCAGCCCGCGCGCACGCACACACACACACACACACACACACACACACACACTTTTTCACATTCACCTCCCAACACGTGTTGTTATTATTGTTTTCTTGGTACTTCCTGCAATGCACATATATTCTCTATAATTCTATTCTTTCAAAGTGCTGTTATTTTAGTTTTTTGAATGGTGTATGTATTTAATAATTTCATTTCTCTCTTATGCTTAAATTTAATTCTTAGAGTAGTGAGTTCTAAAATGCCTAACCTGTCCTGGCTGGAGTAAATATATATTTTTAAAAAGTTACCATAGGGATATTATATTTAGGTTTTCTGTTTCTACTGGTGGCACACATCACCTCAATATTGGTGCACATAAAATTCATTCCACAAATGCATGGAAAAAATTAGAGGGAACATTGATAGCTGGGAGGAATAACATGCAATGTCTGCTAGTGGGTTTGGTCCATGCGCTACTCAGACTACTGCTGCCTGATATGGCCCAAGAATGGTCTTTGAGCTTTGGAAGTTCTGTTGGTTTTGGGGCTAAGTGAGTATTAATCTAGGATTGGAAAACCTGTTTCTGGTGGCTTCAGACATAGATGTCTAGCTGCTGTCTAACACAAGGGTCAAAATGATTACTGGCTAGAGCTATGCCTTCTCATTTCCTGAGGTGGAGAAGTATGAAAGGATAAAGCTGTGCATGCTACCACAATGAAGATGAAGTTCCAAGCTCGTACAATTACCAAGAGCAGTGATCCATCCAGGCAGTACTCAAAGAACGTAAGACAAGGAATAGAAACTGAGAAAGCCTAGCCTCAGTTAAATTTTACTGTTGGCAATGCAAGGCTAGACAATAAAATGGTTTGAAGCTAAGTAATATTCTCCAATGTGTACCAGAATACTATATTGACACCCTCTTTCTTGTGGAGTCAAGTGGCCTTTACAAAGAGGAGACAGATTTTATTTTAAACCAAGTTTTGGAAGATATAACATGCTACAGACGGAGAATTAAAGGTTAACAAGTAAGTGTATTTCAAATAGAAAAATTACCAGACTACTTGTTTAAATTTATCACTTATATTCATGTTAACAGTTGTTTTTCATAAAGACTGTTTTTAAAGTTATGCATAGAGGGTGCACTTTGAAGGAATTGTTCACCCAACCTAGCATGAGCATCAGTTTTAGCTGATTTGATCTGGTTTAGTTTAAGAAACGTCATAAAGTTGTGTGTTGAACAGCTTACACATTTCTAGCTTAATGGTAAATAATTCTTTAGTGGATTTACTGATTCTAGGTCAGAAGTCACAAAGTAGAACTTAATTTTGGATAGTTATTTTAAATGGTGAATATAAATGAAAACAGTGTACTGAATATATATTATACATAGATATTGGTACCTGTAGATCTGATTTCTGCTGTCCAGTTCCAAGAGATTCTTTTAGCTTTGATCGAGAAGGTGGCTGACGTTTTACTTTCAGAGCAAGCTGAGCTTTTGCTTTATGGGCACTAGTATCTAATCTTGGAGTATCCCCCATAAAAGTATCAAAATCTGCAACAAACAAAATACTTACAAAAAGTTGTGCCAGGAAAGTTCTCAAACAAATTAATCTTAGCAAAAGTCAAGTATTTTCTGTTACTTTCAGTATACATCTTCAAAAGTAAAAACAAAATTTCTCTCATCTGCTAATTGTTTACCATTATGAGAATACCATTTTATATGAACGTTGTGTCCCTATATCTGTCAGTCAGAGATGTGGCAGCCAATCTGAAAGTAGGCTCTTTCAGTCCCTTTTCCTCCAACAGACATTTCCCCACTCCCACCCTCCCACACCGGAGCTGAGAATTTCCAAAACTGCAGAAAAACAAGTTAGGCTCCTCCAAGTTTTCCAAAGAGCCACCTTCCCTGAGCCTGACACCTGACTGGAAGCAAGAGATCATGAAAACCTGAATCTTATTTGTAGATTCTCTGACAGCTTCTGGGCAGGAAAGGAGGGGCATTTGGGTTCAGAAGAACCAATCTCAACAGTTTGAAGAATGGAGTAATACATTGGCAGTAACTGATCTGTAAAACCCTCTTACCAAAAAACTGGTAGTCCATCATCATCCAAGATTGATTTTTGCTCTCCTAGACACCTTCTGGGTGTCTTAGTGAGGTTGGAAACTAAGTAGCCTATTCCTTGGGGGAAAACCCCATTAGGATTTTCCAAGGAATGAGAGGGAGGGGTAGGACAAAGCAGGGAAAGGAAAATTAGAATTTGGCCCAGTTCTCCCTTCTTCAGGAAGTCCACTCGGGGTTGGGGGGGGGGGCGTGCGGGAGAAAGATTTTCCCATTGAGAGGCAGCACACAGGTCCCTGGAAACACAGTGAAGAAGGAGGTTAAGTGTCCCGTTTCAGAATCTTCTTTGGAGAAGATGGGAAGGGAGCCCCAAAGGAGGAAGAGATGAATAATCTGAAGTTAACCCAAGCAATGGCCCTTAGGTGAAATCTCACAAGCTGATGAACAAGGAGCAGCCCGGGATGTCTCAACCTCCAGGATGATCCTTGTTGTGATTCTCTGAGCTGGTGTCCTCCTCTTTAATGTCTGGTTCTTCTTCTGTTCTCAGAGTCCCGAAACGGAAAGAGGCTATTAGAGTATGGTAGGGGCACCCTATTCAGAGTCAATCATTTTCCTTTTCTTCCTTGTGCTCACCATAGCAGAACTGTAGAAGAGGTTTGGGGAGAAGATGGACACACTGAACAGTAAGGACTCACTGCAGGAGTTGAACAGAATGGGCTTTTTGGGTATCTCTGCCCTCCCCCTCCGATTCTTTTAAACGTCTTAAAACTTCTTCTGCTTCACCAGAGCTCTGAAGTACGAGGTCTCAAGAAAACACAACCACCACATCTAAAGTCTGGGCTACTGCTGCTGTTCCAGAAAGAGGCAAGAGAATAAATGGCAGAAGTCTGCTTGCCTTTCACAGATGGGGGTGGGGGAGACTAGGCACAAAAAAACTCTAGCTCTAGATTGGTTGCTACCTGCTTGACAGATGAGAGGACACATGTATATCGGACACATGTGACAAAAGCTGGTAACTGCTGCAGATGCCATATGCACGGATATACCGTTACACGTTAAAAGTTGAACATTTCACCTGTTCATGCCAACACCTCAATTTTTTTTTTTTTTTTTTAAATAGGGCTTGCATTTCTCCTCAGAGGAGACCATCCAAGAACTTTGAAGGCTGTAAGTTGAGGGCAGTGTACATGAGTGTCTGTAGAAATTCTACCCCATCATTTTTTAAGAATCATAGCGATGGCAACTCAAATCCTATAAAATATGGATGTATCAGAAGAGGTACTGCTAGTAGAGATAAGGAAGTATTAAATGCCATAGTACAAGGCATTATTAGTAAGACCTCATCTAGAATACTCTGTACTGTTCTGGTCACCCATGTTCAGGAAAGATGCATTCAAACTGGAGCAGGTGCAGAGAAGGACTACTGTGATGATCAGGAGACTGGAGAGTCTATTTGAGAAGAGATATCATTCTCTCTATAAATACATCAGGAAGGTAAACACCAGTAAGTGAGAAGAAATAGCTAAAGGATAATGTTGGCAGAAAAACAAAAGGGTATAAAACTGGCTATGAATAAATTTAGGCTGGAAATTAGAGGAATGTTTCTAAACATCAGAGGAATAAAGTTCTGGGACAGCCTTGCAATAGAAACAGCAGGGGAAGAAACCTGTGCAGCATTAAGATGGAGTTTGTTAAGTTTGTGAACTGGATAATATGATGGGGTTGCCCACAACAGCAGCGGACTGCACTCGATAACCCAGGAGGTACCTTCCTGTCCTATGTCGAACACAGAACCATTATTTGTTTCAGATTTTTTTAGGCCTCAGATAGCAGCTAACTGCAAATCTCTCCCCTCTACTCCTCCTATAAACACTCCGAACTACACAAAACTTCTGGAACTGGTACGGTAAACCTTGCAAATCCCAATCCCACAGCAACTTTTTACAGGATGGTCTTATGTTATCTTTAAGTCTCACCAGTCTACCCTAACCATTCACTGGCCTATTAGACCAAGAATCATCATCAACTTAGGGCAAAAGTTCTCAACCTTTTCCAGGATCCCCTTCCCCTATTTAGTACTATGGAAGGGGTAGGATGGTTTTGACCTCTTGATACCGGTTTGCAATCCCAAGCTTTAGAACTCATGCCGTTGAGTATTAAAAAGAAGCATTCCCCCCCCACCCCCACCACACACACACACACACAGTTCTATTTCCACTTTTTTTCTCCAATACCCTGTATTTGTTCAGTTCCACACTGTCCAGTGTCTAAACTGGCCCTAGCAGCTAACGTGAAAGGAATCTACTGCAGTTCCTAACAAACCCCTAACCAGTCAATCAAGACCAAATTTGCACATCTTCATAAATAAAGCTGACCAAAGTCAAAGTCATCCCAATAACCTGATGGGAGTTTAAACATCTTTCCACAGATATTTAAAGGGAACTGCTAAGTGCTGGATTGCCTGGGGTAGACAAAGCAAAGCAGAAACTAGAGGAGAATGTTACATTCGGTCTCTCTCCCGGGTTAGCATTCTCTCTCTTGTGCATTTATTTGTATCCAAGGAGAGAAGACATGGTTAATCAATCACATATAGGTAGTGGAGTACAAAATCACCTTAACAAAATAAGGACAAATAGGAGACTCTAGTAAATATACATGAACCTAGAAAAAAAAAAAAAAAAAAAAACGGTCAGGCAATGTTTTCCATTGGAATATGCATATGAGCATACTTTGAGTTAGACAGATGAAATATTCAAATGGTTGACAAATTTTCATCCTGTGAAACTTTTAGGCATGAATTTGTTTAGTCATTTAGATCCAGCACCAAAACAAGTCCATCCATCCTTCAGTACCAAGCAAACAGATGTAGATTCCCTGAAGTCCACAGACTGTGATTGGAACAATGCTTTCCATAAAGATGTGCAAAGCTATAAATAAAAAAAGATGTTCCTTTGGAAAGATTCTTAGGAAAATTTGATAAGTCTTCTGATCACCAAACAGACGTTCAGGAAATGGGATAACACTGCATTAGAAGCTTCCATTAATTTAAGGGTTTCTGGACAGCGGGTCAGATCTCAATATTTGAGTCAATTGGGTAAAGTTTATTTACTAAACTCATAAGATCTTCACATTGAAAGGACAAAAATTATTCCATTCAGACTTGGTGGTTTTATGACCTGGAAACTGTATTCCCAATGAGGACACATGATAAATAAAGTTACCTCTATCCAAGAAGCCAGTTTCCCGGCAAATAATGACCCAAGACACTAAAGTAAGCAAATACACTTCCTAAGGTTGTAGCAAAGGTGTTGCCAAAAATGCCTATCTTTTTCCTTTGTGTTTGGTACAGCATTCTGATAAGATCCCTATCATATAATATTGCCTATCATGTAAATCGTCCTTTTCTAGTACATTAAGAAAACAACAAAGAGCCATTCAAAGTAGAACTCAACGCTTGTTTAAAAATAAAAAAAAAAATTTCCAGAGTACTTAAGCAAATACATCACAGTGTCCAATCGACACACTTCTTTTCATCAAGATATGTATAATGCTCCATTAAAAAGGACCACAGTCAACTTTGTGCCTATCACCTCCCACACAATCCCCAAAATCCAGTATAGGTACAAAAAACATTTTCTGTACTATGGTTTTTAACTCGCTCTTTTTTAAACACACAAACATAGCTCTCTTCCACCACACACACCCCTATTAACTTATTTGGTTACAGTTGATGCTTTAGAGCCTTTAATTATCATCACAGGTTTTTAATCTCTTTATTACTGCTCAACTTACCAGTATCTGAAGAAACTAATTTTTCCACTGCTGATGACTCTATTTCTTTTGTATTTTCTTCTTTAATCTCTGAGCATTCATTTAGTTTTTCTGGACTTTGAGAGGCAGTGTCCAGCAAAATGCTACTGCCAATCATACAAGGTATTCGCTCATATATTTTTAATTTGTTCTGAAGCTCTGAAATCTGCAAATGTTAAAATTCAAAGTTAGATGCCACTTCTCAAGAATGAGAAAACTGTATTAAAAATATTATATTGCCTACCTCCTCTTGGAATATGTTCAGTTGCGCTGCATGTTTCTTGTCTCTCTCTTCAAGAACCCTTGTATGATCCTCTTCTTTTTTCATAAATTCTATTTCTCTAGTGGGGGAAAGATACAATTGTACTGCAACATTAGAAGGGTTTCAGGTGATAAGGAAACATATTAAAATTGGTTATTTATTGAATTAATTATATTTGTTGCAACATCACTATTTAAACACTGCAAATGGCCATCACGCAACTTCCAGTAACGGTGTTCATTATTTTTGTAAGCCCACTCTCCCCTCAAGTATGTGCATTTTATATACATATACATATATATATATATATATATATATATACACACACACACACACACATTATATATATATATACATATATACACACACACACACACACATTATATATATATATACATACACACACACACACACACACACACACATATACACACACACACACCAGGAAAAACAGGAGTTATAACTGTAAAGTTTACTTTGGGCTGAAGCTTAAAATGCTATCTAAGGTCAGTGGCACTTTTTCACTCTTAAGATTCTTTAGAAAATTCCATTTGGCTATTTTTACCTGTAAAAATTCAAACAAATATGTATGATTATAAGATGTTATGTGGATATAGAACCCAAACTACTGGAACTGCTCTGCCTTTTCTTAAGTTTTACATAAATAAGATGGTGCAGCTGCCAAAGTATTCTATATACATTCCATAGGTTGTGATAGAGTTCCACAGTTAAGCGCCAATATCCTGTCAACTTCCTTTTTACGCCCATCCGAGTGAGTCTGTAATGGCCTGCGGTTCATGCAACAACAAAAATTATTCTGAAATTGCCTACCAAAGAAAGCGAGGAGGACAAAAGCAAATTGTCCCAGGGGAGAGAGGGAACATCTTACAGTGAAATAAAATGCAGCAATACCACTGTGCTGGAGAAAATCAAGCAACTAAAAGAATCTGACTGAAAATAATAGTCCAGGTCAGCCAGACAGAGGTAACCGTGTACACAATGCAGTGTGGAGCTGAGAGCCAGAATGTAAGCAGACATATCCATGTTATGTTTGAGCTCCAGAGCAGGGACCTTTCAAGAGACTCTTAAATTGTGTGAAAAGGCACAGGGAAGAGGTGGTAATTCTAGATGTGCATAGTAGAGGTAAACATCACAGACTGCACTCAGAGAAGTAGCAAGTGCAGAAACTGCATTGTGCGCTCACAGCAACTACTCAAAACATGCCACAGGTTTGTTTTGCACTATCAGACACTTCCAAGTGGACTTCAGGGATAGATCAAATTTCAGTAGTCTACCTTGGAAAGAAGAAAGGAGTTAATGACCGTTGCTATATCTGAAAAAGAGCAGACTATTCACAGCCTCTTAGGAAGCTATGGCTGATATTTAGATACCAATCACAGATAGAGCGAAAAACGATCTCCGGCTCAATCAGGACTCGCTATGGGGACTCATGGACCTTTTCTTAGAGGCCTTACGTGAATGGCTCATGGGTAGCTTCTTGGGATCTCCTCCCTTCGAAGTACAGGGTTGTGGTGAGGTCTCCTGCCATGGCTCGGGTGATTGAAGGGCAGACTCCGTGGGTAGGAGTTTGAGCCTCGGTTCTCTGTCCTTTCTGGATCTGGGCTTCAGTTGCTGACACAAACCACACTTCTGTGGGATGTTTCTCTCCCAGGTAGCAGACGCACTGAGAGTGTCCGTCCGTCACTGGGATAAATTCCTTGCAACTGAGACACTTCTTACAGCCCACAGAGCCCCCCAAACTGGGGCTTGATGAAAGAACAAAGTCTTTTCTTTTTCTAGACAATGGCCAAATAAAAATGTAAAGAAACTACAGGAAGAAAAGAGGTTTCAGAAGGAAGCTAAAGATTAGTGATTCTAAAAAAAGTTAATCCGTGAACGGACAGCTAAAGCGCAGTCTCTAACCGGGATGGTTGAGAAGGAATTGAGAAGGGTTCGCTCACACACACTGGTTAGTCTCGTGGCAGAGCACAGGGTGGGCTGAACGGACACGGCAAAGTTCTCTGATTAGCAGCGCAGGGACGCAGACATACCTACAGTGGAGCACCCACAAGGACACTATTCGAAGAAGAAAGTTAAGTAGTCAATACTTAATTGATTAGTAAATGCCCCATTAATTAATTTATTTAGCACCTAGGGACGTCAAACAGGGATTATGGCCCTATTGTGTTCAGCACCAGGCAACAAAGAGTTTCTCTTTCAGAAACAACACAGTTAGAAAGAAACTATGGGAAAAAACAGGAAAAGTATTAATGCAACTATGATGTTATCTGATTGAAATATGACCATATAGATCATTGTTGCAACCACTGTTATATATTTGCAACAAATCCTATACAAAATGTGGCACATAAGATGTCTATGGAAAGATTATGATTTGCTGAATATGATTATGCTATTTGTATGCATGTATCATTTTTGTATTTGAATTTATGAGTATTGGCTCTATACCCGTATTTCAAATGTTTGCCCCTGGGGTAATGCCCACAAGGTATTTAGCCTGCACATCTTGAAGGGACTATTCAAATTAAGTGACTCATTAAAGAACACTTAACTTACAGTGGAAGACACCTATCCACTGTTAATGGAATTTCCTGCCAGGACTAAGTGAAGTCATGCATGGACATGTGACTTGCTCATGTGACTCCAAACTCCATCTTGTACCTATAATTTTCCACTAGCACTGACGAGGGCTTTGTTTGAAACAATGGATTTCTCTCCACATGGCAGAAGCTATAAAAAGTCCTGGAAACACCTCCATTTTGCCTCTTTCCTGCTCAAGCCTCTGGACCAGAGGTGGGCAAACTGCGGCCCGCGGCTCCTGCCCGGCCCCTGAGCTCCTGCCCCAGGAGGCTAGCCCCCAGCCCCTCCCCTGCTGTTCCCCCTCCCCTGCAGCCTCAGCGCGCCCCGCCGCAATGCTCTGGGCAGCGGGCTGAGAGCTCTTGGGGCAGCACCGCTGCAGAGCCCGGCCTGACCCAGTGCTCTGTGCTGCGTAGTATGGCTGTAGCGCCGCCAGCCACCAGTGCTCCAGGCAGCGCGGTAAGGGGGCAGGGAGGGTTGGATAGAGGACAGGGGAGTTTGGGGTGGTGGATGGGGCGGTCAGAGGGCAGGGAACAGGGAGGATGAATGGGGGCAGGGGTGGCGGGGGGGGCAGTCTGGAAGGAGGGAGAGGTTGGATGGGGCGGTGGGGGGCAGTCAGGGGCAGGAGTCCCAGGGGCAGTCAGGGGACAAGGAGCGGGGTGTGTGGGGTGTGGATGGGGCAGGGGTCCCGGGGGGCCATCAGGGAACAAGGTGGGTTGGATTTTTATGGTAATTATCACCATATTACCTGAACGCTCCACAATTTAATTTTCACATTTTGAGAGGTAAGGTGGAATTATTATCGACATTTAAGAGATGGGGGACTGAGGCACAGGTTAAGGGCAAAAATTGTCAGAAGTACGTACTATAATTCTGGGTGCTCAATTTGTGATATCTGAAAAATCAGGTCCTAGAGTATTCAGCATTTCATAGCCCTCCATATGTTCAAAACACAGCTCCCATTGAGTACATTTGTTGTTGAGAGTGCTCAGCACTTCTACAAAACAAGTCCCAAGTGTCTCAAGATAAGCACCCAGAAAACAAAGAGCATAGTTAGTGCCGGCTGTTGAACATTCTAGTTTAGAAGACTTGCCCAGCACCATATAGGAAACTGTAACAGAGACAGAGAGATAATCCACTCCTCAGGTGGTATTCAGTTGCCTTAACCATGAGACCATCCTTTCTCTTCCTGAAGTCCTCTGCCTCTTTCACTACACATCTTCCAAATTTTGCAACAAATGAGGCAGAGGTCCTATAAACAACCTCTTTCAATACAGAACCCCGATTCAATCCGTGTGCCCCCATCAATTCTATGAATGAGGCAGGAGTATTGAGGGAAACCGTATGGATCATGCAATTGAACACTATCATAATGCATATGCACAAAGGGCTGAATTAAAAGTTGCACAGACAGCCTTAACTCTGGTATTTCCTAAGTTTTGAGTATTTGACTTTATTAACTTAACATTCTTTTAATTTAGGATTTTGCATCCAATTTCCTAAGTTTTTAAACAAGCAAACTGAAAAAATAAATTAAATCCTGTGGAATTATATTTATCCCCATATGGGTCATTATAAGCAATTTGGGGGCAGGGACTGTCTTTTTGGTTTGTGTATATACCCCCTAGCACAATGGAATCCTGGTTCATGACTGTTGCTTCTATGTGCTACAATAATACTAGCACAGGTTGAAACTTTTAGAGCCACACAATAGCCTTCTACCACTTGAAGTAACATAGTATTTGGTAGTAGTAGTAAGTTATTATCCATGTGGACCAGCCATTAGTGCAGGATGAGACACACTTTGCCTGCAAGTCTAACAACTATTTGCTAGACAGCACATGAATGCTGGGACTTAGGAATCCTGGGTTCTATAAGATTATGTCTTAGACAAAGACTATGTCTATTGGTTACGGACCCATCAGCCCTGTCCCCGGCAGTATGTCCCCTTCTGGCACTGCTCCAGTGTCCCCAATTCTTAGCTCCTCAGCTTGTCTCTGTGCCCCACTGCTAGTATACAGCCAGACCCATCCCCCACTCACGATATGATTCTTTTCCCCCTTCCTGCTTATTTCCTTTCTGCATTTGAGTCAGGCTGTTGCTCTTTTCTCCTCCACGCTGCTGGGACACCAGCAGGGAGAACGCTGCAAGAACAAGACAGACAGACAACCTCCCTACTTTCAGATCCAATGCCTGATATCACAGCAACCAGGGGTAACAACTGAAAGAAAGTCTTGCTCAGACACTGGAGTCCTTGGCTGCAACATACTCAGTGCTCATAGAACATTTAGAAAATTTTGCTTCCATCTTATAAACAAATCTCTATAGAGTACATGTGAACAGCAATTTTCAAAAACTTTTAAGTTGACCAAATTTGGATGGATTTTCACAGGATAACAAGAGGCACCTCTCTGAACACAAGAAAACTTACATGCTAATTTCAAGTCTGTCTTCCAAACATGGAGGGTCTACACTTTCTCTTGTGAATGTACCCATGTCCACACCCTACACACTATTGTAATAATCTTTGTACAAGTATGCCTGTAAGGTATCATTTGAAAATTCATAATTTGCTGGACAATAGTGTCCTAATAAAATATGTGGGGCAACGTTGTATGTGAAGTTAAGATTTCCTTGTATATTAACAACACATGTTCCAAAACACAGCCCTACCCAAACAGAAGTTGGCAAAACAGGTCTGTCCTAAATAAATGAATGTGCGCTCTGCTTAATTTGCATTTAAGCAGTAAACAGAGTCATCAAGCAGAAAGGGGAGAGAAAGAAAGCTCAAACAGATGAGAAAAAAGGAGCAGGGAACATCCTTCTACATAGACTTTTTTGTCTCCTGATACCCAGCTGGAAATGTTTTTCAAAAGGGGTACTGAAACTATAAAAAGGAAGGGCCAACTCCCCAAGACACCCCCCTCTCTCCCTCACTGCCCATGGCATTCACAGCAACCAGGGGTAACAACTGAAGGAAAGTCTTGCTCAGACACTGCAGCCCTTGGCTGCAACATACTCAGTGCACATAGGGTTAGGGTTGAAGCATTCATTGGATTCTAGGAGAAGGGGTCCTGACCTAAAAAGTTTTGTCCGAAGACTGTTGAGAGCATGTAGTGAGAAAACTTTGCTTTGAATTTAACACAGTTTAAGATAGGCACCATTTGTGTTTTATCTTTATTTTTCTTGTAACCATTTCTGACTTTTTAGCCCCATTACTTGTACTAACTTAAAATCTCTCTTTTTAGTTAATAAAACCTTTTTGATCTAATCCAGTGTTTAAATTGAAGTATCCAGGAAACTCCATTTGTGGTGGAAAGTTTCTATTAAAGAAATAACAGACTTCATAGAAACTTGCATTGTTCAGGAGAGGGCTGGGCAGTACAGGACATGCATATCGGGGGGGAGGGGAGAAATAAGAATGGGGGTGTGTTGGGGTCACCCGGCAGGGTGGTGAGGTAACCAAGGCTGATAAAAGCTGGTAAAAGCCAAAGTGTGGCTGCAGCACACACACACAGACATAGCTGGAAGTGACTTGCATGCTGGAGGCTGTTTATGAGCAATCCAGGCTGGAGGCTACAACAAAGCATTTTAAAGGGCATCCCAGGTTAGAGGGCAGAGGTGACACAGCTATTCAGTCTGGATTGTACCATGGTATGTCACACAACTAAACCGCTGTTAGAATTTTTAACATTGTTTTGAAAATATATGTTTTCCTACCTGCATTCGCAGAAAAAGCTGAACCATTTTGCTGAAACTTCCCCCGCAAAAAGTCAGCCTTTGGCAGACTAGTGGCATGGAGAAATTCAGCCTGAATGGTTAAAGTTTGGAAGAATTATAAGCAACTGGAAACAGGATCTTATAATGGAGAGTACTAAGCAACCTTAACTAGAGGTGTTGCTACTAGCTCTGCCTATGTCGGGCAGATGGAACCAAGAAAAAGACCAGTTTTTTTAAATCTTTTCATGAAATTATTTCACTTTAGTGTACTTACTTCTGTTGATAATCTTTAAGTAATTTCTTGGCCTTGTTGTATTTCTTCTCCAGGGCATCATACTGTTCCTGGGTTTCTTTAAGATGTTCATTTACAGTCTTGCATAAACTTTGTGCCTCTAACCAATAGGTCTCCAACTTCTTAATTTTCTCTTTGCTCTCTTCTAAAGTTTGCTGAAGCTGGGATTTACTTGACTCCCATTCAACTTTTTCAGCTTCAGTAGTTTTTAACTTGAAAGGAAAACATTCAGAACAATCCTTAAGAACTAGATCTTAAGATAAAAGTTAAAAATCAAAACAGCTGCTTAAACAAGTGTAAGTAGATAATAGCGACTAACTTACTAACCAAATCTCAGCAGTATTAAAAGACCACCTTGAATAGGTATACAACCTTTCATCCAGTAGTACCTAAAATGTTTTAAGTCTCTTTATATAGATATCACTTCAATACATCCATCACTTTCCATGCTGTGAGAGTTTTAGAAATAAAAGTCAAAAATCTTCCACACCGTACAGAAGTGGAAGAAACACACAAGGTAGCTGGTCCAGCCTATTTCCTTATTAGTGTACCTTCTTGCCAAACAGATACCAAAATAAAAAGAACCCTGGTTTTCAGCTTATATTAACCTTGCCGGATATCTAATTTTCTGTTAACTTTTCCGAGGAAGGTCTACCTAAAACAGCAGAATAAGCCAACTTGTAAATTACTACTTGCTTTTCAATTCTGATCTTAGACCATGCACCTGATGACACCACATTTCCACTTTGAAGCCAATGGGAGTTTTCTGTACTGTTTAATTCCCAAAAGGAAAGGAAGTCATTCTGGAAAGTTGCTAGCAAACATGCAAGGAAAAAGGTACTGAATCAACCTCTAGCCCTAGAATGTCAACAGAATATAGTACTTTTATCTAAAGCAGCAGTTCTCAACCAGGAGTCCGGGGGCCACGAGCAGGTTTCAGAAGGTCAGCCAAAATAAGCCAGAGAGCCGGGCCAGTGTTGGCCTCACTGGGGCTCATGGCAGAAAGCCAAAGTCCAACCTCTTGAGGCCACAGGCAATTGCCCTGCTTGCTACCCCCTAATGCCAGCCCTGATTTTTAATCTACCATATATGCAAAAAAACCAGTAGTGACAAAGCTGGGACATGGAGGTTTTATAGCATGTTGGGGGAGGGCCTCAGAGAAAAAAGTTGAGAACCCCTGATCTACAGAAGGTACAGACACACAAGAAGGTACAGACACTACTGCTCAATATGTTTTCCCCTTCCTCTGCCTCAGTATTTTCCTACTCATTGTCAGATTCCCTAGCAAGTCACTAAGGCCCCGATCCTGCAAATAGGTCATCATGTGTGGAATCCCTACACTTTCTCAAAGCCTAACAACATGAGGCCAACTGCAGGACTAGGACCTAGATTTATCTTTTTATTAAAGTTTCCTGTTTAATTTTAGTAGTAGCAGCATTTTAGTGTTCCATCTCATGCTTGATTGAGAAGTAGTGTCTTTTTGGTTTAAAAATAATTCTCCTCTTGATTTCCCTTCTGTCATGTTGGAATGTAAATGTAACAAGTTAATAAAGAAATGTTCTATAGTTCCAAATATCTGTGTGCTAAGTAGTGTATTTGCACACATGGCCATGGCCCAGTTGTCTAGCTTCTGTGCTGAGGCTGAACGATATGCAGCATGCACCATTGTCACCTGCACAGGATGCTGATGAATGACTTTCTCACCACTAACTGGCTGATGAATGCCCTTCTGGAGACAGCAGTAAATGGCCAAAATTCACCAGAACTGGTTGTAACCTGGCTCACTGAGAAGAATGAGGTAGAGACACGCTGCTTTCTCCACACCCTAAGACCAATGTTTCTACACATAAGAAAACGGGTGCTCACAGCTCTCTGTCCCCACCTCTCCCAACAACATGGAAAAGAGGAGACAAAAACTTCCCTTTCCCAGAACAATCAGAAACTGTAAGAATGCTGAGCTAGCCCTCACCCAAGCGAAGTTATATGGTGTGCCCTCTCACCCAAGAAGCTTGTGTATTTGCATCAGGGGGAGGTTGGCCGGGGGAATCTCCACCCCAGTTCCCCTTCCTATAACACTCCAAAAACTCCTTCCTAGAAGTGACCACTGCCCCAAAGTGGCAAATACATCCACTGCTCTCTAATTTCTACACAAAGGCACCTAATTTTTATGAAACACCAATACTGAACTGAGGCAAGTTTCTATCCATTGAACTATTCAATTCAATAAATTCTACTTTAAACAATATTATTCAAGCATTTTATCCTATTATAGAATTTCTTCAATTTGTGTAACCCAGAATTTAGGTTTACAAATTTGTGTCTAGTGTGCCCAAAGTACATGGTGCCCTAGCCTTAAAATAGACATTTACTGACCTTCATTCGGTTTCCAACTTTTTCTCCTCTAAACATTAATCCTATCATGAACAATGTGAACATTAAACATGGCAAAACTTTAAAAGAAGTAACTTACTCTCTCTTTTAGTTGGTTAACTTCAGCTGTTGTTACTGCATGCTTTAATTGTAGCTAGAATGAAATGTAACAGTTTTGTCAAGAAATATACAGAAAGATATTTGAAAGATTGCAAGGTTTGTTACTAAATATTTATGGCCTGATTCTCCTCTCACTTAAGTCAGTTTTACATTAGTGTAAATCCATTCACTTGCTCAATAAAGTTACTCATGATTTTCACCAGAATAAAAGAGGAGACCAGGCTCTTACACATTATATGTTTTTCCAAAATTAAGCTCCCAATTTAAGAAGAAAAGGTTTATAAGGTCTTATGATGGTCATGATTTGATTTTTTTTATTACAAATATGGACATCTGTATTTGAAAAATTCACAAATTAATTTATGGAAATAGCTACAAAAAGCAAGCAAATTAAAATCATGTTTGAAATGAAGTGAGCATGCCAAAAATTGTGAAAGTCAGTAATGCTTTGTAACTGGGCAAGTAGTAAATGCAGTCAAGTGAAAAATACATTAGTGCTGGGTCTTTTTATTTAAGTTCATAAAGAATATCATCATGAAGTACTTTTACATTAAGCTGTATGTTTAAGGAGCAAGACTTCGGTATTAAGAGACTTCAGTAGATTACAGGGGTACATAAAGGCTTCATTTAAGTCAAGAACACAATTACAACAGTATGTCTTCAGAAATCTACTATTAAGTATGTATACATAAGGCCAATAGCAAATTTGTTGAAGACAACCTCTCAGCTCTTAAATCTCACCTAAGATATGTGACTTAGAGGCACAGAATACCAAAAGTATGTTGAAACAAGTGAAATTATGAGTCTGAACACTTGATTTAGATTCACTATCAATAGAGAATGGACTTCCACCTAGAGTCATTTCCCATCATATCCCCAAGTGTATAAGGTATTTATGCATGGATGTCCCATTATGGTCTATCAGATTCTCACCATGCTTTCCCAACTTATAACATTGGAAGTGGTCTCCAGTCTGGAGTCTGGAATCCAAACTCCCTCAGTATCACCAAGAAAATCAGCTTCACAAAGCCTCTAATAAATCCAATCCTCATTAGAAAGTATTTGAAGCAAGTAGGGAGAAGCATCCACCACTGCCACCACGGGGTGGCATAGCTCTTATGCAGAGCATATTTTGCCCAAAAAGCAGTCTGCAAAAATCAACTTTGCACATACTTGTTTACAAAACAGCGTGTTAATCACATTATGGGAAAAGGACTATAGTTCAGATACCCTCAATTTTTTTTTAGTGTATAGGAATAATATTCCTAGATTTGCCTCATATATCCTTTTAAGAACTCCCACACTACACTGATGGGGTAGACAGAAAAATCAAGCCAAAGAAGATGGTTACTCCTATATCTGGAATATGTGAAAATAAGTATTAGTTTGAGTAGAAAAGTTGATAAAAGTAAAAATAAATCTCATCATATAAATGTATCAGCTGAAGCTGGGACCATAGTACACTGGGAAGGCAGTATAAACAAAGCCCTATAATTTCTGATAGTCAACGTCTTTTGATCCAATGCTCTGGAAGCTTCTTTTTTTTAAGCTTCTGAAACATTTATTTTGAATTTTATGTACGTCAATTTTGACAAAATCCCCAAATTTGAAAAGTCATTTACAAGAGGCCTTTTTTGTCAGAGGAAAAAGAAGAATATGATGAGACAGGGCACAAAGGAGATTCATACCAACTTTAGAAGACCCAGATGCTCTTCGGCACACCACATAAGATTTGTAAGAAACCTAGGTTATGTTATTGTACCTCTTTAAATTTAAGAAGAAACTGTGCTGAATCCATATCCAGTGGCAAATTCATATCTTCATTTTCATTTTCAGGAAGATAAAAGACTTCCACAGACTTTCCATGTAAATGTGACTCAAAAGCATCATCATCATCATCATAATCATCATCCTAACAAGATATAAAAACATTACTTTACTGAAGTAAACCACAGACCTTTCTTTAATGGCAAAACTCTATTTTCTTAAACATACAGTCTTCAAATAACCCAAAATCATAATTACATCACTTCTGTTGACTAGCAATTGTCCTCTTTCCCTTGTTGGTTGAGCAACTTATACTTATAATGTACTGTTAAGGTAATCTGCAAACATTTTATATAAAAATTCCCCAAACAGAAAGGGCAAGTAAGAAACAACTATCCCAAATGACAGCTGATTTTTAAAATTAACTTCCTCTCTTCAGGTTCCCTTGAAGTTTTCTCCCAGAAGACTGTGTCCTGCTCAGATAGGATACCAACCTGAGGCCTGTTGGGAATGTATTAAGTAACATTATTATATGGAGTGATATTTCAAAGTTTATATGTTACTATTATCATTTTTAATCAAGTTGCACCTTTTCACTTTTATCCCTGGGTTGTCTGGTTCCAAAACCTTTAGTCCATTTTTTGTAAAATATTTCCAAGTCATGATTAAAAATATAGAATTACTTTATATACTATATAGCTATTTTATTGGTAGCTATACCTGTTCTGTATCATCATGGGCATAGTGCTGCTCATATAGGCATCTCTCTTGCTCTAACGTCTCACTGATAAGACGAGCTACTTCACTCTGAGTCCCAGGTTTCTCTCTTCCAATTAGAAACCTATAAGAAAAAAAACAAATTAAACGGTAGCACAGGGCAAGTGTATGTTTAATATATGGTAGCCTGTTACACAATGAACAATTTATTCTCAAGTATTTTTTAAATTATAAAATACGTATATATAAAGAAACACATACCTCACACTGCCTTTGGTGTTTTTTAGCACAGTGGCTGCAAAAAGCTGAGTTACTCCTACTAAACTTATACCATCAACCTCAACAATCTGATCATTTACTTGGATTCTGCAAGACAAATCATTCAATCTTTAGCAATAAAGCTGACAAAAAGATTTTGGTTTAACAAATTATCTGCACAATGTAAATTGAAATTATTATTAATTCTATGTGATGAATATCCCTTTAAATTCTGCAGTATTTAATTTGACAAATTTGTTGAGCCCCAGAAGGTTAACAGCTAAAACACTGATCTCCTGTCCCTTGACTCCTATGAAATTAATCTATTTTAATTTGTTTTATATTTGCCTTGATATTTTCAGCAATTTACATTCTTACTGGCATTTTGAGTTGTCAACATTATTCTTGTGGGAATGTTTTGTACATGCATATACTGCAAGTTTTTTCATTGCTGCTGTAGGCAAACCTAACTTGTGCCTTGTAAAGGTGATAACTGTTTGGGGATCTGAGATATATAGTTACTAAAAAGCAGAAAAGAAAGTTGAAGCAATCAGATAGTCACATGAATTCATAAATAAAATATTCCTACCTCTGAAGACATAACTGTATCACAAGCGTATTAAATTATAGTCTTTTCAAGAGGTACCATACTACGGCTTCTAGATCAATGCATTAGTCGAAAGATGTCACCATGCAGGGGTGGGTAAGCCAAGAAAAATAAATGGCCACCTTTTTTCACAGGCATTGCCAGTAAAGTAAGTGGCATAGGTGGACAAAAATGCCCTGCAAATGCCCTTACCTAAAGCCTACCACTATCTTGGTGAACAGAGAAATCTAGATTTAGTTTTGCTTATTTTGGAGTAGACTTCATAGGTATGTTTACTGATACCGTCACAGTTTAAGTCACATGACTTGGGGGGAAAAAAAAGTCCAAAATGAAGTTAATCAAATATTAACTTTTGCAACATTAGACATAGGAATTAGCAAACTGGATCGAACCAATGGTCTATCTAGTCTATTATGCTCTGTCAGCAGCCTACAGCAAATGCCTAAAAAGGAAGGTGTAAGAAACCCTGTTATGGATAAGTATTGAACAATCTTACCATAAGGGAAGGTTCTTCCTAATCAGATAATCAGTGACTGGCTTACGCCTGAAACCATTTCTTTCTCTTCTTTTTCTTAGAGTAATTGTGTACAAGATGGAAGATAAAGGGTGAGATTTGCAGCTGGTGTAAATCAGTCTAATGCCACTTAAGTCAAAACCACTGTGCTGATTTACACTAGCTAACAGGTATAACATGTTTAGGGTTTTGATATTTAACTTGATATGTCTACTAAGGCTTTGTCATGCTTAACTGAATACCAAAACAATGGAAGATGAAGAAATCGGAGATGTCTGATAATACAGTACAGCATATTTTAATATGTCCTCCTATACTTTGGGATTAGAATAATTTATAATAAGATTTGAGAAGTTAAATTCAATGAAAATTGCAGTTAGTTATCTGATTAAATTTCATAATATTTTAAGAGCATAATACTATCAGTTTTTTGCATTCCAGGTTTCTATAATTCATATGCTGTACATCTAAAAAAAGAGAATTACTATATTACATTTTATATATATTTTACTGAAGAGTCCTTGACTGTAAATCATTTTTGCAAAATCTGTTAGCAAAATGGTATGAGCAACTTGAATGAAAACTCACCGTCCATCTCTTTGAGCAGCTCCACCTTCAGTTATTGTTTTTACAAAAATTCCCAGTTTTTCCAGTCCCTGATCTGCACCAACACCCATTCCAATAATACTAATGCCTAGGCCACTGTCACCTATGGGACTCAAAAATTCTAACATTAGCCACAACACATTTTAAAAGGTAGTTTTCATAAATTATTATAGTCATCAATAAAAATGCACGTGCTATTCCTTGTTTTCATCTAACATGCTCACTGGCTTGCTGTGTCTCCCCATTAGTAATATTTGCAACATAAAGATAACTCAGACTGCCTGTTTCCAGTAAGATTACAACCCAACAGACTAATACAAAATCATACACCTCTACCCCGATATAATGCGACCCGATATAACACGAATTTGGATATAACGCGGGAAAGCAGTGCTCCGGGGGGGGGGTGGGGAGGCAGGGCTGTGCTCTCCGGCGGATCAAAGCAAGTTCGATATAACGCAGTTTCACCTATAACACGCTAAGATTTTTTTGGCTCCCGAGGACAGCGTTATATCAGGGTAGAGGTGTACTTAATTAAAATGATCCAGATCAGCAAAAGCTTTACATCCCCATTATGAAAGTCTGTGTATTGTGAAAAGAGTTTAATGTTACTATTTTATCTAGGCGCCCAACTTCGGAAGCCCCCACACTGTAGTATCTGATAACTTTGGATTGAATTCTAAAGTTTTAGGGGTTTGAGCTAAAAGGGTTCCCATTTTACAAACACTTATGTACTTTATGCATTATGGGCCAGATCCTCAGACTGGTGTAAATTGTCATTGAGCGACAACAATTTACAATAAATACTTAATTCAGTGAAACTATTCTGATGCAAAGTAAAACATGTGCGCAAGTCTTTCAAGGATGGAGGCCTAAACATAGTAGAAATACAACTTCAAATGGCTTCAGCCTATATAAGAAAAATCATTTTCACAAGCAATTATTTGACATTTAACTTGCACCTTTTTCAATTTCCACAGGAAACACTTCCATTTTTTCCACCCTCTTCTCTAGTTCATACTCTGCTGATGCTGCCACAGGGTCAACCTCTTCATTACGTCTATCATAAACTTCATTTGAGTAAGTACTGAAAACCTTAGAAAGACAAGAGATCTTATTTTAGTGCAGTTTTGACTCAAACATGAATATCAGAAAGAAAGCCAACCTAACTATTTCATTGTCCTACACACTCAACTTATCTGAGCAATAATAAAGAGGTTGCAGGATTTCGTTTTCAAATCACATATATAGGATAGTTTCAGAGGGGATAATATTTATAAGTGTCAAGCCAAATACTTCAGCATCTTTTTACTTGGATATGAAACAAATATGCACCAGAACTCATGGAGGCATGCTTCTCTCCTCTTAGATAACTAGGAAATGCTATTATAGAGCCGTTATAAGATCGCTATAAAAAAAAGAGCATAATCTGCCAATCACTTTGTGCTATGAACAGATGCAGTTTGATTTTGCAAGAGATTCGAACTGTCTCCCAGAAAAAGGAAATACCATGTTACATACATTACTATATTTAGTAATCACTGCAGTTGAATGTTTGTTAAAAATAAAGTGGTAATAATAAACACTAATGAATAACCATGGGGGGAGGGATAGCTCAGTGGTTTGAGCATTGGCCTGCTAAACCCAGGGTTGTGAGTTCAATCCTTGAGGGGGCCACTTAGGGATCTGGGACAAAAATCTGTCTGGGGATTGGTCCTCCTTTGAGCAGGGGGTTGGACTAGATGACCTCCTGAGGACCCTTCCAACCCTGATATTCTATGACTAAGATGGCAGACCACAAAGGAGAAGAAATAAATACTATATTGACAGTGTTTTTTATTTACAATGAATGAAAATGTTCATGCTTAAATATATAGTTTTATGCTGAAAAAATAAATAAAATCAAGGTATAAGGTTAGGGGGAGGACAAGTCCCCGGCAGCAGGGGAGGCCACCCCGCTGCTGAAACAGTTCCTGCCCAAGGGCACCCACATTCCTGGATGGTGAGTAAGGCCAGGGCTGTCCCTACTCATACGCAAAGTATGCAGCTCAAATTTCCTGGTGCCCTATGTAGCTGCGTGCTCCTCCAGCTCCTGCTCTGCCTCTTCCCCATGGCCCCCACCCCTGCTCCGCCCCTTCCCCATGGCCCCCACCCCTGCTCCGCCCCACCTCTTCCCACCCCTGCTCTGCCCCAGACTCGCCCCCACTCCCCTGAGAACTGCAGCAGGGTTGGGCCTGCATTCACCGGCGGCGGGAAGTGCAGCAAGGGAGTTGCGTAGGGCATCAAAATGGCTACGGACGGCCCTGAGTAAGGCCATGACAGCGGAGCTGCAGAGGGCTCCCTGCATGGCTGTGGGGCCGGTGACACACAATCCTTGCAGGCACAATGTGTGGGGGAGGCTGCGGTCTTGGTGAGGTAGAGCAGAGAAACCCAGCCAGGACAACAAGGAGGACAACAAGCCTGTTGCTGAATGGCTTCTGCCTGGGGATGGAGCCATTCAGGAGCAGGGTGGCATCCCCTGCAGCTGAGGGCTCATCCTCCTCCTCCAAGTCCTGGTCTGGGGGGGGGGTCTCTGCTCTGCTTGCCAAGACCGCAGTCTTCTCCACACCTTGTGCCTGCAAGGATTGGGTGTCACTGGCCTCGCTCTCTCACTCCAGTGACGGGGGAGGTTACAGAGGGCTCCCTGCACAGGACTGGGGACACCCAATCGCTGCAGGCGCAAGGTATGTTGGGGAAGCTGTTCTCACTGTTACCAATGGATTTTTTTCATTGATTTCAGTGTGTCCGCTGAAATCAACCTTTAGGAACATCTACTGAGTTAAATCTAATCCTGCCAAGCCTATACTGCACTGCCAAGTTCTAGCCACTTCTACGCCTTTAGTCCAAAGGTAGATTACATCAATATTGGTCCAAAGACAAAAAATGGTGACATTAAACTTGTTTTCCTGTGTGTTTGTTTCCACCAGTGTGGATTCTGGGATCTGTCTAGCTATATCACCCAGGTAGGGAAAAAGGCACTAAAATGACTGGCCAGAAGCAGTAAAGAAGAGTGGGATAGAAAAAGGAAAAATAAATCACAGTAGACTTGGCCTACACTGGGAATGAGGAAGTAGTGAACTAGAACTAGTTGCTATTTCTCATCTTCTCTTTCTCCCTTCTCATCGGCTGCTGTGGAGTACTCCCTTAGGCTCAGGCAGAATCAGTCAGGCTCTTATCCTGCTCTTCCTAGGACTCCCACATCCCAGAAGGGAACTTAACAAGGGAGCAACCAGAGGTACTTGCTCCTCCCTTCCTGCAATTCAGAAGATGTCTAGCACAGGAGCTGACGGGCAGCAGGAATGCTCAGGGAACTCCCAGCTCAATCAGTGCTACTTTTGGGATTACAGGGAAGGGAGTGTACCATAATTATATGGCTAGTTTAAACGGTTCCATTTTTTAATTGGTCATGGCTCAGGTAACTTTTTCAATTAATAATCAAATATAAGGTTTTCTTCTTAACACAGCTTACTCCTGGGGGAATTCTGCGCCAAAAAATAAAAATTCTGCCGATTTTGTCAAAATAATACTTTATAATCATGACCGTTTCAATTATTTTGGTAATTTTTTTCAAAATACATTTCAGCAACTATGTCTAACAACAGAAACAAAAAAATTCCTCCAGGAGTAGAGTTAAGGAAACCCCTACAATAATCCAGTTCCTGTTTCTCTGCCCCCTATTCCCCAGAGCCCAGCCACGGGGCACACCCCTAGCCCAGAAACCCACAACCCTTCCCCCTAGAGCCCAGCCATGGGGCATCCCTCCAGCCCAGACACTCGCACGCACCCCCTCCCCCAGAGCCCAGCCACCGCCCCCCCCCAGCCCAGAAACCCACAACCCTTCCCCCCAGAGCCCAGACAGTTGCATGCACCCCTCCCCCAGAGCCCAGCCGCAGGGCACACCCCAGCCCAGACACTTGCACGTGTCCAATACCCCCAGAACCCAACCACAGGGCACCCCCGCAGCCCAGACACTCCCTACTCCCCAGAGCCTAGCCGTGGGGCGCCCCCCCAGCCCAGATACTCACGCTCCCCCTCCCATCCAACTGTGGGACCTCCCCAGGCCAGACACTCGCACCCCTTTCCCCCCCAGAGCCAGTGATCCACAAGGAGAAACAGCCTGATGCTAGGTCCCACGCTTGTACAAAGTTTCCTGTAAGCCTCCTCCTTCCTTCAGGGTGTGCTGGGAACTACAGCTGCTGGGAACCCTTCCCCTTTCCTCTCTGACAGCTAAGCTCTGTGGGTCCAGGTCCAGTGCCCCCTGGTGACAGCCAGCAGCTCTGCAGCCTATTTCAGGGGGGGTGAGGTGGGCTGGAAGAGAAGGAAATTCTGTGCATAATATTAATTTCTGTGCAAATTCTGCATTGCGCAGGGCGCAGAATTCCCCCAGGACTAACAGTTGCCCTGAAGTGCCAAAAGTGGCTTATGTGCCACAGCTTAGACACTACTTCTATTACCCCAACATAAGTGCCATTCTAGACAGTGCTATGTCAACGGGAGAGCTTCCGTTGCTTGCAGAGTTGGTTTTATTATGCCCACAGGAGAGCTCTCTCCCGTCAGCATAGAGCATCTTCACCAGACACACTGCAGCTGGATCAACGCAGCTGTGCCACTGCAGCGCCGTACATGTAGATATGCCCTAAGTTACCACACTGAAACATTGAGAAAAAGGCGCTTTTAGGACTGATCAGAACATCTGTGCCACCTCCGAAGTACAAGACCCAGATTCCATGCCAACCCAATTCTTGACACTTCTACTTCAAATTGGCTTTTCCCCCCACTATGTTATGCTCCTCTATGGCTGTTTCAATGGATATACATCCTTTCCCAGACAAGGCAGCCAAGCTCTCATCCCACCTACTGTCAGCAGCCACCGTAGCATAGACTCTGGGGTCAGCTTTGTGCCAAAAGTCCCAGGCATCTGATGAAAGCACATACTATCATCCACTGCTGCTTCTAGGGTAAGAGAAAGCAGCAGGAAGAGACTGCTCATACCAAGGAGGATGACTGGGAAAAAATGTTTGTGGTAGTAGAGAGCAAAGCAGAGAGAATCACTGCAGGTAAGGTTTCTCAAGTCAGCCCCTTCAACCAGCAACTCCAGCCCTCCTCCCTGGCACATTGATTTACCAAAACCCTAATTACATCCATGTAGAAAATGACTAGTTTTGTAATATTTAGACACAGTGTCTTGGAAATAATGACTTAAGTATTTCTTACTTTGTATTCTACCGGCCAAGCAATCGTAGCCCTATTCTAATTGCATCCCCTTGCCCCCATTTCAGCAAATCCCTTAATCAACTTTAAGAGACTCTCTGAACATAATCTGGAACACCAAACACCTGTCTTAACTTGATTATTTGTTTTCACACTCTCTTAAAATAAAAAGTTAGGAAGGATTTTATATAGTACTGACAAGAATAAAGGATGCAGTGTATCGGGTTCAAAGGGGCCAAGGATCAAGTCTAACGTTGCCCAAAAGGATCATATGAGGAGATACAAAGAGGACAGAAGTCAAAGCATTTGTGAGAAGAATGGACATTCCACTGCCAAAAAATGAAACCTCTCAGGCTTCAAACAACAAATGCCAAAGTATTAACATAGCAAGTGTCAGATTAAAATTTTTCTTTCCAGCCTGTTAAGATCTCACTGGAAAAGAAGGTCCAAGAAGGTCTATGGTTAGAACCAAAACAGGATTTTAAAAAGTAGGTATGAAAACTTCTAAAAATCAAAAATACCTTATGTAAACAATTAAACATTTTAATTGCAGTTTACCACATTCAGAAAAATGAATCCCATGCTGGAAAACAAGTTAGATGTCTTTAAGGTAACACAGGTTAGGTGATAACGTATATTCTGTATTAATTCACAGCTATTCATATAGTTCAAGAAAGTTAACCTAAATATTTTTAAGAAGAGACTTAAGTTGTTCATAACTTTGAATACTCAATCCTGTATTTTGCTCACTTTTCAGTCTGTTTCTAGATATAAACATTAAGAACTTTCATTGATTTCTCAAATTATTAATAATCAGATCCAAAAAAATGAGTATACCACCTATGAATTCTGCAACTTAATTAGATTTTATATATCTTTTAAGTTTAAAAATGCACCCATCACATAAGAACTGTAGATTAGTTGTAAAAATAAATTATCTAACTCAGAACACCAAGAGGAAAAAAAACAAAGGCCACACACGAAACTCAAACTCACTCAAGTTATCCATCAGAAAACACCACATCCTCCTTGTCAAACAAAGATGAAAGAATACTCTTAGCTACTGCAGTTATCTTTTGGAATCCTCAGTCTCTCCAGGATTCAAAACTGTGAACCCCTGAAAAGACATACAGATACTGCTTCCAGGACTGCCCTTTACTACTACCACTTCCATTACCAGAATCTGTTTCCACCTTTCTACTTTCCAGGTTGAGTAGCTCTTATCCATATCCCAACTTGATCAAAAATAGGGAAAAAGCAAACGTTATTTCATGCAGGTGCAATAAGGCGATGTAGAGCTAAGTGTCATCATTATACTGGCATTGCCACTCAAACCATCTCATGATCTTCCTTAGTGGCTTCACAAATACTCTGAACAGGAGAGATAATAGAACAAACAGGTGGTCTTCAACATCATCCTAAAAGCAGATGAGCAATCAGTCAATACCACCCACCCTCTGCGATGTCAGAGGAAAAACAAGTCACTTGCTCAGTACCCGGTATCTCCACAGACACCACAAAGCAGTAGGGCTTGAAAAATCTACTCACCTAGGGGAAAGATTCCTACTACCTATCTGACAGTATCTGCAGAATCTATGCTTTTATTTAAAAACACCTCTAACCCTCCTGGCTGAGAAGATAACCCTCCAAGCTTAAATGCACCGTAAACTAATGCAATGTTGGCTTCCTAAGTCCTCACCCAGCTACAGTGCCTCTTCTGCTGCTCAGAATTTTGTTGGTTTCAGTGTTGAGCATAGGGATTTGAACAGCACAATGAAAAGTGATAAGAATAAGATCAGTTTCATGCTACTGTTGCTTGAGAAACTCTGAACAACAGTACAGTCAGGCACTCAAGCTATTTCCCCTCCCCAAAAAGAGAAGCTGGGAAGCAGTAAAGCAGCAAAGACTACCCCCTCCCCATCTGCCTCCCTCCCGCCACCCAACAACCAGGAAGCAATGGGATGAGACTGTAGAACAGAGAGCGAATGTGTCTCCCTTCAAAACATCCAGAGTATGCATTTTGAGATGCTTTAAATTTATCAGATATCTACAAGCCAGAGGCTATAGAACAAGACTGAGGCTTTGGAGGCGGGGGGGAGGAGGGGAAATAGTAAAGCTATTCTCCTTGCAGCCACCAGAAAGCTAAAAGAGGGGAAGAGCAGCAGACACGACATAGGGATGGCCACAGCTAAAGATGAGATATTGGAGGGAGAGGGCCAGGGCTCACAGGTGGCACCGAACATTCTCTCTCTCGGGTACTTGGCTGGCTGGTTCTTGCTCACATGCTCAAGGTCTAACTGATCACCATATTTGGGGTGGGGAAGAAATGTTTCTCCATGCCAGATTAGCAGTGACATTTTGATTTTTTGCCCTGCTCTGCAGCATGTGGGCGTGCATCGCTTGCCAGGATTTTCTGGGTGTATCACACTGCGTCATTCCCCTGCCATTGCGAGGGTCTCAGGCACTGGTGCACCTCAGCCCCTCCTATTCTCTGCCTGTGGCACATAGTAGACTAGTCTTCTGTGATTGTAAAACCTTGATCTAATTTTGGCTGTTGAGCTTAGGGTGCGGGTGGTGTTGGTGGCCTGTGATACACAGGTCAGACTAGATGATCTGGTGGTCCCTTCTGGCCTTAGTCATAGTGTGTATGAGAAACAATCAGTTCAATTTGCTAACTTCAGATAATACTCCCTCTGTTTAATAAATCAGCTTTAAATGCAAAACAGGTTTTGACAAATGTCTTTTTTTATGTATCCAACACATTTAAGGTAGTTTTATTTAACTAATACATAATTTTAAAATGCTCTTTTTGTGCATTTTAATTGAATTCCAATTTCCATCCAAATACAGCTTAACACAAATCACAAGTAAAAAATAAATAAATCATTTTTCCTTCACAGACAACACAGTTCGGTCCCAGAGTTTAATTAGGATCAAGCCAATTACTAACTCTGTACCTGAACCATGCTACTGCCCTGCAAACATCTACTTCAGCAGAATAGGTTTGGGAACATGATTAGAACAGTTTTAACTAACAGGTTGATAGCACACAACTGTGTCTTAGCCATGTTGGGAAACTATGGGGTCCTCCACTATAGGAATTACAGCATAGACTAGACCCTTTTTAGGTCCCGCAGTTCAAAAGGAGGGAAAGCAAGCCCTAACACCGTAAAAATCATGACTATAACATAGATGAAATCCGTATCCCCTGAATATCATCATCTAATAGAGAAAAGTATGCTGAATAATCACACACATCCCTTGCATTTAAAGTACAGCTGGAATAACTCAGGTTTGCTAGATGACCCCAGGTAGAGAGGGGGTTGAAATCCTGAAGAATTTTGCAATGAACTGTAGAGGTGGTAATTCTTGTTTACAACTCTATTCAATATTGCTTCATTTTGCAATTTAATCTAATACAATAAGAAATATAAACACCACTTTAAAAGTTCTGAAAGGTGCATAATCAAAATGGACTTCCTGTATGGTTAAGAACATGTTTAGAAACAAAGCAAAACACCATTACGACATACTTTACCTTGATAGGGGCAGTTGAAAACTTGACTCTTCTGTCCGGCTCAGGATCTTCCTCTTCAGAGAGCCCAGGAAACTCCTCATAATCACTGTCATAGGTATACTCCTCTTCCCCCTCCAATGTTTCTTTACCTTCAGGGCCCTGGTTTTCAGACTCTGTATCCCGGTCATCATCAAAACCTGCATTCTCTATTCCAAAAGCACTGACAGAAAATGCAATGAACTTCTCTCTCTGATTTTCCACCACATGCTCCTCCTCCTCCTCTTCAGTGTCTCCCTCCTGTTCTAGATTGTCCGGCACCTGTGTGATAAGAACCTCCTTCAGAGACATTCCCTCTCTTATTTTTTTCTGACTGGGCTCACTGCATACTGTTACCTCTTCCAGTCCTCCAAATGAATGATTGTTCTCTTCCCCAGTTTGGTGCCTGAGTGGTTGTTCCCCATGAAAGACACTATCTTTCCTCAAGGTATCTTCTTTATTCCCTGAGGTTTCTTTTTGCACCGCAACCAGTTCAGCCCGAACCATCTCTACCTGGGAGATCTGTGGGGGGGCACTGTCACCTAACCACTTGGCCTCCTTATCAGATGTGTTGTTCACATCCTGCTGGCCCCTCCCAGGAGCCACTTGCTCCCTTGTATGCACTTCTTCAGGTGACTGACTCAGCTCATCCCTGCTGCTGCTACTGAGACAAACAGGCTCTTTGGGGCATGGACTCTCCTCCGTGCATCCTTCAATAGCAGCAGGTGACTTCCAGCTACAGGGGAGCATATACCCTTGACTTGGGGTGCCCTTACTTTTGGAAATTTCTTTGGATTCTTCAGTGTCACTGTCACCAAGAAAACTTTCCAGCCGCCTAGAAATTGGTCCTGCATTCAAAGAGGAGGATCTCGGGCCACCACTGAGATGCTGCTGCCTGTGCTCATCATCGCCTTGACTTTCAGCTCTTTCCAGGGCCATATGAGGGATCACATCTATATTGAAATTAAAATGATCCACCACACTGCTGCAGTCAGGAGAGGCTGAACCATGTCTCGTCTTATCTTCACTTCTTTCACATTTGCTGGGAGAATATCTGTCAACTGAGCTCCGCTGCTTTATGTTCCTCTCGAAAAGTTTCCTGGTCTCAGAAAACTTTTCTGCCAAGGCAGCTTTATCCAAATCACCTTCATCTTTGCTGCGGATGATTTTGTCACCCATGGAAGACACAGGCAGTGAGTCCAGGGGGCTGCAGCAGGGGCTGGTATTAAGGAGGTTATTTTTTTGGACACTGTGGAAAGATGGACTGCTGGGAGAAGGTACAAGATCAGTTGGTACTGCCTTACTGATGATCTTGGCCTCAGTGGGGGAGCTGCTTTCACACGGTGGTGTGGCAGAGGAGCCCCCCATCTGCAGGAACATGTTTTTGATCTTGTGTACTCTGTTGCCATAGGTGGCAGCTCTGCCTCGGCTATGTGGGTCATTCCCCCCTCCACTGGAGGTGGTGTTCAGCTTCTGCTGGGGGCCCACTTTGTTGGAAGCATTTTCAGGGATGTTTACCCCATCGAAGGAGCATTTGATGGCATGGAAATCGGATTTATAAGTATTTCTGTGTGGAGAAGCACTTCTCAGAGTCCTTTCTCCTTTGCCTTCAGTTTTCATCATTGTCAGAAACAGAGACCCCCACTCTGGGCAAAGAATGTGGAGGAAAATCCACAGCACCAACAGCCTCTGCCACCCCCACACTGCCTAGATATGATCCTATTGTGGCTTGGAAAGGATAAGACTTGAAAAGCCGCCTCTAGCTGAGTTATTCTTCCATGCTCACATTGAAATGAGTTATGGGAGAGAGATCAGGACATATCTGGATATATATATTAAATCCTCTGCTGATCATGGTATCCAGAAAGCCATCTGCAGAGAGAGAAAGAATAATTTAATTTACTTGGGACCTCACCAGTGTGTGACATGCGTCTGAAAGGGCTTCAAAGGGAATTTCCCACCCTGAGGAAGGGCAAGAAATAAGCCCATTGTGTCCCCAGTCCCTGCAAGGAAAGGGCAGATCAAGCTCTCTACAGGTCTGCCTGCCCGGCCCATGAAGAACGTGAAGTGCAGCGCCAGACTAACACTCAGTGAGTGTGTCACTCTCACTCCATGCCCTCCGGGGGTGCCACGGCCCACCACGCCCTCCACAGCCGGCACGGATTCGCCTCCCACGGGCCACCCCATGTCCTACGGGGCGGCCAAAGCCAACCCGCCCCAGTGCTTGTCCCACCCACCCCGGTTGCCGGGGGACACGCTGGCTAACCCACCCCGCTCCAGTCTGAGCAGCTGCGGCCAGACTGGCCCCTCCCGTGCGCCGGCCCCGCGGCGTGGTGTCCCAGGGGCGCAGCGCTCCCAGACTCGCTCCCGCGGCGCCCTGGGGGACAGCTTGCTCGGCCCGGCCCGGCCCGCCGCCCGCCCCTCGCGGCTCCGGGCGCCCCGCGCTGCCCGGAAGGGAAAAACCACAAGTTTCGGCCCCGAGTTGGAGCGTCCCAGGAGAGCGAGTCCTCCGAGGAGGAGCCGCCTCCTGCCGGGCTGGGAGCCCGAGGAGCCGCCGGGACTCGTGGGGCGGGAGCCGGGCTCACCAGAGAGCCGACCCCCGCTTCCCAGCACCTCACCCCAAACTTTCCAGCCCAGCTGGGGGCGGGGGGTGCTGCCCGGCTCCCTCCCTCAGCTCTCCCGGCCGCCCAGCGGCCGCACGCACAGCGCCATCGTTACCCACCCCCGGGCAGCCGCAGCCCGAACTCCTTTCCCCGCCCCACTCACCGTCTGCATCACGCCCGTCCGACTCACTCTGCCCGGCGCCCCCTCCTTCCCCGTGTGTGGCGCCCGCGCGCTCCCACACAAAGACTGGCGCGACGAGCACGAGCCTATTCCGCTCCACACTGGGGGGAGGAGGGGTGGCGAGAGAAGCTCCTCCTCCGCTGGGATATACCACGCTGGGATAAGGGCTTGGTTGGGATGATACCATCTGGGGAAGGGTAGCAGAGCGCTGGTGTGTCTAGGTCACTCTGCTCCCGGCTGCTGAGAGGAGCCCTGAGCCCTAAGGCTGATTCTCCCTGATCTATGGTTTCCCCATAGTAGCCGATATCGGTCCCGCTCCTGGAGCCAGTAGCTCCCATTTCCACCGGGCCCGCTTCTGAGGGGTTGATGAGACTCAGCTCCTGTTGAACTCAGGGGCCAGGCGATCAGCGCGTCTCGGGATTTCCCCCGTAATTCCTGAACTGAAGCAAAAACCTTTTCAAAACGCTAAATGTTAAAATAAAATTTCCGGCCCCCCTCGCAAAAAATATCTTGGTACTTCTACACTAGAGCTGTTTGGCAGAGTTGGAAGGGATGGTTGTGCCCCCAAAGGTTTTTTGGGATGCACAGGAGACCCAATCCCGCAAACTGCTCCCTACAGACGCACGTGTCTCCTTGCAGGATCGCAGCCATGGAGCGAAGAAAAAACATTTTTTAAACACAAATAATAATGTTTTACCTAAAAAGAGTCAGTTTACCTAAAAATAAACACAGTGCTGTCAACTCTGGAGATATTTGGGTTTTTTTCTGAAAGTCCCAGCCCCCAAAGTTATGTGACAATCTTAATTTATATTAAAAAACAAATCCAGCCTTTCTGGTTGCAGCAGGGAAAATGTTGAACAATGAATCAGAAGGCAAAGAAAAATATATTTTTAAAAATCTCACGATTTTTGAATATGCAAAATTGTAAACACCAAAAATCAGAAAAAGTAAATATCAGAATCCAAATATTGTATAATTATCAGTCAGGTAAGTCCCATTGACTTCAATAACTTCAATAGAGTTGAATCAAGCCTATTCAGAGGAGAATGGAAGGAATGGAGTGAGAGAGAGTGGAAGGAATGGAGTGGGAGGTTTAATAGGAAAAGGCTTCTAGCCACCTTATGCACACAGTTAACTGAGAGCATAGAAACCAAAAATGGGCTGTTTTGTGTTTGGAATAATATTGTAATATACATGGCTGGTAAGTGTACACCTGTTGCTGATTTCCTCAGAGTTAAATATGCTAATAACAGCTTTCTTCACTCTCTGGGCAAGATCATGGCTTGCTGTACATATCTGAGACTGCACAGGGAAGTAAATGAGCTTAAAGCACCCCTTTACTCTTCTGTGCAGGCTATCTATATTGTGGATTACAGTGTAGGAGGAGCTGCAGCCTCTGAGGGGCTGCTACTACTGTTAGACAATAGAAACTGACATTCCGCATAAATAATATTGCGTATATCAAATTCTCTCTTCAAGTACACCCAGGCAACACCAGTGACTTCAGCCTGGTTGCCTGGATGTAATTAAGGGGAAAATCTGGCCTATTGTCTGCTTCCTGGAATAGACATTCACATATGACACATATGAAAGCACACTAAGGAGCCAGAAGAGTCTTTAAAGAATCAAAGAGCACTTGGCATCAGTGACTGAGACAATGCTGAAAGATTGATAGAGCTGGTCAGAACCCAGAATTCTTGTTCTGTGGGAAATTCCTTTTTTGTTTGTTTGTTTTTTGGTTTTGAATTGGAACAAAAATGCAAAATTCCCATGAAATGGGAATTCCAAAAGTTAATTTTGGAAATCAAAACAACATTCATTTCATCCTTATCAATAATTAGCTGTATATTATTATATTATATTATATTTATTATTTATTCCTGCAGGACATTTTGATTTCATTGAATCATCATTTTCCAATGGAAAACTGTTCTATCAGAACAATTTTGATTAGATGAGTACTTCTCAGCTGATTTCCTGTTGGCTTTAGTGGGCATTGCAATGCCCAGAATATCTAGGATTTAGTCCTAAAACCATAAAGCAATTTCTAATCTGTTTTAATAATAGTTTAGCAGCAGTAAAAAATAACACAAATATTTAAACATGATGTTTCTTTAATATTTAAATAGATGTTAAACTTCAAAATTTTTCTTCTGATAATAAAGCAGAGTGGAAATTAGTTTACAGTCTCTTCCATTGTTTTTACACATTGCCAATGTCAAAAAATGATACAGCTTTTCATCATGTGGCTGCCTCCAGAACTAGACTAAAGGGCAAGTCTACAATACAAAATTAAGTCGACCAAAGTTGACGTATAGCCGCCGCAGTAATTAAATCACTTTTGCATGTCCACAGTATGCTCTTTGTGTAAGCAGTGCATGTCCTCACTACCAAGGCTTGCATTCATGCAGAGAGCAGTGCACCATGGGTGTGACAGGTTCGGTCATAGAGACCCCCTTGGGACTGTCACCTGATGTGCTAAGACTACCTCTGAGCCTGTTTTCTCTGCCAGTTTGGGTCTTCAGAACCCTGCATAATCAATTGTCCTAGTTGATGGGAGCCATCAAGATTCCAAACCATCATCAATGGCATAATTGCATAATTACAATAGGACCTCAGAGTTATATTTCATATTTCTAGTTCAGATACAAGAATGATACATTTATACAAACAGGATGACCACACTGAGTAGATTATAAGCTTTGTAATGATACCTTACAAGAGACCTTTTGCATGAAGCATATTCCAGTTACATTATATTCACACTCATTAGCATATTTTCATAAAATTATATGGAGTGCAACATCACAGTGGGTATCTATCCCACTGTGCAACTTGCCACCATCTAGCGCAGGGTGTTTTGGGAAGGGTTTGCAATGCCTCATGGAAGCAAACAAGTTGCACAGGGCTGATTTGGAACACGGTTTCAGCATCATGATGTAGTTTTCTCCATCTCATAATTTTATCTGCATCCCATAATGTTTCATGCCTCGTTTCAAAAGCCCCACAGATCTGTGCATCTGCCATAGCTGTGAGACGCCTGATCCTACACAGCTCTGCACTATAGTGATGGTGTTGTGAGCACAACGTGCCTGATCTTGCAGTATTTGCAGAGCCGCCAGAGGAGCCAGGTGGCAGAACAAGACAATTCCTTGGAGGCTGCCTTGCTGTGAGACATAGAAAGAAACAATTCATGGTTGTTGTTGGCATTTACAGAGCAGCTGCAGATGGTGGTGCACCGGTTCTGGGCCTGAGAAACAAGCACTGACTGGTGGGATTGCATCGTTATGCAGGTATGGGATGATGGGCATTGGCTGCAGAACTTTCACTTGCGCAAGGCCACATTCCTGGAAGTGTTTGCGGAGCTCACCCCATCCATATGGCACAATGACACCAAAATGAGAGCTGCACTGACAGTGGAGAAACGAGTGGTGACTGCTGTGTAGAAGCTTGCAACGTCAGATTGCTACTGATCAGTCGGGAATCAATTTGGAGTTGGGAAATCCACTGTGGGGGTTGTTGTGATGCAAGTGTGCAAAGCCATTAATCAGGTCCTGCCACGAAGGACTGTGACTCTGGGCAATGTGCAGGACATAACAGATTTGTGCAGGCTCATTTCCAGCAATGGGGTTCCCAAACTGAGGTAGGGTGATAGATGGCACACATACCCCTATTTTGGCACCAGACTACCTTGCCACAGAGTAAATCAACAGAAAGGGTTACTTTTCTATGGTATTGCAAGTGCTGGTATATTACTGGGGACTTGTTACCAACATCAATGCAGGGTGGTCAGGGAAGGTGCATGACTATACATCTTTAAGAACACAGGCCTGTTCAGAAAGCTGCAAGCAGGGACTTTCTTTCCAGACCAGAGGATCATTATTGGGGATGTTGAAATGCCATTAGTGATCCTGAGAGACCCAGTCTACCCCTTACTCCCATGACTCATGAAGCTATACACCGGCCACCCCGATAGCAGCAAAGAGCACTTCAACTAGAGGCTTAGCCAGTGCAGAATGACAGTTGAATGTGTCTTTGGCTGTTTGAAAGACCGCTGGCACTGTCTACTCTTGAGATTAGACCTCAGTGAAAAAAATATCCCTATGGTTATAGCTGCCTGGTGGGTGCTTCATAATACTGTGAAGCAAAGGGAGAAAAGTTTCTGCTGGGGTGGAGGGAGGAGGTGGAACAGCTGTCTGCTGATTTTGAGCAGCCAGATACCAGGGCTATAAGAAGAGTTCAATGGGGAGCTATTCACCTCAGGGAGGCATCGAAAAACTGTTTTAATAGTGAGCCACAGTAATGTGTGTTGCTGTACTGTGCTCTGCCTGGCCTTGTTTTTTTGCACTCAGGTATGAACCTTATAATGAATGCTGTGTGTATAGTAATATAACATTGCACATGTACCTATTGCTATTATCTCTGAATGATGTGAGACCCAGCCAGCATATGTTGTAAACTAATAAAGATGATTTCAGTTTCTATATCTAGACTTTTATTCCAAACCTATGCAAACAAACATATTAATAACTGAATTCAAGGGAAAGAACCTTTGAAAGGGAAAGAACAGTCATTTTCATTTCACAAATACATACACCGTGTCTCTCACAGGTCAGTGTATGTGCAGCTGTGATCGTCTCTTACTGTCCTCCGGGGTGGAGTGGTAGGGTTAGAGTAGCAGCCCTGGACACCACATGGAATGTATGAGGGGTGTAGGGAGATCATGGAATGCAGTTCTCTATGGGCCGCAGAGGGAGTTGAGCATGGGTCTGTTGACCCTGAAGGTAACAAGAGTCTCCAGCATGTCTGTTTGCCTCTTGAGAAGCGCTAGCATGTCCTGCTGCCTGTTTCTCTCCTTGTCCTGTGCTTTTCCCCTCTCCACTCTATCCTTGTCCATTCTGTCGACAATGGTGATCCTCCAAGCCCTGTGCTTGGTATCTGAAGTATCAGAGGCTTGCAGGATCTCTTGGAACATGACATCCTGCCTTCTCTTCCTTCTCCTCCTTATCTGGCTGAGCCACTTTGCTGGTTGTGTGGATGGAGAGACCCTCAAGGCCACATTTCCAGCTGCCAAAGATACACTGCACAGTGGTACTATTGTGAGTGTATTCACAAGATAAATGGAAACAGTATACTGAACTCACTCCCCTTGATCCACACAAGTTGCAAGCACTACATTCTCACTTCTCCTTGGAATTCCTAGAGCCCGGCAGCAGTCTCAGGCATGGGGAGTATGGCCCCGAGTAGGGGAGGAGTGGAGAAGTTGTGACAATAAGGTGTGTGTGGGGGGGAGTGTTCCACAGGCATGAGTATATGTATGCGGATAGGGCCATTGAACTGAATACTGGCACCATTTTCTACAGGCAGTGGGTGGTGATTTTAGCTGTAATCTCACTCCTGAGGGTAACGGACGCTGAAAGGGAACAGCTCCTGCACACATCTGGCTGCAGACCGGGTCCGTATGCTCCTAGCTTCTGTGCTGCGATAGTGCCTGCTGAAGTAATTGCTCAGTGGCGTGGGAAAGTGTCCTACCGCAGTGGAAGAAATAAGACAAGCCCCCCCATCCCCACCCCTGAAACCTTCAGCGGAAGATTGCAGACGACTTTCAGGAAACTTTCCTTGAGATCTCTATGGAGGATTCACAGGATATCCCAGTGCACATAAACAAACTGTTCCCCTCTGCCTAATTGTACATGGGAATGAGAAGCATCTACTGCTCTTGATTATTTCACTACCTCTTCCTGATTAAAAAGGTTAAATGATAAATAAAGAGTAAATGAACAGATGTGTCCCTGCAATATCAAAGCAAACTGCACACTTACCAGAAGTTCCTTCCCCTGCATCAGGCTCGCCTACACTGGACTGTAGGGACTGGCTCAGCTGCTCTGGAGTCAAGAACAGATCCTGGCTCGCTGTGCCATTGGATTCCCCCGGTCACCTGTCCTGGAACTCCTCCTCCTCTTCCTCATCCAAAACCTCCTCTTCACTGTTCACTTTGGGAACCTGTGACTCCAGCTACCCTCACGTATCCGCAGGACTTTTTGCAGTGGTTGTGGAGTCTCTGCAGAGGATGGCATGCACCTTGTTATAAAAGTGGCAAGTCTGCGACTCTGCACCAGAGAGCCTCCCTTGTCTTCTGGTATGCCTGCCGCAGCTCCTTGACTTTCATGCAGCACTGTTGCATGTCCCTCTTTTAGCCCTTCTCCCTTATGCCTGAGTGATCTGCTTGTAGATATCTAAGTTTCTACAGTTAGATCGGAGCTGAGCCTGCATAGCTTCTTCTTCCCACAGACCCAGGAGATCCATCACCTCCTGTGTGCTCTAGGCAGGAGCGCGTCTGCAGCGTGGAGCTGGCATAGTCAGCTGGGCATTTGCTAGGTGAACTCTCCACGTGGCGCAAACAGGAAATGGAATTTCAAAAATTCGCAGGATTTTAAAAGGGGAAGGGCATATACCTGTGTAGCTGGCTGCTGGGGCAGTGGAGTTCAAAATGGTGACCAGAGCTGTCACAGTGGGGCATTATGGGACACCTGCTGGAGGCCACTACATTTGACATAAGTAATGTAGTATCTACACTGACACTGCATTGCCCTAACTATGTCAACCTAAGCGCTATGCCTCTTGCAGAGTTGGAGTTATTAAGTCAGTGTAGATGGCGAGTTACATCGGAGGTAGCAATATTTTGGCATAGACGCTTATGGAGTTAAGTCAGTGTAAGCTGCCTTGCATCAACCTAACTCTGTAGTGTAGACCAGGCCTAAGAAAAGCTATTTGTAATGAAACATTTTTACAAATCATTTTACCATTCATGGTGACAAGTGATGTGGTGACCTTGAGAATATATAAGGTGTTATGCTGAGCAAAATAGTGATGTATTCCTTTAGGTAAGCAGTCTGTTTTGTAATCTTTTTGCCAGATTTTCCAGAGATAGACTTGGTAAGAATCATATATAAATAGGAAAAGTCTTTATTGGCACTTTTACTGTATGCTGCTATTAAAGCAGAAGCTATGAGGGTAGGCACTCTTACCTCCTGCTAGCTAATCATAAACTCTAATTCCCAACTGCCACAAAAACTTTTTGTTCCAATATTCTCTCTCATAATCAACAAATAAGCCAAACTAGACCCTCTTCCACTCTGAAATACATTGCAGTTTCACATATAATGGTATTAAAATGTAGCTCTCTCAGCAAGGACAGCAAACTATGTTGAAGAAGATAGCATTCAAAGCAGATTTCCAGTTCCAACCTTTAGGGAAACTACTTAAATAGCATCTCCACATACATTTCTATCAGCTTTTTCTGCAGGCAGAGTTTTATGCAATGTTGTGGCCCCAGGATATTAGAGAGACAAGGTCGGAGAGGTAATATCTTTTATTGGACCAACTTCTGTTGGTGAAAGGGACAAGCTTTCGAGCTTACACAGAGTTCTTCTTCAGGTCTGGGAAGTATATTCAGAGTCAGTGTCCTAGATAAATACAGGATGGAACAGACTGTTTAGCATAAGTAGTTAACTCATATTTTAAGGGGCCATTCAATATGAAAAGTGGCTTGTTAATACCCCTCCAATCATAGGAGAGAAAGGAAAGGAGGGTGAGGGAAAGGCAGCTTTGGTGGTGGTGGTGAGGTTGTTAATGGATTATAGATTGTTGAATAAGCCATAAATGCAGTGTCTCTATTCAGTTCATGATTTTTTAGTGTCTAGCAAATTTATGAATGTAAGCTTCCAGGCTCGTCTTTTGAAGGTGTTGTGCAGGTTTTCTTTGAGGGTGAGGCCTGAGAGACCAGATATAGAGTGATCACTGTGTGAAAAATGTTCACCCACAGGTGTTGGGATGTTTTTGTCTTTTATCATTTTCCTGTGTGAGTTCATTCAAGAGCATAGTGATTGTTTGGTTTCACTCACATAGTTGTTATTGGGACATTTAGTGCACTGGATGAGGTCGCCACATATTGTGATAGGCATGTGTAGGACCCAGGGATCTTCAAAGGTGTGTTGTGTGGGGTGTTGATCATTGTAGCAGTGGATATATGTCTACAGGTTTTGCATCTGTTCTTCTGGCAGGTTCTGGGCTTATAGTTGGTGTGTCCTGGTCTGTGGGGAGCTTGCTTCTGATGATGAGCTTGGGGAGGCGGGGGGAGGGTCATTTGAAGACCAGAAGAAAGGGTTCAGGAAAGATTTCTTTCAGGATGTGGTCCCCACTGAGCATGGGTTATAGCTGTTTAAGGATATCCCAATATAGGTTCCAGAGTGGGGTAGTAGATGACAACTAGGGGGTGTGGTTGGAGGGGATTTCTATATTGAAGCAAGTTCTCTTAGGGTATTTGGGTTACTCTGTAGCTTTTTCACCTTAGCTCTTGTACTGGAGTCCTCTTGACATGTTAAAATTTCTGTCCAAGAGAGTATTTTTAATAGTCTAAAATGGCTTTTTTGAACACAGGATGAGCCCCAGATTTAATCCTCCACCATTATGGTAACAAATTCAGAGAAGGCTTGCTCTTCCTTAACAAGATTCCAAAATACAGAGAAGAAAAAGGAGTGGGGAAGTGGAGGAACTGCTTATACAAAGGCTGCTTATACAAGAGCTGGAAATTTGAAATTGGCACTCAGCTGATAAAATACTTTAACCAACTCATGCATATCTTAGTTTTAAGAGTCTTTAGAGTGAAAGAAAGAAAGAAAGTAAGAAAGGAACTGGAGCGAGCAATTCTTTTGGTAGAGATAGAATTTAAAAAGCTCCCTCTCCTCTTCCCCATCATTGCTTTGCTGATCCCGATAATTGACTGGGCAGTATGCAGTAGAGATGGAATAAATGCCTCACAGGAAAAAGGAAAAATCAACACTGAGTATGAAGTGCATTGTTAAAGCCAGTGATAACTGAGCTAAAGAAGCTTGCATGCCTATTGAACAGAATCAAGGCTCCTGCATTCATTGTAAAGCTTTATTCTCTGAACTTTTACTCTTTAAGTCATCTGCTTTATCCACATTTTATCATGTGATCTGAAGAACACTGTAGCCAAATTTATAGTTAATCTTCCATTTGGTGCTAAAATTACAGCAGTCATTTAACTTTCCATAGATTTGATGTATATATTGTACTTTTGTGAAACGCTAAGTGTAGAAGGGCTTAATTAAACAAAATTTAGAGTATCACGAATATTTCTAGAGATTTTAAAAGCTGTGGTTTTTTTAAGCAAATATTTTTCTCTCACTTAGAATAATCTGAATATTCTGAAAGTATTTCAATAATAATGACAGTATAATTTGAGTACTGATTTGAATTTTAAATATATTATCACTATTTATGCTATGCTTGGTAGATAATTTTATGTTATGTCTTTGTTTTAAAGTAACTAAGCAAAAACAATTTACTATTTTAAAAGATTGTTATAATTTTAAACAATAAATTCAAATGTGATTTTTCCTAAGTTATTTACCTTATATCACTCCTTTGCAAAGTAAGATGGAATTGATTTCTATACATGTTTTGGTCTCAACTCAAAGCTGACATTTCATGGACAACATCTGCACCAATGATAGGAAGGGCAAAAAGTTGTATAGCAGCTGAAGAGCTGTGTCATGTGCGAAGAGAAGTGTAAGAGGATGTACACTGGAAGTGGTGCAAGAGTTTGGTGGAGAGGCTGAGAAGGGCATATCTTCAGGGAAAAGGATCAGGGTTTGGATATGGCCAGGTAGAATACATTCAGAGCTGCTACAAGAAAATAAAGTACAAAGGATAGTCTAACTTAGGCCTTGTCTACACAGTTTGTTCACAGATTTAAATAAATCAGTTTAGGTACATTAGTACACAAACTGTGTGTAGACCAGCCCTTAAAATCAACTCTGTCTGCTTTAAGGGAGAGTGAGGAGCTGCAAATAATTAATTTGTGAAAGCAGTCACATTAGCCACTTAGCTGTAACAAAACCTTACTCGCATTTTTCACAGGTAAATGAGTAAGTGATGCTGGTTGGGCCAAGGAGAACCTTAAAATAACAAAGGACTAGACCTGTTCTGAGCAGGTTTATATGTTACAGTGGTTAAAATGCTGGCACCCACCTGGAGTCTTTCTTGTCTACACTAGCATTCCTTCTGTTGCTAACATTTGGAGTTGCACTGATGCTAACGCTGGTGGAATTCTTTTTCAGAAATTAGGCTAATATAGACACAGCCTCTCTGTCTTTCTGTGCCTCTTCATCTTCCTGCTTTACTCCCTCTTTTTTTTCTTCTTTCTCAGTTGGTCCTTCAGTCTGTCTTTCTGGGTGTCTCCGTACCTCTGTTTTTTCCTCTATTTCTCTCTCTTTCTGAGTCTTTCACATATACACAGTGAAAGCAAGAGAGAAGGTGGGGGATGGGAGCAGAAAAATGGAAGAGGGGAAAGAAAGCAAAAGGAGATAATGAGTGTGGGGAAGAGGCAATACTGAATGTGGGGTATGGAATGACTGAACAGGGAAAGTGAGTCATTGAGTGATAGGAAGGAGCAGGAATGAGAGAATGAAGAGGTTGTTGAAATGAAGAAAGAGAGAGAGTAAGCGAGAGAGAGAGAACAAGAGGGTGAAAGACGTTTGAGCTCTGGCAGTCATTCATTCCCGTCACAGAAAAAAAAGTAGAAGGTTTTCTGAAGGTGTTGACTTTCAGTCATATCATACCAGGGCTGAAGCTGAACCAGTGACCTAGAGGTGAAAAACCTGTAAGCCAGTACCAATCTCTCATCTCAGCTAGTCTCTGCTTAACCTTATTTTCTGAGATAAATTTCTCAAAGGATTTGGTCTTTCTTTGGTTGAAGTGTAAAATCAATTGGTTGTAACAGACCACAGACAATTTGCTGTCCATGCTATACCTAATAATAATAATATGACAAAAATGATTACTGAAAGAATTTACTCCATTTTTTTCTGGAGATATAAGAAGTGTGGGTCTGACTCAAAAACACACAAAAAGGCCAGAAAATTTGCATTTAAAGTTAAAAATGTGGACTGAAACATCAGTCTTAATTTATGCCATTTTAAAAATGGAATAAAGTAGTCTTGATATAAGATCCAAAAGGTTTTTGCAATTGTATTTTTTAATCTTTGCACTAGTATTTTAAAAATGAAACACTTTACACCAGTGTTACAATATATTTTTGTTACTCATTAAATGTGAACATTGTAAACACTTACTCTGCCACTCCTTTTGTTTTAAAGTTAATGGCTAATCTGCAATAATGTATAACCGGCCATATGACATAAATCTTTCTTATCAGATCTTTCATACCAGAGCATCACAAAATGCTTTCTATATTTAGCAAAATAATTATACAATTAAATAATAGATAATAACATTTACAGAATTAATTAATATAGTTTTATACCATATATAGAGAGACTATGAATGGCTGCAATGTACAGTGATTTGAGTGAGAGCTTTAAAAAATAATTATCTGCCTTTTTAATTTGATTTGTTTTCATTTGAGAATCACTAATTTGAACATTTGTTGAGTAATATGGTACATAGTTTACTTTGGATGACAAACGTATGGATATATTTCTTGGATGAGATGTACATTCATATGTGTGTGTAAGTGATATATGTGTGTGTATATGCACATACACACGTGATGTAAGTTTCTCATTTTTAAAATAGTCATACATATATGTGTATATAGTATTATTTTTGAAATTAAAAACTTACATGATATATTTCCATATATAAATATACATACATACACATACTCATGCATATATTCATACACTTATGAATGCATATCTCATCCAAGTGATAAGTACCCATCCTCTGAAAATTAGTTCTTTTATTTGGACACCCAAAATCAATAATTGCTTTTGAAAACTATAGCTGTATACAGGCTTGGCAGAAATCAATTTTGATGTTTTTATAATTTTGACAGATAATATCTGTTTAATTTAAGCATCTTTTTATTTTTACCAATTTAAATTTTTACAGTTGCAGGAAATTATGGGCAGGGTCAGACAAAAATTATTTAATGACTGTAGATGTTGAGATTCAAATAGTTAAAGCTTTATAATAATTTAAACATAAATTGTCAACATTGCATGTCAAAATTTACAGAGTAAATATCCTTAAATCAAACTCTAATAAGTTCTCAAGCACCATTTTACTTACTTTGCCTATCTTTAAATTTTGATTATTATTGATGGAAATATTTTTTCATTGGTTTGTGTGTGTACAGTGAAATCTGTGTTTACCAATATTTACAGATAAAATTCTTATCCTTTCAAGTCTAGCTAGAGAGAGACAGACAGAGACAGAAACTAGAGTTTAGGTTTGTAGTATAAAACTAAACCATTGTGGTTTGAAAACATAACCAAAAGTATTCTAAGTGCTTATTTTTGATACAGAAGTAGTAATTATGTTAGAGAAAGAATAGAGAAAAATGCAATGATGTAGGTAAATCACTTTATTGGACTAACTAAAAATCAAAGTTAAAAAGGCAAGATTTTGTGACTCTATTGATCCAGAAAGAGAGAAGCAAGGGTTGGCTGGAAGGATGTTGGTTTAGAATTTATAATTAATATTAGCAATAAAGAGATGTCAAAAGAATAAAATAAAGTCAGATGCTACTATGAATTGGAATTTCCTAAATATCTCTGTCTGGATCACAATGACTAGAAGCTATATCTATCAAAATAAAAAACAAAGAGTGGAGCTAAAATAAATGATAAGTAATGCATACAATAGAAAATAAACTAATTTGATTAGCTAGCAGGACAGTTTCTACGTAGACAATTCGTAGCTTGCTAGAAAACTAATATGTCTTTTGGAGTCCATTTTGTTTTACATTGAAATTACCATTGTTCATAGCTGGTATTAAAATTGCATCTTTAAACCAAAATGGTCACTTCAGAAACTGAGTTGTCTGTCTCGTACTGGTCTATTTCTGTTCTCTGTGGAAATGCCTTTTGTTTTTTCAGCTTCTGTCCAGTTTCACTAATAATTATTGTTCATTATTTTGTACTACAATAGCACATAGATACCCCTATTAGGATCAGGGTCCATTACACTGGGAAGTGTACAAACATACAGAAAGCCCTGAAGAGTGAGTCACAATCTAGCAAACAGCAGTGTGAGCAAGAAGCAGCTGGCCTGGGCGGAAGTCAGTGAGGCCTCTCACAGGTACAGCAGTCTTACCATATGCTATCAGTTGAAGGATCAGGACCTAGATATAACATATTTATTACATTGTAAACTAGTATCTTAAAGCACTTTGCAACCTTTACATAGACAGGAATCAGTTCATCCACCACTGAAATGTAGCTACAATGTTGTTGGAAATGCAAGAAAATGACCTCTGGTTTTGGAATTATTGATATCTGGTCCCCAGATTGGACACTTTAATGAACAATAGCAAGAGAAATTATAGTAATGTTTGCGCCAGGAACCTGGGTGAAGATTCAAAACAGGATCAGGAGAGAGTCTTAAATGTTGCCTCTAAATCCCTGCAGGTGCTCTTCAGGATCAAACTGTAGAGAATACCATCCTTTAAACAAAAACAAAAAAAAATCTGGGACCTTCTGGGAAAAAATATCATGGACCTCAGATAGTATATTATAGTGATAATTTATGGACCATATTTGGTGATTGAATACCTTACTGTCATAATTCCAAAATCAAATGGAGAAAAAAATAAAAAATAATTACCAAACTGTGTGCCACTAGCATAGAACAGAGAGACTAGAGAACTAAATGTATTTGTAAAATTTAATTTAAATACTTCTATGGCTTTTATCTTCACATCTAAGTGTCACATTCAGAACTACTCTAAAAACATCAGAAGAAACTCAAACATTAATTCCTGGCAGATTATTATCACTATCACACGTATTTCAAAGAGACCCATCCCTGTACTATCTGAATATCATCACACATTGATATATAGAAGTATATCAATATCCTCAAGGAGGATGAATGAAGCTTCCATCTTTTCCCCCCCCTCAGATTAAAGTTAACTTTCTAGAGCATGGAGATGGGTCTATTTCACAATTCAGTTTTTAAGAGAAGTTTTTTTTTGCAGGAGGCTGTCTTGCATCATACCATAAAGATGCCATGACTCAGACTAATCTCTAGTGGAAATTAATTCCAAAGCTGAGGAACCTCCACTGAGAATGCCTTGCCGCTAGTCCCCTCAAATTTGAGCTTGTGCTCCATCAGCCTCAGTATCCCTGTTGAATGCACCTATTACCATGTAAAGTGAAAAAACATTTCTTAGGCCCTGATCCTTCAAACACTTCAGCAGGAGCATAACTTTACACATGAGGAGTCCCATTAAACTTAGTGAGACTATTCATATCAGTAAAGTTAAGCATGTGCATATATGAAAGATCAGGGCCTTGGCGAGCTAGTCTGTGTCCCATTTAGCAGTTTGAATGAAACATTCAGGGACAGGGTATTGAAATGCACCTGGCTTTGGAGAGACAGTTGCAGCTGAGTGTGGAGTATTGGTGCGATGAGCTCCACCTAGCACCAATGCACCTGCTTGTTGAACCAGATATAGTTTTCAAAGTGGTCTTCAGAGTCAGCCAAAGGTAAAGCATGTTCCAGTAGTCCAATTTGAAGGTGATGAAAGCATCCATCACTGAGGCTGGGTCTGCATCCAATAAGTGAGGGCATATGCTTCTAGACAACTGAAGAAAAAGAAAATATTTGTATTTATTTTCACTAAACTTAATTTTCATATACTTACTGTAACTTCAACAATTAAACACTCATAAAAAATCATGGGAGTCCATGGGATCCAACTATAAAGGAGTGATCAGATAATATCCACCAACTGAAAAGCTTGTTAGCTCATTTCAAGTTTCTGTTTACTGAAACTGGAGCATGAGCTTCTATTTACAGTGGGTGAAGTGTACTACTTAAGGGACACCTTTAAGCATCAAATACTTAAACTAAAAGGTCTTGAACTACATTAGCTCCAGCTCAAAAAATAAACATTGTAAAACAGAGATAACCAACAAGACTAAAAAGCACAAAGCTGCTCCTTAACACTGTTTTAAAAAATATATCTTTACATTGTTAATACAGTGGGCCAAATTCTGGTAGTTAAAGCCAGTGAACATGCACCCATGTAACTGAGGAGGAAAGTGGTCCAGTATGCTTTTCTATTTTTACATCAAATGCTAGTATATTGTACCATAAAATAAAGGACTACCCTCAAAAGGTTCTGGTCCAGCATTTATTACAGCCTTACTTTTTCTTTACAGTTTTTAATATTTCTCATGAAAACTCTCTACACAAACAGATTGGCAGGGCACTGGCTAAGTGCCCTGAAGTCAATGAAAACTTCCCACGAACTATAACGGGCTTTAGATAAGTCCCATAAACCTGCTACTGTATTATTTTTTTTACAACACTTATTTACTTGATATCTCTTTGCCAGCACCAAAAAGACCAGCTACCCATCACTCCCAATATAATCGAACTAGTCCATGTGTCAGCAGGGATGACTTTAATACATTCAAAATGCATGCCTCAGATGTTATGATGCAGACCGTATGCCTGGGTGATTACCAAATAAGGATAGACTGAATCATACTGGGGAAAAGACAGCTTCACTTTCACTATAGAATTTCTCTACACTGGAGTTTAGGCATCTAATAATAGAGTACAGTATAGTTGAGCTTGAAAAATTATAGTTTAAAATTATCATAGGAACTTCAGTTTAAATGACAGAAATGCTGATTATAGCAATTTATTGTAACTGTGGAAATGAAATATCAGCGTAGGTCACATGTTTTTTTTAATGGGATGGTGTGTAGCAAACAGTACAGCAAAACATCCCAAGGCTTAGCAGAAAGGGTGCTTGCCAAAAGGCATAATGCAGCTGTAAAGTATTTAATATATGGGTGTATATGTATATATTCACATAACCTCCAGATACATGAAAGTGACATCTGTGTGATAAACCACACAGGCACAGGCACTGATCACATGCCTAGAATCTTTCCTCTAAGCCTAGAATCTTTCCAGGACTTGTGCTAATATTCCTAACTTGAGAAGCTGCCATTTTAAAAAATAACCTACCAGAGAAATATTTCTTCCTCTGGAACTCCGAAATGTGGACTTTCCTGCCTCAGATTACCCCTGCCTGGGATCCAGTGGGCAATGTACAGTCCTGTTTCAGAACACCTTTTCTAGACATAAAAATATTTCAGTTTTAAAAGTCCAATGCCTCGCCTGCGGGGTGAGCAGCTAATTGTCCCCTGGCTAGAGGGGGCAGAGCTAAGTCCTATAAGTGGATTGAAGGAGACCAGTTAAGGGAGACTGCCGAAGAGTAAGGTCTCTCTAGCAGAGAGAAGTACAGAGCTAGGGTTTAACAGGGTGACAATGGGGGAACTATGCTACAGGGGAAGCCCTGGTATTTAGTTTGTAAGTAGAAAGAGAAGATTTCAGTAGCCCAAGGGGCAGAAGAATTATTTGGATTCATTTTGACTTGTTCGTGACACCCTGGAAGGGGTTTGAACATTATGACTTGGTTGGAGGGCTGAGCCACAGAAAGGCCTGGAGCCAGAGGCAGGCAGACAGCCAGCCAGCAGGAGACGCTGGAGCTGAGGATACCAACCAAGTTATGCCTGGTGCAAGGGGGCTATCTCAAGGTGATTGTGTCCCACCACACTGACGCATGGGGGTGTTAATCCTTTTGAGAAGTGGAGGTTCCTTTTTTCCCAATGGAATTCAGCATTTACTTTCAGTCCTGAAAGGCCCCTAGACAACAGTCTTTAGATGAGTCACAGTTTTAATTCAAGAAAAAACTATTTTAGGTCTTTTGTGGAGTATTTGACATTTATTAGTTTTAACTTTTCTCTCAGAGCTCTGCACACTTGGATTTAGCCACCTGGCTTTACAGGATACAATAAATAGTCCAATAAAATTACATTTCTTAAAAATATTCCTAAAATTGTATTTCTGTGATATGATATGATAAATACAAAATACATATGGTGTGGTTCAGGAGTTTCATTAAAAAATGGTACTCTGCCAACTGTGCCTACAAACTAGGCTCTATCCATTTACAGTTCTAGTCACAGTGGTATGGGCAGATGTTCAAAATAGGATCATACACATTTTGATGGAATTAGGGTCCTTGGTCTAGGTTCCCTCTGGGGTTTGGCCTCACCCATTAGGTGGTCTCCTTTGAGTGCCCCATTGGGCACCCTGGACTCAATTTCAGGGTCTGCAAATTCAGGCAGAAATCACTGCATCAGTTATACTCAATTCGTGTTTAGAAGGCTTTTTTTCACAACTGTAAAGGCTCAAGACAAAGGGTCAGATTCTCAACTGATGTAAATCAGGGTAACTCCACTGAAATTATGGAAGGACACCTATTTACATTGATTGAGAATCTGAGCCATCCTCTATTTTTTTTAAATTAAAGTTTAGATTCCAAAATAGAAGGTGGGAACTTGAGAGAGACGGATTAAGTCTGTATACCTTCATATCCCATCCCACCCTCTTGCAATTCAGACTTTGGTGTGGTACAGTATTGTATAACGGTTTTATCAGCAGTCATTCTGGATAATGTGTATAACTCATTTGTGATTTTGCGACTTGTGGGTAATGAAAAAATTCCAAACTCATGCCTGTATATTACACCACACCATGATGTATTTTTCCCCTCCCCCTCTTTCTCACACACATGCGCAGTCTGCCCACCATACATATAAAAAGTGACAAAATTAATAGTTAAAAAGTCACCTATTCTTTATATCAACGAAATGAGATTCAAAACTAATTAAAATTGGTACAAAAACACCTGACATCCTATATATGATGGTAATATCCATGTGAAAAATAGTGGAATCACATGATAAATTGCATTTAGTTTGAACCTTTTGCCACATTACCTTCTCTCTGCACACTAATCTATCTCCTTCTGGATTGCTTCTAACATTCCAAACTTCTGAACTGTTTCAAACAATAACCATTTAAAAAAAAAAAACAGCTACCAGAAAAATGCTTCCTTCTTTCTCCAAAATTACTTGGATCAGTGGTGCAGGATGAGCAATACTCAGGCCTCAACCAGTTATATACTTTAGCCTGAATTTCTCCACCATAGCTAAAAATGAGAGTTCCATATTATTGTAAAGGAGAGATTACCAACTTTTGAATATTATATGGCACTTGCTTCTAATCCTAGCATCTTCTTGTATAAGCATGCCAGATCAGATTACTGAGCTATGGGATATTTCAGATTAAATCATGAAAAAAAAATTAAAACTCCATAAAACAAAAAAGAAATAAAACCTGTAACAGCAAAAATGCTCCCTGAAATTGAAAAGAAAGGCTTATAAATAAAGAATAGACAAAGAATGTATATCTGTGGTGTACTGAAAAATCATAAAGCACCCACTTGGATTTTCCTAACAAATGGTAAGAGCCAGATTAGGGATGTGTGCCACTGTCTGCATGGGGGCACAGGATGAGAAGGGCCCATCCAGGAGTCCCAGAGAAATGTTGGGTATTGAGTCAACCAGCAACTCCACTGTCCTTTGAAGGGGTCTAATGTGCAGGGCCAGGTGGCAATAATACTACTTTGAGTTCACTCACCCATTTTCTGGATGTTTAGTGCTACTGTGCTAGTTTTGCACAGAACATAGGGTCCTTAAAGAGGCCACAATTGAGAAAAGCATCTCCATTCAGACCAGCACTTAGATACATGCTTAACTTTAAAGGCAATGGGATTTAGGAGTGTCCTTAAAGTTAAGCATGTGCTTAAGTGCAGTCCACGAAGTTCATAGCAGCCACAGAGTAGAACACAGTAACAACTATGGGATCTTGGGTGGCTACAGATTTACTTCTGTATCCAATAGGTGCATATGTTTTTTAATTAATTTAAGTTTCTGGCATAGTCAAAATTATTTCACACAATATCAAAGGGCAAACACGACTGACAGATGTTTTCCAAAAAAGCATTTTCAGATTTATTATTTTTAATTGTTATTTTAAACCCTGCCAAACCTTATTGTTTCTTATCTTCACCAAAATGTGTATTTTATCCTATTTAGAGACTCATTTCTTTCTGTTATGCAGTCATTTTGTCAGCCTGTCTAGACTACAACATGAGATCATCATCATACCATCTGTTTCACTTGGTTAGTTTAGTGTGCCTGCAGTTCAGCTGAAGACCTTCTTAAAAAAAATGTTTGCTCTGTGTCACATCTCAAGAAAGTCATACTTGTCAGGTGTGTTATAGCTGATGGGTTCAGTATTTTAGCACAGTTTATAGTAGCTGTATGCAGAAGCTCAGAAATCATTTTAAAACTGGCTCATGAGGGTGTGATATTGACTGCATAGACAAAGCAGACAAACTGCTGCTGATTCACCTCTGTTCTGATTTGATTAGTGCCTAAGTACTCTGCTTCCAGGCAGGTTAGAAATAAGACAACCTAGACAAATTTACAAGAGTCCAGACATTCCAGTCCTTGACCTCCTAAGTCAAGTTGTTCCAAATTGTGCCAGAATTTGGGGCATCTAGTAATAAGGACTTATTTTGTCCAAATTCAAAATTTAGTTGCATACTATATCTGCCTATTGCTTTCCAAGAACCAGTAGATACAACATTGTGCAAGCTTCCCCACATTACTCTGCTATGTGCCTCAACTCTGACATGGAGAGATCACTTATTGGAGTGAAAGGATAGTACAGTCTCCATGATGGTTTGTGCCTTCCAAAGATGCCAGTCAGTACCAAATATGATGGTAGATGTGAACTAGGCACTGATATGAATTTTACAGAGACATCAACACATTTCACAGAAGCCAGTGAAGAAGTAGCAAACGATAACAACTTTCAATAACTATTGACCTGTCCGATATTTAGACTGGTGACCTAAAACTGAAAAAAACGATTGTTATTCATAAATGTGTATTTAACTCCATAACAGTGTATTAGTTCTTTACACAGAATGAAAAAAGACAGATATTTTTCTTAAACCTTCACATTGTTACCAGGTTTTTGAACCATTCAGTTTCCCTGTGTAAAAATTTAAACAAGGGATTTCTTTGTATACCTGTTAAATGCAAGTTTTCTAATTCTCTATTTCAACCCTCAGCCTCTTTTTCATGACGTTGAGGAGCTGGAGAGTAGGATACACTTAATCAAATGCTGCTGTATCATAGTTAATTCCCAATACTGAGGGTGTTTATAATATGTATGTTCTGTTAATGACTAAAGTCGTTAGGAAACTATTTCAATGAACTTGGCGAAACAGACAAATTTGACTAGAAATGTATCAGTTATCACAACTGGAGCAAGTGGCAACAGTGATAGAAAATACAGACAAGTGGCTGGGGTCATCCTAATGTGCTTGATTAACACTTCCTCTAATATTCATGGCTACATATCTTTTCATAACTAGCAGGCAGAACAATCACTGTAGCCTCTCACTTGTACAGCTGGAAAGGCACTTATGTAACAGTAAATACATTCATTTTCAATTGAGGAGAAACAGAAACTATGACTTAACTCTGACCAGTTGGAAATGAAGTCTGAGTTTGGGCAGGCCTTAACTTGGCTCATTCTTAGCGGTATACCATACACCACTTCTCTCAATATACCATTTTGTGTGAAGATGACAGGGTGGTCAGAGTGCTTGACTGGGACTCAGAACAAACTGGCTTCAATTCCCTGCTCTGCCACAGACTGCTTGTGTGACCTTGGGCAAGCCACTTAGTCGCTCCGTGCCTCAGTTTCCCATCTGTAAAATGTGGTTAATAGTACTCTCCTACCTCACCTGAGTGTTGTGAGGATAAATACCCAAGAGCTTGTGAGGCTTTCAGATACTAAATTAATTGGGCCATATAAGTACCTAAGATAGAAAGCTAAATATTGTGCTTCAGGATCTTTGGGGTTTTTTAAAAAAAGCAAAAAGTAAGTCTCTAATCCTCAGGGGTGTCAAAATAATTTCAAAGGGCTTGTCTGCACTGGGAAATGCCATTATGTTATAACACATTCACTAATCATGACATGACTCTAAACACAACAATCCCTGTCCTCAATGAGTGCCTAATCATGTTTAACATCATGTTACTTATCAGATGTCAGAAAGAAAAGGGAAGTTCATATGACAAAGATTTGCACGACTGACTTTGAGTGACATCTCATTTTGGTGACACAAGTGGGAGATACCACCAGATTTTTCCCCCAGTCAAGAAGACAGGCCCAAGAAGCCTAGCAGCGACCAGCAGGGCATCTGAAGCCTGCCAGAAAGAAGCTAAACGCAAGAAGCATAGCAGAGCCAATGAGTGTATTCGAACCCTACTGAGCCAAGTCCAAAGAATCCAGCAGACCACACATGAGCATATTTGTTTAAATATTCACAATCTGCTGTGAGTGGCATCATATTGGCATCTCGAGAGGATGGGCCTTATTTTGTGGGCAGATCTGCAAAGGGTGGTGTTCTAGTATAGAATGTGTGCTGTGTCAGGACACAGGAATACTATACAGATACAAATATAAAAATCATGGCTAACCTCAGTGATATCTGAGGAGAGAACTGAGAAGGGAGGGCCAGATTCTGATGTCCTTATTTACACTGAACAGTACCTTACTTCACAAACAGGCCCATTGATTTCTGTGGGACTACTAAAGGAGTAAGGTACTACTTACCATAAGAAAGGGTATCAGAATCTTGCCCTCCATTTGTAATAGCTTGAAAATAGCACTATATGAAGGCCTATAGAGCCATGCTACGTGCTATATTGCAAACCTATTTAATTTTTGTTGTTCATAGAAGCAGGTCAAATATTTATTGGGGCTTTTTATTAAGAGTTAACCTCCAATGAACTGGATTGTCAATAACAATGGCTTAAACAGACATTGTGAATGCTTTTTGGTGTATTATTTATTTGACATTGAAGAGAGCCACTCACTAGGGCCCCCATTCTGATATCCTTACGCAAGCTAAGTGGTGCAGTGGTGACGACGCAGGAAAGGAAACAGAACGCCAGGTTTGTTG